>NC_041225.1:53679502-53719427 GCF_002837175.3 Physeter macrocephalus
GGCACGAACCCGTGTCTCCTGCATCGGCAGGCGGACTCTCAACCACTGCGCCACCAGCGAAGCCCTCCATCTTTTATTTTATACTTTAAAGGAGAAAAGAAGGCTTCAAGATGTATAACAAATGTTATTATTATAACAAATGTATAACATTTGTTATTAACAAATGTAATATCTCAACGGTGGGATTATGGGTGGTATTATGGTATTTTTTTCTTTTTAAAAGAACTTATATTTTCTCAACCTCCCCCTCAAGGGGCATGTATTTGTAAATAATATATATTAGGAGTAGTATTGCATAGTGTGGATTCTGGCCATACTGCCTGGTTTTGAATCCCAAATTTTCCTTTTAAATAAATATGATATTGGGCATATTATTTAACCTTTCTGTGTCTCTGGTTCCCTACCTGCAAAATGCAAGTAATTTTGTACCTACCTCATCAGGCTGGAGTGAGGATTAGAAGTGGTAGTATACCCAGGCCATCAGTCAATATGCATAAAGTAAACACTACATAAATATTGTAATTTAGTCATTAGGAAAACAATGGAGCTATTTCCATTTTTAGAAAAACACTAATCACTATTTTCATATGCAAATTAGCGAAGAAGGCAAGATACCCTCATAGATATTAACAATTTAAAGTAGGTCCACAAAAAACAATAAAACTGAAAAGAAAAGCAACTTGCCATTCCCCAACTTACTGCATGAGGCAGTTTAACACACTAGGTTCCAAACCAGAAAGTCACTCACACAGCTCTGAGCCCTTGCAAATCACACAACCTCCTGCACCTGCGATTCCTCAACTATAAAGTGGAGAAAACATAACGCATTGGAGATACAATAAAGCATTGGCCTTATAGGGCTATTCTGTAGATTAATTAAAATAAGCCATATGAAGTGCTTATTAGCAAGCACTCTATAAAGGTTAGCTATTATTATTATCATTATTAATGACTACCCTTGAAAATAAGTCTTTGACTGGAATGAGTCCGAGAAAATATCACAAACGGCCCAAGATTAGACAGACTGCCAAAGTGGGACCAACTGAACGATCAGAAGAAGAAGAAAAGCAAATATCTGGTCAGGCAGATGCTACATAGGAATAGGTGCTGAGATATCACAGAGCAGGGATCCCAGCTCAAGCATAAAGCCCGAGGAGACACTCAAGGAGAAGGACTCTAAAAATAACAACAGAAAAGGAGAACAGCAATTTTATCCACACTGTGCCCCGTGTGGTTGGTCCTCTGCATTCTGGTCTCCATGTTACAGAAGGGGAAACAGATTCAGAAGGGATGAGCAAGGGAGACAGGATCCTAGGCCAAACCTTAAAGAGAATCTCTGTTCTGTGAACATCCTTGTCAGCTCTGAAGCAGTTGCCATACATGGGCGGGGCAGATAAGACAGGAACTGCCTCCCCCCTTAATAAAAATGAGTCCAAGTACTAGGTTCAGAGCCCAGGATCAGACACTTAGCCCCCAGACTAGGGATCCTATGTCACTGAAATGGCCTAAGCCTAGATAACTGAGAATCCATGCATAGTTGATCCCAGTTGAGGGGGAGCAGAGAGGCGGGGCGGGGGGTGGGAGGGAAGAGGGTGAAACAAGTCAGTCTTGCTGTTGTCCTGGTTTCTTCAAAGATTTTTCTAGTATGTATGCAACATCTTTATAAAACAATGACACTTGTTTTGCAACTCAATTCTAAGAGTCTGTGTATCTGACTCAAAAGATAACTTCTACATTTCTATTTTAGTTTCAGGAAGAGAAAACGCACAGCACGCACCTCCCAGAGTTGACTACAGTAGAGAGGCTGGGCTAGACATCGTATCTAAGGAGGGGGGCTCTAACACTAGCAGTCTGTCTATTGCCCTCTCATTTCCACTTACTGCTAGGCCCCCAGCTGGGCACTTTGCTTCTCAGACATTTTCAACAATTTAGCAAACCCCTCCCATCCGACCCCCACAATGGCCAATAGAGGGCGGACTTTCTCTTCTTCCAGACCTCCACCAGCCACATATTCTGATTCCTTTTCCTTTCAGACCTGTGGGTTTTTTGTTTTTTCCCCAGTTTGGAAGACTCCCTCCTGCCCCAACCAGCCATAGTGCTTTTTTTTTTTTTTTTTTTAAAGAGGTATTTCCTAAGACCAAGAGAGAAGGGCCACAGAAATGTTCAAATATCTTTTTGTTTGTAATTCTTCCATCCTTCTCTTTTTGTCAACTCACTCCTGCATGCATGCATTCTTATAAGTCCTGGCCTCGCCAATGAGCTGACAATCTAATGGGGGTAAATCAGAGCTATTTAGAGAAAGACTTAAAATACAACGTATTTATTTATATATTTTATTTATATATAAACATTTGTAATATAACATGGTAAATGTTATAAGCAGAAGTACTTATAAAATGTTATAGAATAGCTAAGGGAATAAGCTCAAGATGCTTCCCAGAAGAGGAGGCATTAAACCAAATTCCGAGTATACTTCTAACTCTTACATTTGTACATGCCTTTCAGGGTCTATGTAATCCCTCCCAGTCCCCTTTCTCCCTTGACCCCCAGTAGTCATTATGTTGGGCCTACCTAACCTCTTCTGTATCCTTAGTCTGGTTTCTGAAGATGAGGGAATCCTTTTGTGTTTGAGCCCCAATCTAATTGCCTTGGCTTCTGGCCACCTATGGTCCCTCCTAGATCCCAGAGAGGAAACAGCTGTTTCGTAACTGAGCTCCTAGTTCACACACTGGTTTCAGATAAGCTGCCAGGCCCTTGCAGGTTTCTTATTTGCCACTAGTTATAAGCTTTAAGGAACTATGCTTGTTTTCTCTTTTGTTTCTCTATTAATTCTATGGCAAAGGACCACATGTAACTTGAATTTTCTCAGCTATTATATCCACCTTAGTCTAAGACTGAATTGAATTCCCATGAGAAGTCAGACTATCACCTGTGTCTATCTACCTTGCAGGAGGTTCTACCTCTGGAATCCCAGGAACGATGGATTGTCTACATTGTCCCTTGCCTGTGTTCAATCTGTAGCTTTCCCTAACCTTTACTATATTGCCTTTAAAAATAAACAGACAAAAAAGCAAGACCATGGCAATGATTATTACTCTCTTTTTTCAACCTACTGTAGCTTTCTCACTTCTGTATTTTTTTCCATTGCCTGACCTTGGCTTTTCCTGTTGAGTTCCACAATGTTACCTGCTACATTTTAATAATGTCTTTATACTTGCATTTGAACAGAAATATAGATAACCTCCTCTGAAAGAGTGGAAAGGGCCTTTTAACACAGCTCAATGATGACAGTTTGTTGGCAAATCCCACAGTGGAGTTCTGGTGCCTTGTTGGGGTACAAGAAACAATCATGTTTAAGTGTTGTGTTTTATTTTTATTAAATTTTGCTAATAGAATATCTAGCATATTTTAAATGATTTTACTACTTAATATTTATAATTATAGAACTTTAGGGTATGAGGTACTTTGGAGGTCGTCTAACCTGACGTCCTACACAAATGCAGGAATTATTTCTACAACCTCCCTGGAAACTAGTCATGTCGACAGCTCTTTAAATACTTCCAGAAAATGGGGTGCTCACTCCCCCCTTTCCACTGTTGAATGTTTTCTCTATTACCCTCTGATAATCAGTGATAATTAATGAGCCTCTTCCCCTCCTCAGGACAAAGAAATATGATTGGAGAAATGTTTAGTTTTCTGATGCCAGTGACTGGGGAATATTCCACTGGTATCTTTGGCTTTTCCGTTTAGGATTAGAGTGGTTAAACCAAAATATTTATAAGAAGTATAAATTAGTTCTGCAAACATAAGATGTCAAAGGCATCTTTGTTTCTTTTCTCCTTACACTGCCCTGCTATTAACTTTGGGTTCATTAGTCACGATTTTCAGATCCACTTGGCTGCCACCTTCCTGCAGCCAGACCATCTTGGATCAAAAGGTCGGCCGGCCATTCCAATCTCACACCTGCCACAAGACCTGATTTTTTTTTTTCCCACACTGATCCAAGTCACTTTTTGTTAATTCACTGATATTATTGACCCTGTAACACATCCTGTGAATGGTGGGCCATTACAGAACCCATCATTTCGAGAAGCTTTTCTGACATTTTACAGATGAGAAACAATCCCCAAACGATGCATTTTGCATCACTTCAGCTGCTTCTTTACTTGGTTTAATACAAAGAACATCTTCTTTATTAGCACATTCACAATAAATGAAAAAATTAAAACCCACCACTTTTGTCCATGAGCTTGGGGAAAAAAAAGGCAATGTCAGATGACATTAATGATGCATGAGATACGCAGGTCTAGTCATGTCAAGACTTGTAGTAATCCAGTATTCGGCCTTACTCAAGGGAGAAAAATTCACGTCCACTTTCCATTCGCCCCCTCCTTTAACGTAGCACCTCGGCACAGACTGCAGAGCGACAAAACATACAGGATGTGGACAGTTAAAACGCAACTCAAGCTACAGCGGCCCCCAACAATCCTCCCCACCACACCCCCCGGAATATTTACCTAGACCATTTAAAGCACTTAATTAATTCACCAGCAGCTTCGCTGGAGGCGTCTCGAGCTTCCCGAGACTCCATTACATAATATCTTTTACAAAGCCTATTCCCAGCTCGAGTGGAAGATGGATTCTCATCCAGTTTTGCGGAGGTTCCATGCATTTGCTTCCCTTTCCCGGGGTTCGATCCGGCGGGTGCCCCAGCCAAGGGCTGCAGCAATCCCCTCGGCCTCGAGCTCCGGGTTCCCCGCCACTCTCCGAACTCAAAGCCAGCCCCAGAGGTACAGCTGTCTCGCCCTCGGGGCTCCCAGGCCGGCCACGGTGGCCCCGGGGCTGGCGGGCGCTCGGGACGCCGCAGCTTGCCGGGTGCGCCCGGAGCCGCAGCGCGCCTGCGATGCCCGAGCCGCAGAGGCGCGCGAAGACTCGGCCGCAGGGCCGGCTCTGTGCGCCGGGCTCCAGCAGGCGCAAAAGGAGGAGGGGGAGGCCTGGAGGAGTAGGCGTGCGAGGGAGGAAGCGCCCGGCCGCTGGGGAGGGAGGGCGGAGGAGGGGGGAGGGGGCCGGCCGGACCGGGCGGGGTAGGGGGGCAGCCAATGAGAGGCGCGCGGCGTGGAGTTGGGGGGGGGGGCTGGGTTGGGGGATGAGGTAGGATGGGGGAGGGCGCAGCCGGAGCGGCCGAGGCTCAAGCCATAAACAAGCGCCCGGAGGAGCGGCGCAGGAGTGAGGCGAGCCGGGCGCGCGGAGCAGACGCCGCGGACCTTCTGCTGCGCCACCGCGCCCACTCGGCGGCTCGGGAGGCGGGGACCGGCCCGGAGGCTGCGCCGCCACCTCCACCGCCGCGGGGCCGACCGACGCGGAGGAGGAGAGGGAGGAGGCGCCGCCAGCCGGGGCTGGAGCCGAGCGCAGCCGCCGCCGCCAGAAGTTTGGGTTGAACCGGAGCTGCCGGGAGGAAACTTTTTTTCTATTTTCCCCCTCCCTCCCGGGAGGAGGAGGAGGAGGGGAAGCCACCGCTGGCGCCAACGCTAGTGGGCTTGGGGTCGGCGCGGCCCGCAGGGGGGGCGGGGGCCTCGCCCCGCGAGGGGAGGCGCGCCCCGGGGGCCCCGAGGGGGGCGGCGAGGACCGCGGGCTGCGGGTGCGGCGGCGGCGGCGCGTGTGCCCCGCGCAGGGGAGGGCGCCCGCCCCGCTCCCGGCCCGGCTGCGAGGAGGAGGCGGCGGCGGCGCAGGAGGATGTACTTGGTGACGGGGGGCAGGGGGCTGGCCGGCTGCGGGCACCTCCTGGTCTCGCTGCTGGGGCTATTGCTGCTGCTGGCGCGCTCCGGCACCCGGGCGCTGGTCTGCCTGCCCTGCGACGAGTCCAAGTGCGAAGAGCCCAGGAGCTGCCCCGGGAGCATCGTGCAGGGCGTCTGCGGCTGCTGCTACATGTGCGCCCGCCAGAGGAACGAGAGCTGCGGCGGCGCCTACGGGCTCCACGGAGCCTGCGACCGGGGGCTGCGCTGTGTCATCCGCCCCCCGCTCAATGGCGACTCCATCACCGAATACGAAGTGGGCGTCTGCGAAGGTAAGGCCGCCAGCCCCTGGCCCCCTCCCACCTGGCCCGCGCCGCCCCCTCGGCGCTCGTTGCGCCGAGCAAAGTTTGGCCGAGACTTTCCCGAGGAGAGAGGGCTCCTCGGGAGGAGGGGCGCCCGCCACCCCCGGGAGAGAGCCCCGCTTCCCTTGGTTCCCGCTCGCTGCTCCCCCTGACGCTTGGCCAGCCGCGGGCGAGGTTGGATTTCGTGGGTGGGGGCCGGCGAGTGGGGGATCGCCCCTGGCCGCGCACAGACGCGCACACGTGTGGCCCATCCGGCTGGGACTGGGTGGGGTGGCCCGGCCGTGCGCCCGGAGGTGAGGGTGCCGCGGGCAGGGGGCACTGCGGAGGCTGTCGCGAGCCCCTCGGGGAGTCCGGCCCCTGCCGCCCTCTCCGCACTAGCGCAGTGTGCAACCGAGTGCTGCACCGCGTCCGTGAAAGTCCATTTTCTGCTGGCGGAGGAGACGTGTCTCCATCTCACACTCCCTGTGTGACTCTTTTATTATTTTTTCCTTGCGCTTTTCCTTCACCCCCTTCCTCCTCCTGCGCATATAAATCAATTTCAGCTCCGGAATATGTCATCCCAGGGGAAGTTACATACGGTGGTTACTCATTTGTTTGCCTATTGAAAACAGTCAAAGGCTTTCTCTGCTGAATGAAGGGGCGGGGGCGGGGGGCTGGCACCTAGGAGTGAAAAGTTGTTTCTGTTAGTGGCTGCTTTTTAAGATCAGATATCCGCGTGTTTCCAATCGTGTTGCCGGTTCCTTCTTTTTTGTGTGTTTAATAACGAGGATTGTTCTGCTGGTTGCTGCACTTAAGTATTGTGCACCATGGTGTCTGACGGTGGAAGAAAGATTAGATTATAGATTAGTGGAGCCTCCCTCCTTGTGAGAGCCACTGTTGATAGGTGTTGGCCTTAAGCCCTGCCCGCCGGCCTCGGCCTCGGGGTGCCTGGTGAGGTTTGGGGTCTAGAGAGACGCAGTGAGTTCCTTTTATTGGCTAATACCAAATTAAAAGGACTCAGCACCAGTTAAAAGTGGGATCCCTGCTTGGGCTGACGTTGGGGCGAGATGCTGTTCTGGGGCATCCTGGTGTATGAGCAGAGCGCCGCAGCCTTACTTCTGGAGGAACGGAGAGGAGGAGGGACAGGCGCCCTCTGCCCCGTCCCTTCCTTAGTACTCACAGCCTGCACGCAGGAGACCAGGGAGAGGTTTATGCTGAAGCATCCTTATGTCTGTATGTGTGTTTATTTTGCTGGGATACTGAGAAAGGAGGTAGCAACCTTAAGGATAAAATGGGTCTGTTAAAAGGCTTCCATTCTATGGTTTTCTTTACACACACGCATATTCATTGATAACTGCATTTTTTAAAGTTTGGACAGTTCTGGAAAGTCAGGAAGGCCTTTCTGGTTTGGAGGCTAGCGGGCAGTAATGAGTGAAGGAACTCTTGGAGGGAAGTGCACCACTGCATCCTTAGGACATGGGGTTAGAAGAGTTTGTTTGCCTCAAGTACAAAAGCCTCTCACCTGGTGTTAAGTCCCATAACGTTTTTATTTCTCACAAAAAGAAAAACGGCCAGGAGATTAACTTCTGATACTATTTTATGTGTTTGACTTTGGGAATTCTGAATGAGTTGGACGAAAAGATGCATCTTTGAACCCTGCCACTTGGACTGTGTAATTTACTTAAACCAGCCTCCCATAAATCTAAAAAGGACAAGCAACCTGAAACAAGGTTAAACGTGGTAGAAACTGCTCTGAGAAGGACTTGGGAAGGTTCTAAAGACTCTAACCCTTGTTTTGTTTCTTCATGATAGATTTCTGGTGAAGGAAATGTGGAACTCAGGGAACATTCACGGTAATCAAGTGTTTTGGCACCAACATTCTGGTATCATAGTATAGAGTTATTTTGGCAGTTTGTTGGTGAGCGTTTCATTCCTCTGAAATGATGTGATCCCTCATAGCTTCGTTTCTTCTGGTAACACCCCACGCACTTGGTATTAGCCTTGAAAATGCTTGGAAGTATTTATTACTGTGATGATATCTCATTTAGTGTTCTCTAGCAACACTTTCCATCTAGCCAGGCTGTTTTCAGCTACTAAAATTGTGTGCTCAGGGCATTTTGTATTTTATTTTATTTTTTAGAACTCTAAAGCAGCAGTCAAGTTGCACTCTAAATCCATGAACCCAAAGAAGGGGCAGTGTTACCTAGCATGATATAATGGTTGGATTTAGACAGCTATTTCAATAGGGTGTCTAAAATTCCAAGAATTTTCACTTTACTACAAGATTTATGGAAAACAGGATAAGTCAGTGGCCTTTTTTCTTCCTTCTTTTTAAGAATTAGAGGAGTCATTCCATGGCAGTAATAATCTAGAAGGTTCTGACTTTCTCTTTTGTTTTTCTGTTAATTGGCAAGAAATTTCTCAGTGGCCAGTGTTTCCCTCAGTTTCCATTTTTATTCAGAAATTCACACATAACTAACAAATAGGAATTGATACATTTTATTCATGTCGAAGTCTCTTTTGCTGCAATTTTTGCACTAAAATGACCCCTACTGGTTGTATCTGTTAATGAAAACGCTTTTGAAAACTTCTTATTTAATAGACTACACTGAGAAAACATATTGCATGGTATAAAAATGTTACTGTGACTAATCTACCTGCTTTCAATGATGTAATTTAAATACAAATTACATTGCTCTATTTACCAACTTGCAGTAATTTTTATTTGTATCATTCCCCATACTGGCTATGTGAGGGAAAAAAACCCCAACAAACTCATGTTTTTAACTGCAGTTCACAAAATGAGTTAGGTAAATTGGGGCAGAAATGAACCCCTTCCAAATTGTGGCTCCCTGCCTTAGGTTTTTAAGGCCACACTGGCCCATAGTAGGCTCTCAGTGAATGTGCATTGAATACAGGGAAGAACAGTTGTCTCCATAGAAAGAACACTGAAGAAAAAATATTTTCTGAAAGTTAAATGATGTGAAGGGTGAATCATGTGACATATACACTTGGACTTCTTTTCAGCATCATTTAGATCATTACTAAGTAAATCCTGACTTACTTATTCCTTAAAAAAATTACTTTTGGCTACATGCATTTTTAAAGTAGAGCAGGGAGCCAGATAACTACATTCTTCTCTGCTCTGTCTATAAAGTGCTTTCTGGCCCCTGGGAAGGTACAGATCCCTTTCCCATTTCCACTGATTTGGTGAGTCTTCCTGCTGCCCTTTGCAGCTTCCTAAGTGGCCTGCTCCTTGGTTAGGCTGCCTGCCTCTAGGTATATCGCCTAGAAGCCAGACAAATAAGTTTGGATTTTGAACTCCTGAGGGCTAAGACTGGGTGGGAGACCTCTTTGGGAGATCAAAGACAGAGTTTTGAAAAACTACTGAAGTGGGACTTTTCTAGGAAGAATGTTTTGATAGGCCAGTGAGGATTATATTTGGAGATGAGGGGTGAGGACCATTTGTCCTCCTCTGTGGAATAGTTCAGTATGCTTCTGTAAGGGGTGGGGTGGGGCTGGGAGAGCATGACCAGCCTTCTCTAAGTAATGAAAAGGCAGCAATGGCTTGAGTTTGACAGTTTGTGAGAACAGAGTGATTTGGAACCTGGGGGACACTACGGAGTGGCTCTGCTCTGAGAACTTTGTATTAGAGCCAGGTGATCTCTATCACAGATAACAACCAATTTTTTTTTTTTATTTAATAGACTACACTGAGAAAACATATTGCATGGTATAAAAATGTTACTGTGACTAATCTACCTGCTTTCAATGATGTAATTTAAATACAAATTACATTGCTCTATTTACCAACTTGCAGTAATTTTTATTTGTATCATTCCCCATACTGGCTATGTGAGGGAAAAAAACCCCAACAAACTCATGTTTTTAACTGCAGTTCACAAAATGAGTTAGGTAAATTGGGGCAGAAATGAACCCCTTCCAAATTGTGGCTCCCTGCCTTAGGTTTTTAAGGCCACACTGGCCCATAGTAGGCTCTCAGTGAATGTGCATTGAATACAGGGAAGAACAGTTGTCTCCATAGAAAGAACACTGAAGAAAAAATATTTTCTGAAAGTTAAATGATGTGAAGGGTGAATCATGTGACATATACACTTGGACTTCTTTTCAGCATCATTTAGATCATTACTAAGTAAATCCTGACTTACTTATTCCTTAAAAAAATTACTTTTGGCTACATGCATTTTTAAAGTAGAGCAGGGAGCCAGATAACTACATTCTTCTCTGCTCTGTCTATAAAGTGCTTTCTGGCCCCTGGGAAGGTACAGATCCCTTTCCCATTTCCACTGATTTGGTGAGTCTTCCTGCTGCCCTTTGCAGCTTCCTAAGTGGCCTGCTCCTTGGTTAGGCTGCCTGCCTCTAGGTATATCGCCTAGAAGCCAGACAAATAAGTTTGGATTTTGAACTCCTGAGGGCTAAGACTGGGTGGGAGACCTCTTTGGGAGATCAAAGACAGAGTTTTGAAAAACTACTGAAGTGGGATTTTTCTAGGAAGAATGTTTTGATAGGCCAGTGAGGATTATATTTGGAGATGAGGGGTGAGGACCATTTGTCCTCCTCTGTGGAATAGTTCAGTATGCTTCTGTAAGGGGTGGGGTGGGGCTGGGAGAGCATGACCAGCCTTCTCTAAGTAATGAAAAGGCAGCAATGGCTTGAGTTTGACAGTTTGTGAGAACAGAGTGATTTGGAACCTGGGGGACACTACGGAGTGGCTCTGCTCTGAGAACTTTGTATTAGAGCCAGGTGATCTCTATCACAGATAACAACCAATTTTTTTTTTTTTTTCTCCCAGTGCTTATTTACTCAGTGGCTTCATGTTTATGGAACTGAACTTTCCGTGTTTTCAGTACTGCCATCTAAGAACTGTCTCTTTCAAAACACAGTCCTCCTTTGATTTCCCCCAGGTATTTTAACTTTTCTTCCCACCCACTTCTCATGGGGCAGTGAGTAGAACCAAGGATGTGGGCTGGGTACTTAGAGCAAAGAATGGAATGTTGTTTTCTGAAACTGTTGGCGTTAGAAGGTTATGGTTTCTTTTCAGTCACTGGAGATGATGGCTCCTTGGAAGAAGGTTTGTGGAGGATCTGAGGTGAGCAAGGCCCAGAGAGCAGCCTCTAGGAGGCCAGGGAATGCACCAAACCTTTTGGTTGTGCACCGGCCACAGATCTCCTCTCATCCCTCTGTAACATAGGACTTAGAGTCAAGAGTCCATGGATTTTAATTTTTACTAACTAAATAGAAGAGGGGATGGGAAAAGCTAATACTTCTCTACTGGCATTGGAAAAATTAAAAGAAAACAGGGCTCCTTGTTTTTGAGGAAGGTGTTCCAGTTTCCATCTCAAAAGTCTTTAGGTAGAGTGAGCTCTTAGATGCCAGGGACAGAAGCAAGCAGAGGGCCTATAAAATCACGTTAATACGGCATGGGAAGAGGAACCAGTGTAAGTAAACAAGGAAATAATTAGTTCTTCCCCAAAGTAAATATTGAAAAAACATGGAGAGACTATTCACCGCACTTATACAAATGACAGGACTTCGTGACCTTCACTTTGACTGTCGAGCTTACAGATCCTTCACTGTCGTTGAGGAGTCCAGTCACATAAAACACTTGGCAAAGGACAGATGAATCGCATAGCACCAGAAGGGCAAAAATAGCAAGTCTGGAGATTTTGCTGCCATTAACACGTATTTAACAGTGACCGGGAAAATCTATAAGCAGTATGTTGGCAGTGCAGTGGTGAACATACAGGTGGATTTATTGTAATAAATAATATTATTATTAATAATTTATGAAGAAAACTGTCTGAATAATCCTTAGACTTTACATTACAACTGGCATTACAACCAGTTGTAGGAGGTATTAGTGATATAGTACAGGTTTCTGTGTTTGGTGTGGCTTGCTTAAAATGTAATGATCTGGATGAACAAGGGAACATTTTGGGGAGGCAAGGGACAGGAATTTTGAAGTTGGGGGGAAATAGATAAAACAGATGACCCTAAAAAGATAATAGAGTGGGAGGACTAAAGAATGACAAATGGGAGAAGGGAAAAATATTGAATTCATCTTAGGGCAACTATGTCATCCTTTGAAGAATAATCCAAAACACATTCCAGACATTAATTGTGAAATTCCTGAAAAATGTGGGTGTGTTTAACGTCTTTCAGGCTATGGCACTAACATGAGAGATGGCAGTGCTGCTTTAGTGTGTAAATACCACTGGGTAGGAGATGGTAGATGACTGGAAGGTAAATATATTTGGTGAAGCAGGTTTCCTGTAACACCGTGTTCCGCAAGGCACAGGCAGCGTGAGGGCTTTGGAGACACCCCCCAGTAAAGCTCAATTAATTATTTGAGGAAGAAACAGTGGACTAGCCAAGCATGCATGAATAACAAACTGAAAGCCTGCCTTCTCAGAGGTCGAATTCTCCAGAGCTGAATTTTTAAAGCTCTCACTTCTCTCTGCATAGAAACCACTCACTCATTCATTGATCTACTCTGTGCAAGGCCTTCTGCTGGGGTGGGGGTGGGGGTGGGGGGCTGGGAAGCCTGGGGACCTCTCAGACCTGTGCCCTACTCCAGATACTTTTTTTTAAAATAAATTTATTTATTTTATGTATTTATTTTTGGCTGCGTTGGGTCTTCGTTGCTGGGCGCGGACTTTTCTCTAGTTGCGGTGAGCAGGGGCTACTCTTCGTTATGGTGCGCAGGCTTCTCATTGCGGTGGCTTCTCTCGTTGCAGAGCATGGGCTCTAGGCGTGCAGGCTTTGGTAGTTGCAGCAGGCGGGCTCAGTAGTTGTGGCGCACGGGCTTAGTTGCTCTGCGGCATGTGGGATCTTCCCAGACCAGGGCTCGAACCCGGGTCCCCTGCATTGGCAGGCGGATTCTTAACCATTGCGCCACCAGGGAAGCCCTCCAGATACTCTTAATCAAGATAAAGAATGAGGCAAGACCTTCAAAAGTCTACTTAAGTTCAAGCCAAGTAGAACTGATTTCTCAGTTCTGTATATGATTAGTTGGTGAGATATGTGGGTAAAATTTGTGCTAGGAATCACAGGATCTGAAATGATCTTTTCAGGTTCTGGTGGCAAAGCTGAAAAGGAGAATTCAAATTCCAGCTAGGTTCAAAATTCGGAGTCAGAGCTCCCTTTTGGTGGGGGAAGGGATCCTACCCATTCTCAGAGCTTTTGCGATACATATCAGGTGTTTCCCAACATCTAAGGAATGAGGCTGCATTCTTAACGCTCTACCAGCTGTGGTTCAAAATGGCAAGTTTCCTTTTGGGAGTCATTTTCTCTTTGTTCTAGCTTGTTCCACTAGGCAGATGAGCGTGGGCAGTGAACTGAGAGGTTTCCGTTTATCAGCATCTCCTGATTTCACCCACTCTCTGCTACTTGTCCTGGCCAGTTAGCCTAATCAAATCATGGAAAACCTCTGTGTTTGGACAAGACCTCGTCAGTCTTGCCGACAGGACAGAGGGGTGGTTGAATGTACTTAAAGTTAAGAATGCCCTTGAGGTGGGCTTCCCTGGTGGCGCAGCAGTTAAGAATCCGTCTGCCAATGTAAGGGACCGGGGTTCGAGCCCTGGTCCGGGAAGATCCCACATGCTGCAGAGTAACTAAGCCTGGGCGCTACAACTACTGAGCCTGCGCTCTAGGGCCCGCAAGCCACAGCTACTGAACCCATGCACCACAACTACTGAAGCCTGCATGCCTAAAGCCTGTGCTCCACAACAAGAGAAGCCACCGCAATGAGAAACCCGTCGTCACAACTAGAGAAAGCCCGTGCGCAGCAACGAAGACCCAACACAGCCAAAAAAAAAAAAAAAAAAGAATGCCCTTGAGGTAAATGCTGGTAAGTGTTCATTTTGGGCCCACATGAAAAAAAATCAAGAGATTCCTTTTTCTTCTGCAGTTACTAAGTGAACAGGGTTCAATTCCTTATCTCCCTCTCCCAACCCCAATTAATTCTCTGTGAGAAATACTTATACCTCGATCCAAGAATGTAATGATTAGAAACTTAGCTTGTGGGGTCAAATCTGCACTCTGCTTCCATGCATCTAAGTTTTCTCATCTGTTTAGTGGGGTTAATAATAGGGTTGCTATAAGGACTCAGTGAAGGAATCCCTATGAAGCACTTAGAAGAATGACTAGCACGTGGTAAACAGCAAAGCTACTAACCAGAATAAGTAAATTAACCTGATATGGGCTCATTGCCTTGTTCGGTTTAATCCTCATCTACCTCAGTAATTGATCGCGAGGAGTTTGGGCTCTTAGAAAGAAAGCGAATTATTACTGAGTTCAGGTCCCCTCCTACCCCAACACCGTAAATGCATTGAGTTAAAACACTTATTTAAAGGCCTCTGAAGCTGTTTGCTACCTTTCCTCCTGATGCCCATTTGTTACAGTTGGTCTAAATAATTTCTACAAAATTTGCATATTTGGGGTAAAAATAAAGAGGGAGGAATCTGAAATTTTTTGCATTAAGTTGTAAGAATTGTAAATTTAATCATTTATCTGTGGACTAATATTTCATTGGGGGAAGGAGGAGCACCTAAACTCACACTTATCAGCAATGTCCATTTGCCTTCACATTTTATTCTGGAAGAAGATTTTGTTCCTAGCTCCTGAAGTGTCCATACTGCTGGTCAGCACAGGATTTGGCCTGGCTGGAGCTAAGGAAACAGCCTGTATTGCTGCAGCTGACCTGTCCTGCCACTAGGTACAAGCTAGGCAAAACCAGAGGTCAGGAGTTTAACCAGGCCATTCCTCCTTTCTCTTTCTAGCCCTACCTGTTTCCCTGCCATCCTCCTTCCATGAATATTTACTGAGCAGCTGCCATGGCTCTGGTCTTTGTGCTGAACTCTAGTGATAGCGCGTAACTTCTCTAAGCCTGAGTTTCCCAGCTGTTAATAGTAATAGGTACCACCTATGCTTTCTCTGAGGATTAAATGAGACAAAACTGTGCTTTTGAAATGTTAATGTGCGCACAAATCACCTGGGGGATCTCATTAAACATACAGGTTCTGATGCAGTAGGTCCAGATGGGGCCTGAGATTCAACTCCCGCTGCTGATCCCAGGACCACACTTGAAGTAGCAAACAGCTAGTGCCTGTAAAGCATGTAGCACGAGTAGGGCGCGTAATAACTGATAATGTTACCTGCTAGTCTAATAATTAGTTTTCAACCAAAGTAAATAGGATAGGGGCCCTGCTTTCACAGAGGCTGTGGTCTGAAGGTAGATAGTGACAACTGGGACAATCCATTGTCGCCCCAGACAGTTCCTTACAGCTGGTAAGCCCTGAGATAGGAAGTGCTGAGCATCTTGGGGGCAACTAGGAGGGGCCCTGACTCCAGCAGTGAGTACCAGGAAGGATTTGGGGGGGGGCAGCAGCAAGCCAGGCCTGGAGGTCTCTTTTCTTCCCTCCTCCTTCTCACTCACCTGTGCAGGATGTTGTAGGAGAAAGAAAATAGGCCTTGGGGCTGGACAAACCTGTGTTGTTGTTGTTGTTTTTTCAATATTTATTTATTAGTTGGCTGCATTGGGTCTTAGTTGTGGCACGTGGGCTCTTTGTTGCAGCACACAGGATCTTTCGTTGCAGCCTGCGGGCTCTTCCTTGCAGCGCGTGGACTTTTCTCTAGTTGTGGTGCATGGGCTCCAGAGTGCACGAGCTCAGTAGTTGTGGCACGCAGGCTTAGTTGCCCCACGGCATGTGGGATCTTAGTTCCCCCACGGCATGTGGGATCTTAGTTCCCCGACCAGGGATCGAACTGCATCCCTTGCGTTGGGAGACGGATTCTTAACCACTGGACCACCAGGGAAGTCCCCACACAAACCTATGTTTAAATCAACTGTGTTCAACTGTGAACAACCAGCTTGCTTAATTGTTTTGGGCTTCAGTTTCCTCATCTGTGAAAATGGAATATTTATAGCTTTTATCAGGTAATTACAGTTAGGGTTGGAGAGAATTATTACCTATATTAAATATATATATGATTATGTGTATGTGTGTTGTGTATCTGTGTATATACATGTATATATACACAAAAATATATGTAATGGCCAATATAATACCTGGTACCAAATAGATTTTTTAAAAGGTAGTTAATATTCTAATTTCCATTCTACTTTTTGTCCTTTCTCATGTTTTTCTTTGTTAGCTTTCTCTCTATATAAGTTTAAAAAAAAATCTTCTTTGTGCATTGACCACACTTAACTAAATCTCTTCGACAGGGGACTCCAAGAACTATGGTGTCCGGTGTTTGTCAGAGAGAAAGGGACTGTGAAGCATTAAGAATGAGGGGCGTGAGTCCAGGGTCTCTGGGCCAAAAAAACCGTCATTGGTTTGATCCAGTATGACTGTAATTCTCGGTCCCTTTAGTCCTTCAGGAGAAGGTGGACATCTGCTCTATTTTGCAGTTTGAGTCCTTACTTCCAGAGAGCTATTTCAAATAAATATCTTTTTAAAAGGTGACCTATCTTAATATGGATGGCATATGGTTTCATGAAAGTGCATTAAATTTCATTTTATCGTTAGAAGTTTTGTGTGGGTTTCCAGACATGGCTGGAGACATCAGAGACCCCACGGAGCATGGCCAAGGCAAGGCAAGTTGGGATCCTGAGGTTCCAGAAGGAAGCAGCAGCAGGCCTGCCAGCTCAGAGACCAGGGCAGGCATGGGAATGAGCAGGAGATGGTGCGCAGCCCAGAGCGCATCTGCGTTGCTTTTCTTGATCCAGTGTGTCCCATCCATCTTTCACGTGGACTAATACTGCAGCTTTACTGTGGATTTGCATTGTGGTTTCTCTGGAGAGTCTGTGTGCTGCAGTGGAAGGCTAGAAAAGAACGCCTAGAATGAAAACACCTGACGTTCTTGTCTCTTTGGTTCCTAGTGTAGGTGTGGTCCCACTTCAGGAAGACAGAACTGTGACTTTTCCTTCATACCTGGTACTAAGTATGTTCATCCAGTAAATATGGGCTGAGAACTCATAAGGCACATGCTTCATATTGGCTGTTATGGAATAAGGAGAAAGAAACATAATGATGAGACAGTCCTTGGAATCAGTAATTTACAACTCTATTTTCTTCTTGACAACCAAACCTTATTATCACACAGTAGAAATTGAATTTTTTTTAAACAGAAACTCTCTAGCACCTTTCATTGTAGTGCTTCATCAAGAGTGTTGATATTCAAACATGTAACCTACAAGATGAGATAAACTTCCAAATTTCAGAGTTTTGTTTAAGTATGTTTGTCACATCCAAAAAGAACACCTTCATTTTGAAATATCCTGGGAACGCCTGTTTTATGAACATTTAAGAAAGAAAATTAAGTGTTCATTGTATTTTAAGGTGTTGTCGTTTTACATTTCAAGTTCCTCAGAAGAGAATCTGAAGAGTCTGCTCTTCGGAAATTTTAGCTAAGTCCTTAGCAAACCAGCCACTCTTGCTATGGCAAGGTTTAAAAAAAAAAAAGGTATAGGCTGTAACTAGAAACTGTGCCTATCTTATTTAGCATTTCAAAACAAAAACCATAAACAAACATCTCAGATTCAAAACAGAAAGGAATTTCTGGCAGGGCACAATGAAACCTGAGCCTGCAAAGTCCCAGTCTACAAGAGGTAACTTATTTAGCATCTTATCCAGAGGCCACAAGCAAAACAGTTCACAACTGTGATAAAACAAAAGGCATCTCAATATTGGAGACTTGTGATACCTCTTTTTTTAAGACTCCAAAAGACCTGCCAAAATAAGGTAAAACTGTCTTGAGACAGTGTGGCCTGAACTGGACTTTCAGTATTAAGAATTAGTTGGACTACTTCAGACCCATAAGGTGTGAGGAATCGTGCATGCAGGATGTGTGGGCTTGGTCCCCTCAGAGTGTGTGTTTATAATTGTGCAGAGGCAGGGCATTCCATCATCTTGTCAAATGCAGATCTTGAAAACCTTCCCTCACTTTCCAGAGTTGGGAGCTTTGCCTTTTTAAAGGCAAGGGCATTTACATTCTGAGGGAGGAAAAGGGGATAGATTTTAGACAGTTTTATCTCTGAAAGCCAAAGTCTTTGAAGGATTTTTAAATGTTTTGAGAAAGATTGGGTATGCTGTGTGTTGTCCAGAAATGCTGAGTTCTCAGGTTTCAGACAAATTTTAGGAAAATTTCTTACCATGTCTACGACATTAAAATGAAAGGCCAAATAAATTTCCATATTTTCATCAAAAGAATGAATGGATTTGTATAGATCCTCACTTGTTGCAGGAAGGATTTAGGGCTGCTCAGAAAAGTAAACTTTGCAAAATTCTTGTACCTGAGAGTAGTATGATTAAGGAGAAAAAAATAGCCGTGGCTTCCGGATCTTCCTTCATCCCCTAATAGCCCAGTTACTGAAATAAAACCTCCTCAACTTCCCTTGACTTGACTTTGCCTTAATTTGTCAAAAGAGAATTAAATAGTTACCTACCTAAAGGCAGGGGAACTGAACCAGATGATATCGTAAGGCCCTTCTAGTCATAAGATCAATGTTTTTATGACCTAGAAGTGCTGGGCAAGAGTCAAATATTACCTTGTGTTTGCAAAGCCAGAGAAGAAAAAAGTGGTAGTGTCTACATGACTCTTTGCCAAGTGCCCTAGACGGAAGGGCTTGGAGGAAAAGATCAAGAGTTCTCCCGCAGTTATGTTTATTGTGAGGCAATGGAGACAGCAAAACGTAGTTATCGGGAAGTTAGTAACATCTTTTGAATGCCAGCGATCTTTAAGCCTTATTAACTGTGGCCTAGTCTGGATTCAAGGTAGAGGTTATGCCTCTCTTCCATGTCTGTACTGACCTGCTGCCTTCACTCTTTCTCCATTTTCTCATTTACTTCATTAGTTTTTATGACTGAGGGAGGGAGGTGACATATACTACAAAGGGAGAAGCTTGAGCAAAGACAGGCCAAAACTTGCCCAAATTCACATGCTTATTTCTGCCTCTGACACTGAGAGAGAGTTGAGTAATTGCTGTTCTTCCTAATACTGCAGGCAGCAGCCAAATTCTCAGCATTCTTTTACCTTTGCTGCTGTTTTCACTTGCCAGGGAGTTTCCTTAAGGAGCAGCTGAATTTAAAGAAACATAACAGTGATCGTGCATAAAAGGAGGGGTCCTGACCACATGGACACTTGGGTGCCTTATATTGGGAGGATGAAACAGATGAGGCTCTGCAGAGGGACCTGCTGCTACCACAGCTCCCTTCCCTCTGTATCCCGGAGCCACGGGACCAGAAAGCTCCCTGCATGTGTGCAGGATGGCAGAACTTCAATAAAGATGTTTCAGGTTCAGGCCAACCGTGAAGCTTGGAAAGTTGTCTCTTGGGGTCTAGAAACTTCACCCTTCCTATGCATGTTGTCCAGTGGCAGGGTGTTGTGCTGTCAGGTGGTGTGGACCTGTGGTTCTGAAACTTGATGTAATACGTATGATTCTAAAGAATGCGATGCTCAGCCCAGCCCGTGGTGTGCACCAGCAATCAACTTGCTGTGCCTTGTGGATATTACATTTTTGCCAAGAGCAGCCTTCCAGAATGAGGTGCCAGTTAACTCCAGTCGGGCATTTATTCGTTAATAAGTCTGCTGAACACTAAATACTCCATTTGGGAGTATGTGACAAGAAAACTCAGCAGCTAATTATTATGTAGATCTCTTCCATTATTCTCAATTTCAATTACCTAAGCCACCAATCCCTAGCAATGTGAACTTATTTAATTTTTAGTTTTCTGTGACATTTTACTTTTTGCTCCCAAAGATGTTTTTTGCTCTAATCTGTAGAACTTCTATAAGTTTATTAATAACTGGGTAGACATTTTATATTGTTAAATGGAAAACATTTCTAGTGGAGTACTGTGGCTTGCTCTGTCTTTCCTTCTTCTTTTTTCTTTTTTAAAGATAATATTAAAAGTTAAATCCCGTTCCAGGTCGTCTCCTCTCCCAGGGTAGATTTCTGGATAGCTAGTGGTGGTGGCGTCTGAAATAGCCATTGAGGAGTGCGGGGTATTCATTTACTAATGGGAGCTTTTGCCTAAAGAGCTTCTGCTTTATTCTTCTTTGCTGTAACAATAGGTCTTTACTTGGTTTTCTTCCTGCTTGGTTGGTGCATATTAGTTTAAGAACTTTTAAATTGTGGGGACAGGAAGAAAACTCTGAATGCCTGGGGCCCATCACTTCTCTCTGGGAAGCGGCCGGAGGGTGCAGTGTGCATTTGCTGCCATGAGAGTGTTCTAGAAGGTTCATTTGGTATCTCCCACGCCCAGGTCTTTGTGCCGTGGTTTGGCCCTCCTCCTGTCCTGGTGAATCCCTGCCACGACCCACTGTGGCTGGGTCTCACGTGCCCTGAAAGCCATTGGAAAGGCATGCGTTCCAGCATCTTCCCATTTGCCTCCACACCCTCCCCAGCATGGCTGCATGCAGCTCTCTGTACATCATCCAACTATTAAGAGAAGTTGGTGCCAAGTGTCACTTCCTTGGTGAGGACCCTTCCAATAATGGTGTCTGTGCTAACAGACTGGCAGAGGAGTCTGTAGCAATGTTTGGAGGGGGAGCAATGTTTGCCAGTACATAAAACTCATTTGACACTGTGGAATATGATGCTGTGGATCAGAAAGTGATAAAACTTCATAAAACAAGGCTCTTTACAAAGTTGTGGTAGACCTGCTGGCTTAAAAAGATGTGCCCAGGGGCTTCCCTGGTGGCGCAGTGGTTGAGAGTCCGCCTGCCGATGCAGGGGACGCAGGTTCGTGCCCCGGTCCGGGAAGATCCCACATGCCGCGGAGCAGCTGGGCCCATGAGCCGTGGCCGCTGAGCCTGCGTGTCCGGAGCCTGTGCTCCGCGACAGGAGAGGCCAAAACAGTGAGAGGCCCGCATACGGCAAAAAAAACAACAAAAAAACAAAGCAAAAGATGTGCCCAGGATGGTAAAATATATCCGTAGCATCAGCAAGTGGCCCCTGGTCCAGTTACAGATGTGACTTTGAGAGACAGGAAGTTGTGATAACTCCTGTATGCCTTTGGATGTAGTATGTGTGCGCGTGTGTGTGTGTTCAGTTGCTGAGGGCACAACACAAAGAATACTTTGCACTGTATTACGGATGTGCTGAGAAGAGCTTCCATTGCTTCAGGCAAATTAAGCATATTATCTACTCTGTAGATCAGCAAACTGAAAACGACTTCTTAATAAATAAAGATGGTGCATTGTTTTATGACATTAAAAAAACAATTTTAATTAAAATTCCTTGGCTTTTAAACTGCCTGGTTAATTGGGATAGCTATCTGTGGACAAGTGGAGCTCAGGAAAATGACTGACTTCATTTCTCGGTGATTGGGACAAAAGTTTTATTATCCTTAAGGCAATGTGTGGTGATTTATAGTAGATTATCACTAAACTTAGGTTCTGGCCTTACACAGCAAGTTTAGATGCAGGAAGGAAAAGCAGAAATTTAGGGTAAGAAATGGAACACCTCAGTAGGGGAAAAAAAAAGGGAGATAAAAGAAGCCAGAGGTGTGTTTTGTTGGAAGGAGATGAAATTATATTTCCAAAGGCTATGCTGGGAAAAGGTGAGCCCTCAGAAACCAAGTTTGACTATCTCTTCAGGAAATTGTATTCGATGCTTTGGAAAGAGAAAGGAAAAAGACTCTCTGCCAATAGAGTTCTGGAAAACTTGAGGGAGATAAAGTATTTACATGCTTTAATAACATAAAACATGTCCAAAAGAAATATATAATTACAGCTGCATTTGGCACTGAAAATAGTCCATGTATTGTATTTTTTAAACTGTGTGTGACTGTGTGAGCATGTACCTTTGCGTCAGAAATGCCTGGGTGATACTATTTCTTGAGAGAATGGAAAAGTAGAAGGTACCAAGAGCTACCAAGAGAGAAACCATGAAGGATGACTACCAGGAAAGAAGGAACAGTGAGCTCTTTTTTTCCTGTCATATGCATAATGATGCCAACTTTACTTTTTAAAAAAAAAAAAAAATCTTAGTAGAATAAGCATTTAACTTCCCGTAGAGCCTTAGTAATTTGCATGTTATTACTAAAAGCCCACAGGTAAAGGAAAATTAGACTCCTAAATTCAGTACCTGACTATAGTTTATTTCAAGTTTATCTTGGACAGAGACCCTTTGAGAACTCAGGAAATTAGGAGGTATGTTTGACACGTACTTCCTAATATATATTGCCACCAAAGGTGTGGAGGCAAAGCAGCCACTGGAAAATTGATGTGGTGTCGGCTTTCAGATTCTCCAGAGTTATCTTAACATCCTTCAAAATGTGTTCTTATCCTCAGCCTCTACCATTTTATGCTGCTGCTTTTGTGAAGCCTTCCTGCCCTGCCCAGGAAAAAATAATGCCATCCTCCCAGCCCTTCCCCCCTGCCCAGGGCCTGTAAATAGCACTTTCTCCTTCCCTTGTTATAGCACTTTTCACACTGTTAGAGTTCAATTTCTGTCTCCCGGCCTTGTTTTGATCCCCTTGAGTGCCAGGATTGTGTGTTATTCTAGCGCTTGGCACACAGGAAGAACTCAATGAGCATTTGTTGACTAAATCTAGACTCAAGGTCATCCAAGATATTCTGTAGAAACTTCTCTATCTGAACTATTTGGTCTGTATTGTGGAAACTGAAATAGATGACACTTACCTGTAAAGAGACTCCCAGGGGGAAGTCATATTATTGGCAGAAGGCAGCTCGAAACTGTCCCATGTCCTCTCCTTCCCCTCTTCCCCCAAATCATTCTTAGAATTTATTTTTTTTAAGTTTGCTACGAGGGGTTAGTTTCAGCTGTATTTATTTTGGCAAATACTTAAAAGTAATTTCTATTTGTGGGGACTTTTCTTCTTGCCGGTTTGTCATAAAGGTGTCATCTTTCATTCACCAAACCTTCATACGCTTGTAAGAATTTTCCTCACGGGTGGCTGCTTATAACCTTCTTACCACCAGGGATCTTGTGCGTGGAGCAGTTGAGATGCTATGGTGATCAGCTGCTTGTAAACAATTGATAAACAATTATGAATTACTTTATAGACACAGTTCAGGTGACCATGTGAATAATCGATGATGATAAAACAGACTTCCGATTTCACAGCGTCTAAGACGTGAATGTTGACGGATGAGGGAGTTTAACTTAACAAACATGTATTGAACACTTAGTCTGTGAGCTGTGCCAGTGCATGACACAGCCTGTTTACTGCCCCAGGTGATCTGCACATGCCCTTAGGAATTTAACCGTACAGCTTCTTTGAGGAAGGAACTCCTAAGCCAACAATATGAGGGTGGAAGTGTGTGACTGTGAATAATAAAAATGCCTCACAGTGGTTTGCACAGGAAGTCCGTAGGAATGCAATATAAGGAATTTAAAAAAGCAGAATCCCATTTGGATGTACTCCAAACCCTATGACTTCAGGGACTGAGGAATTCTTGATGACTAATGGCTGGAGTCCCAACTTGTTATTGAGCAGAGTGTGGAGTTGTTTTTTCCTTCAGCGCTAGCCATGAACTCATTGTTTGTTTGTTTACTTTTCTGAAGGTCTGAAAGTGGTTTGTAAATTCAGACAGTGCAACAGGAGACACTTAAGGATACAACAGCAAATTACAACCTTTGGGTGATAACATTTGGCACTAAGCTTTTCAACTGGGAGAGAAGAGAGGTTTGGCCGAGATAAAGTATACAGGGTCCTAGACAACATATATACAGAATTATCTTGGGTGTAAGCTCAGGCCCCCAAACCCTTTTATCACTTTAGTGAATGTGCCCAGAGAGCTCCATTCTCTGAGGGCAGGTTTAATTTTGATGTCTCTGCTGTGGCGTGTCCCTTCAACTTTCCTTCCTTTAAGATTCTCATCTCACAGCCTGATGGTAATTGTTCAGGATGCGGGTGTCATGAATTGGTGGCTTTCCAGTAACTCACTTTAGAGCCTTTTGTTCTTCACCACTGGTGGTTATACAGTGGTGGAACGGGGAGGAGGGCAAGCTGGAACTGATTGCTAAGTGAAGTTATAATGCTTAGCTGGCAATGAAAAGCGAAGATTCGAAGCAAGGTAATTCTTTGAGGGTCCACTTGATTTTCCTCTAACTCTTTAAAAATATTCTTTTTAACTTTCATATGGCTTCATTACTGTTGAAAGTTTAGAAGTCAGCTCCCAGACCCTGGGGGCAAGTATGTTCTCCTTGAGTGTTTTCTTCTCTTCCACGTTATCAGCAGGGGGAGTATTTGACCTAACGGGCGGATGCTGCTCAAATCGGAGATGTATGCCTCTCAAAACCTGTGGTTCCTCGGTTAATTTGAGGTGGTGGGTGAAGGACCCAGAGCTGTTCTTGATGCTAGAATGACACATTTACCCTCAGTCTTTATTAAAATAAATGAATGGAGGCAGAGGACTAGGAAACACACTTGAAGGAGGGGAGTGCCCCTCCGGTCATAAGCCAAGGTAAACAGCCCTTGTAACTGAAAAGTAGACTTCCTGGAAGGCAAGAACCAGAGAAGAGGGTGTGAGGTGCAACCAGCAAGTACCATTTTCAGCTATATAGATAGCTGTGTTGCTCCGAGTCCTGAAACGAACCTCACAGAGCTATTGGAGAGAAATCAGTTTCTTGAACCAGACTGTCACCGGCTGTCATGCCTGTAGCTGGACCCAGAGACAGCACCTGGGGAGAAAAGGTCACATTTGTGCTAGAGAAGGCAAGCAGATGGGGCTCTTTGAAGGGTAGAGACTAAGTCATCCGTGACCTAGGGAAGCCTTGCAGGGGAGCCAGTGGACTGGCGGCATTCAGTGGGCAGGCTGCTAGTGTGAGTGTAATTTAGTGTTAATGGAAACAGACTCTTCCTGTCTTTTGTTACAGTAGAAAACTGTCATTGCAGTGGGCAGCTGTGCACACGTTGCAAATTATATGTGCATATACATCCGTATATGCAACGTGCAAACATGTAAAAAAAAAAATCCTCATGGGGTCAGTGTTCGTGTTCTGATAGTCTCTATGTCCATTCTTCTGTGATGATAGCATTTTCTTCTAATTGGAGCTGTTAGGTTCTGTTAATTCCAACAGAAAAAAAAATTCTGTGTGTGGCCATTATTAATTAATTTTTATAAATAAATATTTGTAGATTGACTCCTTAGCAACTTACATAAAGCTGTGGGCACCTCGCTCCTGTGTCTTCTCTTCTGCAGTTAATAAGGTCTTCATCAGGTTCATCAGGTTTATGGTAGCTGATGTCCTGCCCTTGCCATGTGTCGAGAAAGGTTAGACCATCAAAAGGACTGATGCAGAAAGTCCCTAGAACTTTTCATACTCAGAGATTCTTGGAGCTTAGTTACATGTGGGAAAAGGTCTTGTCTTGTAGAAAGAGACCCACATCCCTTTAATGATCAGAGGTGTTACCTAAATTTCCTCTCTGTAGTTTCATTTCTTGAACATCTTATTTCCCATAACTAAGCTATGTGTGTTGGGACCAAATATTAGGTCCTTTGCTTTCTTTTTAAGAAAAGTATTATAAAGGCAACATAACTTTACTAGACAGTTGGGAAACAGAGAAGAGAAACAGTGACCCAAAATGCTCTTATTCCAAATAGAAGAACTAGTTGTGTGTTTTTATATGTATACCCTGTCTAGTCTTCCTCTCTCTCTCTCTATATATATATTATCATACATCTCATAGCTTGCTTCTTTCCACTTAAAACCCAGTCTGGTATTCTTCTATATACATAATTTTTTAATCACACATCTTTTTAAAAATTTTTATTGGAGTATGGTTGCTTTACAATGTGTTAGTTTCTATTGCACAACAAAGTGAATCAGCCATACACATACAGATATCCCCTCCCATACAGACTTCCCTCCCATTTAGGACACCACAGTGCATTAGGTAGAGTTCCCTGTGCTATACAGCATGTTCCCATCAGTGGTCTATTTTATACATAGTATCAATAATGTATATGTATCAATCCCAGTCTCCCAGTTCCTCCACCCTGCCCCTTTCTCCCTTGGTATCCATACATTTGTTCTCTATGTCTGTTTATCACACATCTTATGTTTTGCTTGTTTCCACTTAAAATTATACAAAGTATATCTTCTTATGTTGCTGTATAGACCCTATTATTACAGTGTCAGCAGATGAATCAGATACACTGACTACAGCTTTCTACTTCACTTCCTTTTCCCCCTTTTTTTCAGGACTGTATAAAAGGCAAGAAGGAAAAAAAAAGTCATTCAAGGTGAATTTAATGGAAAATTCTTTGTAGTCTTAATTTGTTTTCATGAGTGCCTAGGCTCTCCAGGCAGATGACCACCATTGCCTCCTGTCCCCTTACTAAGGATCTGACCACTTGCTCCCTGTGCGTCCAGTCCTTTGTTGTCTCAGGCTTGTGGCATGAGGACCGTGGCCCTTCATTGTTCTGTCTTAGATCCTTGCTGCCACCAGGGACTGTGCTGACTCTGAGGACACTGAAGCTCTGTAACGTTTAGTAATGACTTGGTTTTGTGCAAATAACCAGCCCGCTGGGTAGAGACATTTTAATTCTGTTGCTTTTTTGGTAGTGCATTATTGGATTACAAATGTTTATTTAGTGTGAAAAATGGATATAATTAACTATGCCCTAAGTAGGGACTAGATATTTACTCCAAGATGAATTTGCAGCCTTGGTGCTTTGCACGCATGTGACATAGGCTCTTGTTACTGACGATTTTATCTGAGGATTTGAAATAGTTGCCCACTTCTACCAGAGGTACTAGAAGTTATCCAGCAAGGCACACACATAACACTTCAAAAAACTTGGATCATTTTCTCAATTAAGTTTGTTGAAATTCTATCAGGGAAACAGACTTTTTTTTTCCTTGTATTATTACTGATGATATAATATTAATAAATAGTTTTTGCAACTCAGATACTGGTTTCACATTTGAAAGGTACAGATAACATCTGTCATAATATTTCAGATTCATTTCTGTAATTTTTTAAATTTAAAAATACAGATTTTCAGTTGTGCAAGCAGTATGCAGGATCAAATCACCAGGTTTCAGATATATTTTATATAAATTTTAAGTGCTTCTTAGATTATCAAAAGGAAGACAAAAATTGCATTACTTCTTTAATATTAAATTACAGTTTCTGAATTACAAATTTTTGAAAATTTGTAAATCATGCATGATATATACCAGTCAACATATTTCAATCCAGAAAGCACTGGACATTTACCTGACTGCTTGTTAGTTGGAGAGAGTACCTGTTCAGTCTTCTTTAAGCCACAACATATAGCAAAGCAATGCATGTGCACAACTAGAATTTAACAAATACTTTTTGTATGGTCATATTGATTTAAAATAAAAGAGTACACTTTGTATTGAAAAAGTAATTTGAAGGTGAAATCACATCGAATTTAATAGTTTAACCTTGGATATTTGTGGAATTTTAGTTATATCATGGGACAATAACATTAAAGTCAACAAGTGTGTAAAATTTTTTTTAAAATTAGAGCACAAAGTGTAATAGATATTTACATTCAACAGTAATAAGCAAATACTTGACATCTGCTACGACCACCAGAATATGTGTGCTGAAATCGTGTCTCCAGGAAGAATATAAAGAGGTGTGGGAAGGCTGACTACTCTTGGGGAAGAGGTTTGGGACAGGGGAGGGGGCCAGGTAGCTCCTGTCGTAACCAATTTATAGAACTTTATTTGAAGGTGGGAATCAACAGATTGCCTCCAGGGCTAAACAGTTAATAATTTATCAGTTGATCTTTATTATCAACCAAAACTGCTTGTGTTTTCTTTTCAGAAGCTTCCTAACAGTCTGATTACAGATGTTTAAATCAGTGGATAATGAAATTGACGTGTGTGCTCCTTGTCGTTCTATGGTAGAGAGTCAGCCTCTGTGTTCAGAGGAATGTTCCAGCAGTGCGTGAGTGCTAGCACAGTGTCGCTGGGCTGCGTTTCCTTGCTCACAGAGCCCTGGAGCTTGGCCAGCTTGGATGAGTGGGAGGAGGACAGGTTTGGGTTTGAGAGCCCTGGGTTTATTTCTGGCTATTGCGACGTGAGACTGTGGGAGAAGTCATAAATAGACTTCGAGGGAGGTTGTAGACTCAGGTGTTGTCGCCAGGGGTAAATACGCTGGATATATTTGTTTATGGATAGGTCTGTTTATAGCGGCTTCACGCTTTTACCTCTCAGAGTTGGTGCTTCCAAGGGGCGAAGCTCCGTGTCTGGATCTCGTTGGGTGGGTGTCTCGAAAGTCTCCCCCAGTGCACCAGTCATGGCCACTCTGTTCCCTTTCTTTCTGTACTTGTAGTGAAATAACTAACTTCCTGACCTGCCATGCGACTTGATTTTTTTTTTTAAAGTAAGACACTAAGCATCTTGGGAAAAGACGGTTGTGTAAATACCAGACACCTATAGCATTTGGGGCAGGAGTGGTGGGATGTGGGGCTTTATGGCTCTGTGTGTGTGTCTCTGTGTGCACCATCTCCAGTGCCCCCAGAGAGAGCAAGGGCGGCGGCTCCAAAGCCCCTGAGCTCTTCCTGAGTCTTTTGTCTCTTTGTGGATTGGTCAGTCATTCGCTCCGTGCAGGTTCTGAATCCTTTTCCCTTGCATCCACCCATGTGGGTTCAGGAAGGCTCACGTCCAGCTGCTGCCCTGGGCCCACCCCCAGCCTTGCACACAGGTGCTCTCTGCTGTCAGGAACTTGGTTGGGGACACTGCCCAGCCAGCCCGACCACAGCCCTCCTCATCCTGGGGCAACTTGCCTGCCTTCTCTGGTGGCACTGGCCTCGCTCCCTGTTCGGGCCCTGCCTCCTCGGCCCTGTTGCTTGCTCGCCAGACTGTGAATCACCCTAGACTTGGGGCATTTTACCCGCCTGAAGGGCTAGCATGCACTGCTTCCATTTGTCAGGGAGCTTTAGGGATGCAGTCTTAAACACTGCCCGGAGGAAATGACTTCCTCAGGAGAAATTTAGATAATAAGTTCCTTAAGGAGAAACCATGTTTTATTAATGAGGCAGTATTGTATACTAGAGGGAGTTCTGGCTCTGAAGTCAGTTCATAGTCCCGCCTAGGGGCTTGCCTGATGCATTACCCTGGCCAAGCTACTTGACCTCTGTGCACAGTTTCCATCTGTAAAATAAGATTGTTATGAGGAATCCAGCGGGTTGTTATGAGGAACAACTAAGTAGACTCATTTGTGTAAAGCACTTGAAGAGTGGCTTATACATAGTAAGCACATACTGAGTGTTAGTTGTCATTGTATCATCGGCATTGAACGTGGTGGTTTATACTTAATAGGTGCTCATTAAATATTTTATTGAATAGACGTAGCATTCAGAAAGAGGAAGAATGATTTCCTCATCTCTTACCATAAAATACAAGTAGTAATGTTTGGTTGCAACAAAGCATTGTAGGCATGGAGACATTTATCCTCTGGTTGGGGATAGAGTAGTAGAATGTTCCAAATTCATTTTCAGTAACCATGTACCTATGATATGTTCATCAGACCTAACACACTCAGTACCTCGAAGTTTGGTTCATGTTTACTGACTCCCAAGGTAATTTTGAAAGGGTAAAATAGCTTAATCAGGTGATTTATTTCCAGAAAGCATTGTTATTGGAAGATTTCAAACTCCAGCATATTTGATGGCTGTATTAAAACAAGGCTCTGCTCTTTCTTTATGGGTTCACTCTACATTCTAACTTATGTTTGCTTTTAAGGTGGAGATGGGTAGCAAGGTGCTCTTTAATTGAATGGGTTCTTAACCTCTGTGTAGCCCACTCATCACCTAGCATGGGGCCATGCAAGTGGCAGTTGTTCAGTAAATAATGTTTTCAGTTAAGTAAATCATGGGACATTTTTCTGTACCTTACATCACACCGATGCCTGGAAGGTGCTTTTAAGGAGATATTGTTTATGATTTTCCCCCTAGGCTGTTGCCACCTAATATGAGTGTTTCTGTCTTATTGTTGGGGTATTGAATTGAGGGCTGCTCTCAGAGTTCCGGCTCATCTACTACGAGAGGAACAAATGGTTCCCAAATGGTCTCGATCAGATGGTGGGGGAAAGGTCACTGACACTCGTCTTTGATGAGGTGTCTGGGCTGTCCTCAGGATGAAGATCACAGCTCTGACAGAAAGAGGTGAGTCATTGTTTTTCAAGTTTAAAAAGTTGGTTTTAGGGGCTTCCCTGGTGGCGCAGTGGTTGAGAGTCCGCCTGCCGACGCGGGGGACACGGGTTCGTGCCCTGGTCCTGGAGGATCCCACATGCCGCGGAGCGGCTGGGCCCGTGAGCCATGGCCGCTGAGCCTGCGCGTCCCGAGCCCGTGCTCCGCAACAGGAGAGGCCACAACAGTGAGAGGTCCGCATACCGCAAAAAAAAAAAAAAAAAAAAAAAAAAAAGTTGGTTTTAAAAGTTTATGCTGATAGTATTTCCTGTGGCGGGGACTAAAGAATATAGATCCTTGTGTTAGCAGGGAGGGTGATCACAGGGACAACAGTTTTTGACCCAGGACCTGGAGATTACAATTTGGAAAAGATGGTTTCAAAAAACTGCTCATATCCATAAAGGTGACAAGAACATGATCCTGAAGTTCTTTGTCAGTGGTTTGTAAGTGCATCTTTTCGTTCTAAAAATATTTATTGATTCAAAACACGATTTATGCAAAAAGATTGCAACAGTCCTTTTTCCTTGTGGAGAAGTTGGAAGAGCTTTAAACAGACTTTTAAAATGTCATTTCTGTTGTCTGTTGTCATTTTTAATAACGGTCCCCCCGACCCCCCTTTTTTTAAATGTCTCAGTGTATTCCAGAATTTTTTTTTTTTAACTGTTAAATCCTCCCCGGTACCCAGCTTAAAAAAAAAAAAATTATTTCAGTGTAAATGCGTGCAGTATGTTTCTTGTGTGGCAAGATTATTTCACAGGATTCATAGTTTCATAAAAAGAACGGGTGTGTATGATTGCCATCCCTCTGTCTCTGTCTGTCTCACCCACATTGAAGCCGCCATTCATAAAACCTGATGTTCGTGAAAGGCCGCACTTTCCTAGGGCACACTTTCTGGACCGTCTGAGCGTTGCTGCTGCAGCTGTACACTGAGCTCGTGTGCGAGCATCAGCCCTGGCAGTGGAGCGGCCCCGGCAGTACAGGGAGAGCAGCACGTGGTGGTGACGTACAGATTGTACTGAGCAGAACCCTGGACCATTTTCTTATGAACGGTAGTGTCTACGTGGGGGAGAAGAAGTCCAAATTCTGGTTAGTTCCAGATGATTCACCACACAGAATGCATGTTTTCTCACTAGTGTTTGGGTCTTAGTGAATAAAGGGAGTGTTCTGTGTTGAATCTTGGCTTGACCAGAAGGAAGTGATAATTGATCAGGGATTCTGCTGGGGGGGGGCGGTGTTGTTATTTTCCCTCCACTAAAAGCGATAGCTTAGAATGAGATGACTCTACGTCAGGATACCTTTCGCAGGATCGTTTTTTATCATCTGCCAGACTTAGTCTTTGCCGTCAGACTTTACTCATGGGGATTTATTAAAAATGATGGTTGGTTTCAAAAAAGGGGAAAGATAGACATTTGGCTGAAGTACAGTTGGTGGATTTTGACCACGTGGGAGTGTTTTTGTCTACAGAGCATGTTATAGAGGCAGAACCTGGCTAACGAATGCTGTTTATGACTTTGTCTATCATATGAATGGCAGCCCTAAGTGGGTTCCTCTTTTGTTATTTCCCCTCCCCAGTCTCCTCAGCACCGTATGTTTTTTTCCTTCCCTCCCAAATTCTGTTCCCATCAATCAGGTAGCTGATGAGCAGGCTGACTCCTGTCCCAAGTAGGTCAGATGCTAGCCCTGCTGCCCCATCCTCCAGGAGAGGAAGTCATCTTGACCGTCTCGGGAGGGAGTTAGGAGGTCCCAAGCCCAGACTGAAGTCGGCTTATTTTCATCTGTTCACACAGTGTTGCTTTGGGCTTCCAGGTCTTCGTTCCTGCACAGCTTCTGACAGCAGTGGAGTGGAACTTCTCTGTTTGAGGGACTCAGCACTGGGCACCATGCCTCCCAGGGCCCCCCCGCCCCCACCCCCTTAGGTCCAGGTGGGGCCTGAGTTTTCAAGTCCCATGATGCTGTGGCCCTTAGATCTCTGTGATGGGATGCACATCCAGGAGCCTGATTTCTTTTGGGGCTCTGATTTCCTTGGGCTCTACAAGCAGGGGAAGTTGGGAAGCCCTTGAGAAGTCAGGCCTTGAGGGTTTGAGTTAAAACCCGAAGGACACAGAGATCACAGGAAAGACACGAAGAGAATCTGGGAGACACTGAGTCGGAGGCAGAGGAATCCGATATTGCAAGAGGAGAATTTTGCTTTGGGAGGTTAAAGAGGTTTGGTTGCCTTCTTAGTGAGAATGGCATTCTATTTGTTAGCCAGAAATACATCAGACCCTGGAAATGTCTGAAGCCAGAGAGCTGTACCAGGAGTGAGAATTATGGAGTTGGAAGGACCCTTAGAAAAGCATCTCTAGGTCAGCCCCTCGTTTGACAGATTAAGGGACCGAGGCCCATAACACTTTGTCATGTTATCTTAATGCGTTTTACAGTTTCTACAGCACCTGGCTCTTCCTTCCAAGCCCAAAGAGGTTGAGGGGCTTCTTCTTGCCCACTCTGGAGGGAGCTCTTCGGACCCCTGTTGCCCTCCCCACCCCTTGACCTTGGTCTCAGAGTAGTGGGCACAGCGGCCGAATCAGCCTCTGCTGAACTTTTCGGACCCTGCCCCACCCCTACCCCCCATGCAGGAATCTGAGCCCTCCCTGTGGGGCTGTGAAGGCCCTGGAATGTGGCACTCTGACCTCTGGCAGTTGAGTGTCCTGGATGGACCTGGCCTGGGAAACAGGAAGGACTCAGGGGAGGGGGGGAAGAGTGCTCCTTGGCCTTGGGGTGGGACGGAGGGAAAGGAAGTGCTGGGCAGTGTCGCTTCCCCAAGTAGGCCCAGTCGACTCCCACAACACGGGAGACCAGGCAGCAGGGGCGCTGGGGGGTAGGTTTCTTCAGTGCTGGGTCAGGGGGTACACTGCCAGAGCACTTGGGGTGAGGAGGAAAGGGTTTGAGGGAGAAAGGGAGGAGCAGACCAGAAGGCAGGGGAAACAGTTGCAGGAGATGATGGACATGAGAGTGGTGGGTGGAGAGAAGGGATGTCCAGCCCCTGTACAGATGGACACATTCTCGCTTTAGAAGCCAAATATGTTAAAAGGTGGGAAAGACCTTTCTAAAGTTTCCACCTCATTTTGAGACTCCCAGAGCTTTTTAACATGCTCACCCTTCGCAAGACAGAGTTAGTGAAGTGGGTGGTTGCCCGTTCAGGTGTGAGGCTGACTGGCACCTAGCTGTCCCTTTCTGTGTTCTGTCAGTGATGGACACCCCCCCACGCCCCGCCTTGTGCATGCTCTGGTCAGTTACCTCCCTGAGAGAGATTTTCAAAAACCGTGAGGTCGAGCCTTGGTCATGAAGTCCACACCCGCTCCTTGCCTTGTTCCCGGATAAGGGCACCTCGTGTCCTCAGCTTCCTCCCCGTTAAAGCACTTTGCAGGATGCACAGCAAGGGCTTGGAGCTGCCTTGTGCCGACCCTTGTGAAACCATGAACCTCTTGCCAGACTGCACGTGAGGTCTGCCAGGATGGCAAGCCAGCTTTTCGTGGGGGGTTTTTACAGGTAAATTCCATGCTCGTGGGAAAGGAATAGAAACGAGAGGCGGCAGAGTGTCTCTGAAACACCTGTTTAAGAGGAGAGCTGCCGCCGTACCTGAAGGGTTTGGGTTTCGTTTGTAGCTGGAATCTCTCCAAGCTGAGTCAGTTCATTCTTCCTGTGCCCGGGGTTGTCTTGAATGATAATTAGTGTTCCGTGGTCATGCTACATCCCACTGAAGTGAGGGCACTCGTCTCCTTTTCTCCTTTCTCATGTGACATTGTACACAGTCCTAGAGTAGTGGCCCTGATGCTAAGTGGAAATGTCTTGGTTATCAGACTCATTCACTGGTCCTGCAAACCAGGGTATGTGGTGCCCTTCCTCCACCGAATTGATACCAAAAGCCACCAGGTGAGGCCCATAGGGATGCTGCAGGCAGTGCAGCAGGTAAGCATCTTACTCAAGGTGTGCATCTTAGGACTTCCCTGAGAACCTAGCAATCCTCTATAAACTTGAAAGTTTATTTATTTATTTATTTATTTATTTAATGACTGCAAAAGCCATTTATTTTCATTAAACGTGACTTTAGACTTTCTAGATTGAAACCTAAACATCTCTCCAAATGATTTAATTTTCGCCTTTCCTCCAGTCTTTGATGATATCAAGACTGTACCCAGACAATACCTTCTCCTAGAAGCCATCCCTCCTCTCTGACCCCCAGCACAATGGATATGCCTCACATTTAAGTGCATATCGTATAGCCTATTGTGATGATTTGTTTCAACAAATATTAATCAGGCACTGGCTACATGGCAGTCACTGTGATGTGGTTAAACCAAAGAAACGCCTGCCTCAGAGAGCTTACAGATGGGAGTCACTAACCAAAAAAGCAAATAGTTCTATGATACACTGCGAGATAGATGAATGTTGTAAAAAAAAAAAAAAAAAAAAAAAAGAAAAGAACAGGGTAAAGGAATAGAGAGTGATGGAGTGGGGGGCACTTGGAAGTTTAAAACAACAGAATTATTAAAGAGTGTGTTAAGTGCTTGTATATATGTTCAACACTACGTATCTCTGTATATTCTAATCCTTCGAAAATTGGTGATCCTTGTTAGTGAAATAGGATATGGATTTGAGCAGAGCATCCTTTGGAAATGGTCTGTATTTGGTATTTTCTTTTATATCCTAACAACCATTAGTTCTTGAAAGGTATATTGAACCTAATAAAATAGATGGTAATTTTTAACCTTTCAGGTAGGAGTTAAAGTAGCTATATTTCCAGAAATTGTGAGTTTTATCATTTGAACAATTTATTGATGACTTCTTTTACACTATAGAGACTAACTTTGAATAGAATAAAATTGCAGAGTCGAGGTCTTGCAAAAAGTCACCTACCTAATTGCATGTGGGAATACATGCTGCTGTAGCGTGTGGAAAAAGGACTGGGTGATTCATGCGGTTTTTATTTATGTTTCTTTTTGGAAGCAAACTAGTTATTCTCTATATGTGTATGTTTATGCATGCATGCGTTCAAATTTGAAATGTAGACATTTATCAACTGTTTTCTTTAACTTTGAAAGAAAGTTAAAGTTTCTTTGCAGTGTTTTGAAATTCCCAAAAGGTACTTGCTTCCTAAACCCCTGGTAGGCATGAATTACTCTAAAGTATACTTTTTTGCATCTCAAACATCCCAGAAAGATGTTAAATATAAATGCATAAGTATTGAAGAACATAAGTAAACCTAAATCTTAGATACCCACGGAATATCTTTGAAGCTGCTGCTTTTTTTCCCCCACAGGATCTTATTAATGGAGTAGTCCCCTAGTCCAGTTTCACTTTCATTTTCTCCATTCAGCAAGTGAGGATTGGGACCCTACCCCCCGCCGCAGCAGCTCAGAATCCAGCTGCAAACGGCTGCAGTGTCTTTGGATAAGTGAAGTGGGTGGGAGAAAATCAAGTTAACTTTGAGGAGAAAACATTTAAGCCACACACAGTAAGATGGTAGCAGATTTCCAGTTAAACAGTGCAAGAAAGCTCGTGCCTCGCAGAGGACGTGCAGTCAGCAAAATACTCAGAATTGATTCAGTAATTATTTATGGAGGACCTACTGTGTGCTAAGCCCTGCTGTAGGTGCGAAAGATAGAGCTATGAACAAGACAGACAAAAATCTTTATCAACCTGGAGCTTTCCGGTAGAGAGAGACAAAATGAACAGTGTTAGTAAGTAAAACATATACCGTGCCAGAGGGATATACAGTCTGTGCAGAAAAATAAAGCCGAGAAGGGGAAGTGGTTTGCAGTTTAGAGTGGTCATGGAAAGTCATGCCGAGAAGTTCAGATCTGAATCCTGAAGGGGTGGGGGAGTGAATGGGCGCAGAACTGGGGTGGAGGGAGGATGTTCTGGGTGGGGGTGGACGTGGGTTCCCAGGCCCTGAGGCTTTAGTGCTGGGGAGGGAAGAGGTGCTGGCCTCAAAGTGGGGCATAACTGGGAGGCTAGCTGGGGCTGGGCACAAGCCTCATTTATCAGCATGAGGGGTTAGACTAGAATGTGGAGGCAGGTGGGAGCCATTGAAGACTGTGGGGTAGTGTTGATGTCATGGCCGAGACCCCTAGGGTCTCAGAGCTTGGCATCTGTTAGGTGTAGATGTTTGATTACTACACAAAGGAAACTCCGGTGTTGTGGGAAGTGTGCAGATGTATTTTTCAAACATGTTCTTAAGATTGCTTAATCTTTTTATGTCTCGTTATATTTGCTTGTATGGTCTATATCACGTGAATCTCAGGGATTAAATCATTGCTGTACAAATCAGAGTTCTCCCAAGCAATTAATATTCATTTCTTGACATACCCTAAGGCAAGAGTCCTGCTTTTCACTGTCCCCTATCTACATTTGCTTCTAGGAGGAGAGTTTCAGGTTCAATTTCAAGGACTTGATGCCTTTAAGAATCAATGTATCAGACAGGCCCTGTGTGGCATGAGATTTCTAAATAGGCCACAGCTCTCTGATTCTCATTTCTTTTTTTTTGGGCCATGCCGTGTGCCTTGTGGGATCCTAGTTCCCTGACCAGGGATTGAACCCCGGCCCCTGCAGTCACTGAGTCCTAACCACTGGACTGCCAGGGAATTCTCTGATTGTGGTATCTAATTTATAACACTTCTTTCCATATAAACATACAGCAGCAATGTGGATTTTAATGATGTTTTAAGAAAAAAAAAGATCTGGACATACACATCAAACTTTCACTTACCATGAAACTGGGCACATAAAAAAAAATGTTCATTTAATATTGCTGGCAACTTGTGCTTTGTTGCCAGGACCAGATAGCAGGAGATCCGTGGAGTGTATAGGGATAAATAAGATCACACATAGAGATAATCTTGCTTCCCGCAAAAATTTAAAGGTTTGGGATTGAGGGAGTGATATTTAGGGATGATATTTCTTTGTAGAACAGTATCAGAGTTAGTGGTAAGGATCAGTTAGAAATATAATTGTTGGAATTAAAGGTGATCACTCTTTCACTTCTTATCATCTTCTACTTTGTTTACTTTGAAGAATTCAGATAAATTACTAAGGTGAGGTTCACAGCAGGGCCCAAGTTGATTTGCAAAGACATTTCCTTCAAAATGATTGCTAACTGATTTCACTAATTCATTATCCTGAAAAGATTCCTTAGCGCTACTTACAGATCATTACACCTTTTAGAAATCATTACTTTCGCCTCAGGAGTATTGCTTTATGTGGAGGCATTATTGCTTTCACAAGGAAACCTTTGTTTCCTGGATGATAGAATAGTTGAGGTCATGTTTATATTGTTGGGTTTTCTGTTCTTGGATGTTTCCAAAAGTTCTCCAGTAACTCCATTGTCTTGGCTGAGAAGGTGTCAGAGAGGCTCTGCCAGCCCTTGTGGTGATGACCGTCAGCCGTGGGTCTCTAGGCCATATTCACTCGAGATGGACATCTCCAGTGTGAGATGGAAAAATAGCAGTCTTCCTCTCTTTCTTTTCCCTGGTCCTTGGGTACTTTAGACTCACTTGGACTTGACATTTTGTCCAACCATTCGACCACCTTACTTCCCTATTTCTTCAGTTCCTCTTGTTGCCTGTTTGGTGATATAAGTCTGTCTGGAATTCAGACCTCGTTGCTTCGCTTTCCTCCTCAGCTAAATGTGTAAGTCTATGGAAAGCACCTAGTAAGGTCCCTGGCTCAGGGATTGTTAGCTGTTAGCAGAAGATTTGACTGGCGGGGTGGGTGTGAAATGTGCTTCATTATCTGTGCTAACTGTTCAGCTAGTATAATGAAAAATTTATATCTTTCAAAGTGGTTGTTTTCAGAATAGCATGCTCATTTTGTTGTTCTTGTTGTTTGAAATTCTGTTCACATTTCTTCTTCTCCCTGTCGTGATTTACACTGTTGGATGAGTACAGTCGAGAAAAAAAGGCATTCCCACGCCTAGCCTTCTTGTTTGACTCTTGGTCGTTTGACTAACAGATTTTAGGCTAGAGCATACATTAATATTTATAAAATGATACTGTTCATTATTCATATCCACAAGTACCTTTCTGGCAAGACACATTAACTTGTGGCACATTATCTAATTATGGTCATGATAGACAAAAGTGGTAGGAAGGGAGGTAATAGAGTTTATTATTTAAGTTATTATTTATCCAGCATGGTTGAGGAATATTACACTTGTTCACTCATTTGACCTGTAAATATTTGATACGTGGAAGTGTTGGGTAATAAAATGTTGAGGCTAAAAGAAAACTTGAGTTAGTATTAATATTTCAGAAGTAGGAAGACCGAGATCCAAAGATGTTTCTCAGTTATTTCTGAATAACTGACTTTCTTCCTACCACCAAACTTACTTTCCAGAAAAAGCTTGGCACTTAAAGATTCAGATTGCTTTGCTTAAGTTCAGGTCCTCCTGTTCCTGTTTATTCCTTCTGCAGATGTTTATTTTGCTAAGCTACTATTTGCAAGCCCCATGATAGCCCAGTGATAAAAAGAACCCACTTTCTGGTGGAGATTAGATGAGCAATTTCATTATACTGCCGTAAGCGAAATAATTTTAATGGTTGTATAACAGAACTCCTACAGAGGAGACAATTCTTTTTTTTTTTTTTTTTTTTTTTTTTTTTTTTTTTTTGTGGTATGCGGGCCTTCCTCTGTTGGGGGCCTCTCTCGTTGCGGAGCACAGGCTCCGGACGCGCAGGCTCAGCGGCCATGGCTCACGGGCCCAGCCGCTCCGCGGCATGTGGGATCTTCCCATACCAGGGCGCGAACCCGGTTCCCCTGCATCGGCAGGCGGACGCGCAACCACTGCGCCACCAGGGAAGCCCGAGAGGAGACAATTCTTGATTTAGTCCCTAGAGAGCAGATGAAACCTGGAGAAAGTATTAAAGACCAAATAGGAGCTTTCAAAGCAGGTGAAGAGAAGCAGCTTTCTAGCCAGAGAGCACCTTGTGCGAAGCCCGGGGGTCAGGAACAGTATGGGTCATATGGGAGCACATCATTATGAAGTATTGCTGTAGTAAGTGGGGAAGAGGGGAAGAGATGAGGGTGAAGAAGTGGACTGGAATCAAATCTAAACAGGCTTTGTGTTCTGTGGCAGAGACTGGAATGGCCGGATGTTAGACTTTCTTTGGAGACCGTTGCTTCCCAATTCCGTATCCTTAAGAAGTTTGAGGGGCTTGCCTGGTGGCGCGGTGGTTGCGCGTCCGCCTGCCGATGCAGGGGAGCCGGGTTCGCGCCCCGGTCTGGGAGGATCCCACGTGCCGCGGAGCGGCTGGGCCCGTGGGCCATGGCCGCTGGGCCTGCGCGGCGGGAGCCTGTGCTCCGCAACGGGAGAGGCCACAACAGAGGGAGGCCCGCATACCACAAAAAAAAAAAAAAAAAAAAAAAAAAGAAGTTTGATAGGGCTATTCTTATAACACCCTCACTAGGTATTATTTACACCAAAGCACCTCTGTAGGAGAATAAAACACTGTGAGCCAGGTACCTAAGGGATGGCTGATCACCTGGCTTTAAGGACGGCTTTTAGAGAATCTAGATGAAGAGAGGAAATGTGAAAGAATTAGGTACTTCTCCAAGATAATTTTTCCCTCAACTAAGATGTATCAATTTTTTTTTTTTTTTTTTTTTTTTTTTTGCGGTACGCGGGCCTCTCACTGTTGCGGC
>NC_041225.1:53719557-53728889 GCF_002837175.3 Physeter macrocephalus
CCATGGCTCACGGGCCCAGCCGCTCCGCGGCATGTGGGATCTTCCCGGACCGGGTCGCGAACCCGTGTCCCCTCCCTGCATCGGCAGGCGGACTCCCAACCACTGCGCCACCAGGGAAGCCCCAAGATGTATCAATTTTTAAGCAGCAGTACATTTGATAACAAAACCAATATTCTTTGAAGCTGGTTAAACAAGGGGTTACATGTTTTAGTGGACGTTCATGCTCAGAGAAGACTTTGTTGCTTAATAATGACATGTGCCTGACCAGAGGCCAGTCCAGCACTGCATAAGCATGGGCCAGTGGAGAAGGCCTGAGATTTTCCTTTTAAAATATTGAGATTCAGTCTCAAAGTAGGGGAAATGTAAGGGGGTTGAGTTCTACACCATTGGGTTCAGTCAGACTAGTTGTAGCTAGGGAGGAGTTTCCATGAGCAATCAAGTAACCTGTTTTGATTATTTTTAAAAATTTCAGAAATGTAACCATTTAGTGTCTGACTTTGAGTAACTTCCTGGTAAAACCACACCAAAGAGAAGCTGATTGAAAAAATATATGTCCAAGTACCTGGATGAGGTGACATGCTATATAGGACTGTTAGTCATAAGCCATTTATGAGATATCTTAATAATCTTTTTGAAGAATTAGTTTTTATTATGGTAATCACTTCTGTGGCTTTTATCTCTGTTACATTGATTTTCTCCATGTATTTATTAACTTCATCTTTCTTGTTTCTTTGGATTTGCTTTGTTGATCTTTTTCTAATTTCAGTTGAATGCTTAGCTCATTTTTTTTAACCTTTCTTATTTCCTGTGAAATTTCCCTTTAAACACTGCCTTAGCTGTGTCCCATCAATGTTGACATGTGATGTATCTATTGTTCTTCATTTTTAAGTATTTGATTAATTTTCCCATAATCCCCTCCCATTAAAAAAAAAAACCTTTTTATCATAGAAGTTTTCACATATATGCAGAAGTAGAGGCAACTGTGTAATGACTCAGTGCTTCAGTAGTTATCAATTCAAGGCCAATCCTGTTTTAATCTGTTGACACCTCAGCCAGTAAATCCTCTAGGATTGGAGGTGCTAGAAAGGTCCTGCAAAGTGATATTTGTTATATTAAAAGCACCTTTGACTTGCCTTACTCTGCACAGTGATTGTTTTCCAGACCTTAAACTGGTCTGATAAATGGGAAATTATTTTAAATTTAAATTGTGACCACCATAAGTGTGTGATTCTCTGTGACACTGTGACCAGTAAATTGTTAGCATTGTACAGTTTCAACTAAGATGCCAGAATCAAGGAAACACAAGGAGGAAGTCTAAAGGGACCTCACAGATTGTCCATCCCACCTCCGTTTTAGTGATGAAATGAATTGGAGCCGAGGGGGCCAAATGCCTTGTTCAGGGTCACTCTAATGACAAAGCTAAGGTTGTGGTCCCCTGGGCCGGGGCCTCTCCATGAGAACAGACCTCTGGGCTATCTGATTTTCTATATGCAATTGAGGGTAGATAGTCCCTAATTTAGGCAGAATTGTGAAATAGGAGAGTTGTGTTCTGTAGCCCTGGTTTCTCCTCTCCTCATCTTGTTTCATGAATTCCTTCTAGAAATACTGCTTATCTTAAGTTCTTCTCTGTCCCCACCAGCTTCCTGTTATCAAAAAGGAAATTATCCTTCCTTTACTTAATCTTTTCCTCTGTTTAAAGATTCCTAGGAACATTTTATTCACATACTTGATTTGATTTTGGTTAGAGTAGTGAGAAATTATACTGTAAACTCCTCTTTCCTAGCATTTTAAATCGTTAGTACCTTGCTCAGTTCTTGATGTATAATAGGTACCAATAACTGATTGAGGAATGAATGTTTGAAAAAAAGAATGAATGAACGAATGACTTGACATGCTATAGTTCGTCCCTGGTCCTCCTCTGATAGGTGTATTGCTGAGGTGTTGACAACAGTTACAGCAATGGAACATTTGCTTATCATTCATAAATGTTTTACTATAAATTGATTTAGTAAATTGGTTCAGTACTGTTTGTTTTTCAAAGACTTCCCCACTTGGACATAATATGAATCAGTGGTCATGTTTGTTTGTTATCTATTTAGAGGTTTGCATCAGTTTAAGAGTCCTCAAAAAGAATTGTGTGCGTATTTTAGTATTTCCATTGTTTTAGATTAAGGCTTGGTCTACTCTGATGCATAGTTACATATGCCTAACATAGTTTTACTTTGTGGAAATGCCTATAAAACAAATTTTTATGTCATGAATCATTTCTACTGATAACCATAATTTTGCCCTTCTTGCTTTGCACTGATTACAGCATGAGGAGGAGAGGGAAGGGAAGCACCAGCTTTTGGAGCATCTGCCTTAAGCTGGAAGGAGAGAGAATGAAAGCTCACTGCATTAGATTCCTCCTGGAGCAAAGCTGAAGGCACGATAACAGCCAGCCAGGAGCTGGGGGAGTTAAGAGCAGCAATTTTACATTACACTGGAGTTTCTAGGCTGGCATGGATAGAGATGCCAGTACTAGCTATTTGCATCTTACTGTAGCCACAGGGATGTGTGAACAGCTGGAGAATTAATTTGATATATATTCCCAGCAGCCTCTCTTCTGCCAACAGAATTCCATTACTGTGAGCTTCTGAGTGTGTACCATGAATTTGTGTCTTGCTTTTTAATATCTGCTATAGCGTGTTTCTGGTAAGTGGAATGCCACATAATGGGGTCTAGCCGTATCTTGGTTTGGAGTAAACTCCATTACCCTAAGCTGATATGAGGTAGAAAAGGTAAGGCTCTGAGTCTACAAATGCCTTCTGCCTTCAGGAAGTTGGACATTTCAGATGAACACACAGTACTTTGTCCAATAAGTGCGGTCATACCTGAAACATTTTATTCCATGTCACTGGAATTTCAGACACCAGCAAGCAGATGGAAATATATTTCGACAAGCAGAGAGGTGGAATCTGGGACCAGTTGGGCCAGGGTTGCCATGGCTGGTTCCTTGAACTCCTGGGCACAGAGCGGGTATAACCCCTGGGGCTGCTGCTTCCCAGATCTGGAGCTGGCTGTGTCTCTGTACATCTTCCAAGACTCCTCTTCTTTCACATCCTTTTCCCCTCTCCTACCCTGAGGATCACAACTCCTTTCTTAATAGCCTTTGCACTTAGAATCTGTTATATCAACTGTGGAAAGAAGGAATTTCAGGCATCATCAAGAATATTGGAAAGTAGTCTGTGGAACAGAAAGACCAAGTCCAGGGTTAGACTGAAGGTGACTATTGGAAGTACAGGTGTTTCAGGTGTTTTTGCTTTGGTATCACATGTACACTCTTAAATTTTTGTTTTTTGCAAAATCATTCACTACACTAAAGGTAAGTGCGCTGTTGGGAAAAATAGGGATGGGGCAGATCACTCAAAACCTATGGAACTGTGAACACAGAGGATAAATATAAACAATAAGAATCCAAATAAAGCTCCTGACTCAGGTAAGCTGCTCTTAACATTTGCATCTGGAGCCTGGGCAGCCCATCCTTTGCGGCCTTACACACTCATGAGCTCAGGCTGCTTCCTTCAGGGAATGGGACCTCACAGATATTTACTCTGAATGGAGACTAATTTCATCAGAATTAAATATAAGATCCAGGGGTAGTTTTTTGGGGTTTTTTTTGGTTTTTTTGGCTGTGTTGGGTCTTAATTGCTGCGCGTGGGCTTTTCTCTAGTTGTGGCGAGCAGGGTCTTGTCTTGTTGTGGAGCATGGGCTCTGGGTACACGGGCTTCTGTAGTTGCAGCACGTGGGCTCAGCAGTTGTGGCACATGGGCCCTAGAGCAAGCGGGCTTCAGGAGTTGCGGTGTGCGGGCTCAGTAGTTGTGGTTCATGGGCTCTAGAGAGCAGGCTCAGTAGTTGTGGCACACGGGCTTAGCTGCTCCGTGGCATGTGGGATCTTCCCGGAGCAGGGATCGAGCCCGTGTCTCCTGCATTGGCAGGAAGATTCTTAACCACTGCGCTACCAAGGAAGTCCCCAGGGGTAGTTTCTTCATCATGGTTTTTTAAACATGGGAGAATATCTCTAGCTTTTTCATTTGTACATTCAACCTCCCCGGACAGTTAAATGTAGTGGAAAGTTCAACCACTAGAGCAGCCATTTCTTGCACTAAAGGAAGGAATTTAAACAAGATTATAAGCCTTTTCTTAAGGTGTTCATTTAACTGTGAAGACTTTTCCTTTTAGTGTGAGAAAACTTGCTCCTGATGTTTTTATAACATTAATGTGCTGGGGGAAATCACACATGAACCAACACACCTTCTGCATTATACTGACATCATTTTGTTCCAAATTATGTATAACTAAAATCACGTTAGAGAAGTGTGTTTTTATGGTTCAGTAGTAACTGTTAGGGGAAGAGGTACCCAGTATCTTTTGTTATTTCTCAAACCTGGGTTGTTTGCTGTCTTGGCCTAAGTGTACCAGCAAGACACACTCTTTAGAACAGCAGTTCTCAAAGTGTGGACCACAGACCCCTGGGGGGCCCTGAGACATTTTAAAGTAGTACATGAGGTCAAAGTTATTTTCACAGTAATATTAACATATTATTTGCTTTTATTCTGTGTCAACATTTGCACTGCTGATGCAAAAACAATGCTGGTAAAACTGCTGGCATCTTAGCATGGGCAGAGGCTATGGCCCCAAACTGTGTTAGTCAGTCATTGCTATGCACTTGCAGTAAAGTAAATACTAATAACCAAATGACAAACCAAATAAAAAATCAGTTTCTGGTCCGCTTCTCTGGTGAGCCAGGGCCGGGAGATGCTCTCCTCAGCTCCTTGCCTGGGTGGGCAAGTCAGGCTCTAGGGCCGGCAGAAATCCTTGTTTGGGGGTCCCACCGAGTTCCCCAGAGTGCTACAGCTGAGTGGAGCGGCTGCTTGGGACTACTGCTCCGGTGGTGCAGAAAGCCCTTGGAATCTGACATGACATCACTTTGGGACCGTTGGCCAGCTGCTCCTGACTTGGCCACATGAAGGCTCAGGCTGTCCCTCTCTGAACCGAAGAAAACCAGCACTATTAGCATATCTGTCACCACCATGAATGCAAGGTATTTCAATGAAGAGTATCAGGAGGACATCTACAAATCCCAGACTGGCATGTGTCAGTTCTGAGGAATGGTGGAATAACCCAAGGTATCTGGGTGACCTTTGGAGACAGCTGAGACAGAGCTACAACAGGGCAGTGGCTGGCAATCAACTCATAGCCCATCTTCTCCAGCCGTATGGCTGACAAGGTCTTGGTGCCCTGGCCAGCTGTCAGGCCTAAGCCTCTGAGGTGGGAGAGCTGAATTCAGGACATTGGTCCAACAGAGACCTCCCGGCCCCACGTGATATCAGTTGGTGAGAGCCCGCCCAGAGATCTCTGTCTCAACACTAAGACCCAGCACCACTCAAGGACCAGCAAGCTCCAGTGCTGGACACCCCATGCCAAACAACTAGCAAGACAGTAACACAACCCCACCCATTAGTTGAGAGGCTGCCTAAAATCATAATAAGTTCACAGACACCCCAACACACCACTGCACTCAGTCTTGCCCACCAGGAAGGCAAGATCCAGCCTCATCCACCACAACACAGGCACCAGTCCCCTCCACCAGGAAGCCTACACAACCCACTGAACCAACCTTAGCCACAGGGGGCAGACACCAAAAACAAGGGAACTACAAACCTGCAGCCTGCGAAAAGGAGACCCCAAACACAGTAAGTTAAGCAAAATGAGAAGACAGAGAAATACACAGCAGATGAAGGAGCAAGGTAAAAACCCACCAGAACAAACAAATGAAGAGGAAATAGGTAGTCTACCTGAAAAAGAATTCAGAGTAATGACAGTAAAGATGATCCAAAATCTTGGAAATAGAATGGAGAGAACTAAAGAGCAAACAAACAATGATGAACAACACAATAAATGAAATTTAAAATTCTCTAGAAGGAATCAATAGCAGAATAACTGAGGCAGAAGAACGGATAAGTGACCCGGAAGATAAAAGAGTGGAAATAACTACTGCAGAGCAGAATAAAGAAAATCAAATGAAAAGAATTGAGGACAGTCTCAGAGACTTCTGGGACAACATTAAATGTGCCAACATTGAAATTATAGGGGTCCGAGAAGAAGAAGAGAAAAAGAAAGGGACTGAGAAAATATTTGAAGAGATTATAGTTGAAAACTTTCCTAATATGGGAAAGAAAATAGTCAATCAAGTACAGGAAGCAGACAGATTCCCATACAGGATAAATCCAAGGAGAAACATGCCAAGACACATACTAATCAAACTATCAAAAATTAAATACAAAGAAAAAATATTAAAAGCAGCAAAGGAAAAGCAACACATAACATACAAGGGAATCCCCATAAGGTTAACAGCTGATCTTTCAGCAGAAATTCCACAGGCCCGAAGGAAGTGGCAGGACATATTTAAAGTGATGAAAGGGAAAAACCTACAACCAAGATTACTCTACCCAGCAAGGATCTTATTCAGATTTGACGGAGAAATTAAAACCTTTACAGACAAGCAAAAGCTAAGGTTCAGCACCACTGAACCAGCTTTACAACAAACGCTAAAGGAACTTCTCTAGGCAGAAAACACAAGAGAAGGAAAAGACCTACAATAACAAACCCAAAAGAATTAAGAAAATGGTAATAGGAACATATATATCGATAATTACCTTAAATGTAAATGGATTAAATGCTCCAACCAAAAGACATAGACTGGCTGAATGGATGCAAAAAGAAGACCCGTATATGCTGTCTAAAAGACACCCACTTCAGACCTAGGAACACATACAGACTGAAAGTGAGGGGATGGGAGAAGATATTCCATGCAAATGGAAATCGAAAGAAAGCTGGAGTAACAATTCTCATATCAAACAAAATAGACTTTAAAATAAAGACTATTACAAGAGACAGACAAGGACACTACATGATAATCGAGGGATCAATCCAAGAAGAAGATATAAAAATTGTAAATCTTTATGCACCCAACATAGGAGCATCTCAGTACATAAGGCAAATGCTAACAGCCATAGAAGAGGAAACTGACAGTAACACAATCACAGTGGGGGACTTTAACACTGACTTTCACCAATGGACAGATCATCCAAAGTGAAAATAAATAAGGAAACACAAGCTTTAGATGATACATTAAGCAAGATGGACTTAATTGATATTTAGAGGACATTCCATCCAAAAGCAACAGAATACACATTCTTCTCAGGTGCTCATGGAACCTTCTCCAGGGTAGATCACATCTTGGGTCACAAATCAAGCCTTGGTAAATTTAAGAAAATTGAAATCATATCAAGTATCTTTTCCAACCACAATGTTTAAGACTAGATATCAATTACAGGAAGAAAACTGTAAAAAATACAAACACATGGAGGCTAAACAATACATTACTACATAACCAAGAGATCACTGAAGAAATCAAAGAGGAAATAAAAAAATACCTAGAAAGAAATGACATTGAAAACATGACCACCCAAAACCTATGGGACGAAGCAAAAGCAGTTCTAAGAGGGAAGTTTATAGCAAATACAATCCTACCTCAAGAAACAAGAAACATCTCAAATAAACAACCTAACCTTATACCTAAAGCAATGAGAGGAAGAACAAAAAACCCCCAAAGTTAGCAGAAGGAAAGGAATCATAAACCAGATCAGAAATAAATGAAAGAGAAATGAAGGAAATGATAGCAAAGACCAATAAAACCAAAAGCTGGTTCTTTGAGAAGATAAACACAATTGATAACCCATTAGCCAGACTCATCAAGAAAAAAAGGCAGAAGACTCAAATCAACAGAATTAGAAATGAAAAAGGAGAAGTAACAACTGACCCTGCAGAAATATAAAGGATCATGAGAGATTACTACAAGCAACTATATACCAATAAAATGGACAATCTGGAAGAAATGGACAAATTCTTAGAAAAGCACAACCTTCTGAGACTGAACCAGGCAGAAATAGAAAATATAAACAGACCAGTCACAAGCACTGAAATTGAAACTGTGATTAAAAATCTTCCAACAAACAAAAAGCACAGGACCAGATGGCTTAACAGGTGAATTCTGTGAAATATTTAGAGAAGAGCTAACACCTATCCTTCTCAAACTCTTCCAAAATATAGCAGAGGGAGGAACACTCCAAAACGTATTCTACGAGGCCACCATCACCCTGATATCAAGACCAGACAAAGATGTCACAAAAAAACACTACAGGCCAATATCACTGTTGAACATAGATGCAAAAATCCTCAACAAAATACTAGCAAACAGAATCCAACAGCACATTAAAAGGATCATACACCATGATCAAGTGAGGTTTATCCCCAGAATGCAAGGATTCTTCAATATACATGAATCAATCAATGTGATAAACCATATTAGCAAATTGAAGGAGAAAAACCATATGATCATCTCAATAGGTGCAGAAAAAGCTTTTAACAAAATTCAACACCGATTTATGTTAAAAACCCTCCAGAAAGTAGGCATAGAGGGAACTTACCTCAACATAATAAAGGCCATATATGACAAACCCATAGCCAACATCGTTCTCAATGGTGAAAAACTGAAACCATTTCCACTAAGTGTAGGAACAAAACAAGGTTGCCCACTCTCACCACTCTTATTCAACATAGTTTTGGAAGTTTTAGCCACAGCAATCGGAGAAGAAAAAGATATGAAAAGAATCCAAATCAGAAAAGAAGAAGTAAAGCTGTCACATTTTTGCAGATGACCTGATACTGTGCATAGAGAATCCTAAAGATGCTACCAGAAAACTCCTAGAGCTAATCAATGAATTTGGTAAAGTAGCAGGATATAAAATTAATGCACATAAATCTCTTGCATTCCTATACACTAGTGATGAAAAATCTGAAAGAGAAATTAAGGAAACACTCCCATTTACCATTGCAACAAAAAAAATATAATACCTAGTAATAAACCTACCTAAGGAGACAAAAGACCTGAATGCAGAAAACTGTAAGACACTGGTGAAAGAAATTAAAGATGATACAGAAGGATAGCTATACCATGTTCTTGGATTGGAAAAATCAACATTGTGAAAATGACTATACTACCCAAAGCAATCTACAGATTCAATGCAATCCCTATCAAACTACCAGTGGCGTTTTTCACAGAACTAGAACAAAAAAGTTCACAGTTTGTATGGAAACACAAAAGACCCCGAGTAGCCAAAGCAATCTTGAGAAAGAAAAACAGAGCTGGAGGAATCAGGCTTCCTGACTTCAGAGTATACTACAAAGCTACAGTCATCAAGACAGTATGGTACTGGCACAAAAACAGA
>NC_041225.1:53729118-53747445 GCF_002837175.3 Physeter macrocephalus
AAATGGATTAAAGACTTAAATGTAAGACCAGACACTATAAAACTCTTAGAGGAAAACATAGGAAAAACACTCTGACCTAAACCACAGCAGGATCTTTTTTGACCCACCTCCTAGAGTAATGAAAATAAAAACAATAATAAACAAATGGGAATTAAATTTGAAAGCTTTTGCACAGCAAAGGAAACCATAAACAAGACAAAAAGACAACCCTCAGAATGGGAGAAAATGTTTGCAAATGAAACAACAAAGGATTAATCTCCAAAATATACAAACAGCTCATGGAGCTCAATATCAAAAAAAACCAAACAATCCAGTTAAAAAATGGGTGGAAGACCTAAATAGGCATTTCACCAAGGACGACATACAGATGGCCAAGAGGCACATGAAAAGATGCTCAACATCACTAATTATTTGAGAAATGCAAATCAAAACTACAATGAGGTATTACCTCACACTGGTCAGAATGGCCATCATCAAAAAATCTAGAAACAGTAAATGCTGGAGAGGGTGTGGAGAAAAGGGAACCCTTTTGCACTGTTGGTGGGAATGTAAATTGATACAGCCACTATGGAGAACAGTTTGGAGGTTCCTTAAAAAACTAAAAATAGCAGTACCATATGACCCAGCAGTACCACTACTGGGCATATACCCTGAGAAAACCATACTTCAAAAAGAATCATGTACCAAAGTGTTCATTGCAGCTTTGTTTACAGTAGCCAGGACATGGAAGCAACCTAAGTGTCTGTTGACACTTGATGATGAATGGATAAAGAAGATGTGGCACATGTATACAATGGAATATTACTCAGCCATAAAAAGAAACAAAATTGAGTTATTTGTAGTGAGGTGGATGGACTTAGAGTCTGTCATACAGTGTGAAGTAAGTGAGAAAGAGAAAAACAAATACCGTATGCTAACACATATATATGGAATCTAAAAAGAAAAAAGTGGTTCTGTAGAACCTAGGGGCAGGATAGGAATAAAGACAGACGTGGAGAGTGGACTTGAGGACATGGGGATGGGGAGGGTGGGCTGAGATGAGGTGTGAGTGTGGCATGGACATAGTCTACCACATGTAGAATGGATGGCTGGTGGGAAGCAGCAGCATAGCACAGGGAGATCAGCTCGGTGCTTTGTGACCACCTAGAGGGGTGGGATAGGGAGGGTGGGATAGGGAGGGTGGGAGGGAGGGAGACTCAAGAGGGAGGGGATATGAGGATATGTGTATACATATGACTGATTCACTTTGTTATACAGTAGAAGCTAATGCACCATTGTAGAGCAATTATAGTCCAATAAAGATGTTGGAAAAAAATCAGTTTCCTTTAAGAATGCCCTTTATTGAAGCAGTACAAGTTATTAATTTTATTAAATTTCAACCCTTGATTATACATCTTGTGAATGTTCTCTGGAATGAAATGGGAAGAATGCATGAAATAATTCTGCCTACTGAAGTCCCGCAGTTGTCTCGAGGTAAAATATCATTTCCTGGTTTCTTCTAAATATCCGAGTGGAGATGTCAGGTTAGTAGTTAGTTATAACTGACTCTTCGCTGGAGTACTCACATATTTGTATATATTTGAACATGCATGAATTCTAATTCATACATGAAATTATCACATTTCTTTCATTTTGTATATAGAGAAAATCACATTCGGATTTGGTATCTTGCAGAAGTTGCAAACTTAAAAATACATTTGCAGAGATATCTCAATTATCTTGACCTTTCAGGCTCGGAGACTACATCTTGTCCCATGGAGAGCACTAGGAAAAAACTACTTGATATAAATAGTTAAAGGGCAGTACTCCTGTTTTTAATCCCCCCTCCCTTGTTTTTAAAGTCCTGATTAGTCCAAGGAGAAATCAGAAACTATATCAGAATCAGAACCTTGATCCTTGTGCTGTATATGTGGATTTACTTAGGAAAAGAGATTTTAAAACATCAAATTTGCCAAGTGCTGTCAGCGGCACTATTGAGCTCAGATTTGATTTCTGTATAATCAGACTTCACTCAATTTTTGCTTTCAATCCTTGTTGGATGGCTGTTACATTAAAGTATAATGTTCTGTAATAGAAAAACATAAAAGCATTTGTCTCATAAACATGTTGTACTTGATCCTATAAAGCAGTGGTTGCTAAGGGAACTATTTGCCAAGAAGAAAAACAAAGTATTGATTAGGATGGGGGGCATAGAATTGAAAGGGTTTCCTCTCAAAAAAGAAAATAAAAGCATGTAAGACATTTTTGGCTTTAGAGTCAGATGCCTCCTGACTGGACAGGGTGGCCATGACATTTCCTGAGGGGATGGTCAGGCTTACCTGTGCACCATCAGGTGCAGCCTGTCGCTGTTGCCAAGAGACTTCTGCTGAGAACAGTAAGGAGCTGGAGAGGGCATTAAGGGAAGTTGCCTTTTAATTCTGATTCCACACTCAGGGGATATGGTCTTCCTGTGGGGAGGCAGAGAAAAACATCTGGCAGTGAAAACAAATTGGCCCTGAGATGGACATCTTGGAGGGGCTGTTGATGCCAGCCAGCTGATTAAGAGGCTGAAGTCTAGAGCTGAACTGGGAAAGAGAGTAATGACAGTTGATGCCTAGAGAGAACAAAGTATGTCTGAGCATTTCTTCAAAATGCCTGCCTCATTAATGGTTCACTAATAAGGTTTTTGAATAAGATTTTTATTTTGTAAACATGTTCATTATAATGAAATATGTTTTCCTTGTTATACGTCTATACATTTGTTTACAAGACATTTTCTGTTAAAAAAAAAAAAAAAGCATAGTCAACAGCATTGACCATACCAGTGACATGGAAAACTAGATAGAGTTACTGAACGCTTATACTAAGTCCTGGGGTTAAGGTGGTTCAAAGTTGGATAAGACCTGGCTCCTCCTGCATGTGAGGACTCTTTGTCTAATGGGGAAGTTAGACTTGCATGAAACCATTATTAGAAAGGGTAAGAGGTGTGCACAGGTGTTTGTAGGAGCGTGGAGGATAGAGAGCTCAGAGCTGGAGAAGACTTCTCAAAGAGCTAACATTTGACTTGGGTCTTGAAAAATGAATAGGAGTTATCAGAGGAAGGAGAGAAGGAGGTGTTCCAGGCAATGATACTCTGTGAGCAAAGGCATGGGAGCATTTATTGAGGGTTTGTAGTGAGAATCTGTGTGCTTATTGGAGCATTAGGATGTGTGAGGGATTGGTGCACGATGAGTCTGTACAAGTAGGTACAAGCTGTATCATGAAGAACCTTGTATTATACAATAAGAAGTTTGGACTTTTTCTTGTTGGCAAGAGAGAACCAATGAGCAGGCTTGTCTTTTGAGGAAGATGATGCTGGTTGACAGTGTGGGAAATGGGGTAGTGCAAGGAGACAGGTTAGAGGATGCTGCAGTGGTTCAGGAGGGTGATGTCTTCAGGGAGTTCCAGTTATGATGGAGGGAAGGGATGTTTATTGTGGAAAAAAATCTGTATCAGAATCCACTTGATTTGGTGATACATTAACTGCATATATTTACAAAGATAGTAATAAAGATTTCTTCTTGGAATATGGGATGGGAAAGAGGAGAAATACAGTTTTTCAGTAGTTCAAATGTTACTTGAGTTTCTTACTGATTTTTAGGTTCCTAGGGTTGAACTAATTTTGAATTACAAATTTGAATATACGGTCAAAAGAATTTCTTTATGGTAAATTTTGCTGAACTATATTAGGCTGGTGGTACTAATAACATGTCAACAATTAAATATAGAGATAAGAAATTGTTTACGTGAGCCATTTTGTCATGTGTTATAACCAAAGACTAAATTATCACCTACTTTACTGTGTTGAGTTGTTTCAGTATATTCTATTCGGGTTTTCCTTTCAACGTAATTTAGTAATTTCACTGTCATCTTGAAGATAGGAATGTCCCTTTGTGCGTATACATGTTATATACCTGTTATTTCTAAAGACCACATCCAGGCTAAATAGGAAAATAAATCTTAAAACAGATAACTTGTGTTTTTGTTTAAGCTTCTAAAATTGTTTTACTAAGAGACGAAGCTTTCATCAAATAAGAGAGCCTGATCTTCTGAAATCAAAACACAGGAGATTTTCTATTCTCCCTTTTCAAATAATCACCCTGAAGCTCTTTATTTTGTAAATGATATCCTTCTAAAGACCCCTTGACAAGAAAATTATTTATTTCAGTGAGGGAGAACAGTCTTTTCCTGACTTAGGCAGTAAGTCAACGATGTCACCAGAAGGAAAAGTTAGCCTTATAAAAATTATAGCCATTTGTTTGTGCTGTCTTTTGTGAAAACACATTCTTAAGATGTCTTTATACCTGCCTTACTTTGAGCAGCAAGTTTAACTATCTTAAGTTCAAGCACTTTTAAAAGATTCTCTCCAGATATGGTTATCAGAAACATGTTTACTATTTAATAGTCAGTGCCCAGTTAAGGTGTGATAAAGTATCTATTAAAGATAATGTTAAGGGGGGGAAAAACTCATAACATCACAGAGACTCAGAGAAATAGTCTGGTTTCCTACAAGAGGCATGTCAACTCTGAGGAATATTATTAAGGATTGAGTCTTGCTGTGGTTCTGTCATGTTTGTTTCATTTGTCTGAACTGGTTCCCATGAAAGTTGGTTTTAAAATCTACTTTATTTCTTAAAGTCAACTCCATTCCATGACCCAGGACACTGATATGGTCTCAGCTGCAGAATTTGACGACCTCAGCCTCTCACTAGGCTGTAGCCCTTAGTTTTGTTTGTTGTTGTTTCTGGCTTTGGTTGTGGGCAGTAATGGACATTAGCATTTGTACTGAAGTGCATTGGAGGGCATCTCCTCCGTTGTATCCCACTCCTGACTCCTTGGGTGGTGTCTGTTTACATTTATTAGCACTGCCTTGATATATGAAGTTGCAGAGCTGTTTTAAACCTGAAGCTGGTCTCTACCAGATGGGGTAAAAAAAATTGGGGGGTGTTTTGGAATAATTTTGTAAATTGACAGATGTAGTTTTATTGAACATGGGAAAATCCTGGAATCTTTGTTTAAAATGAAGAAATTTAAAGGAATCTCAATTGTTTCTGTAATAACACATCAGAGGAGTAGTGGTTTTTGGTTAGAAACGTCTGTATATATAGCTAGTTAATGTTGACATGTATGGCTATATTTCAGTCTTCTCATTTATCAGGAGGTTGGGTTTCATTCATTTGTAAAATTGCAGCCAATCTGCGTTTCGTAAATTGAGGTGTCAAAATCGGATGTTAATCTTGACATCCTCGCACATTTTTGCTTTCAGACAGGCCTTTGAATGAAGCTGACAAACAAACATTATGTGGTTGTTAATTGTTTTACAGATGAGAACTGGGATGATGACCAACTGCTTGGTTTTGAACCGTGCAATGAAAACCTTGTCTCTGGCTGCAATATAATCAATGGGAAATGTGAGTGTGACACCATTCGAACCTGTAACAATCCCTTTGAGTTTCCAAGGAAGGATATGTGCCTTTCAGCTTTAAAGAGGATTGAAGGTAAGTACACATTTTCAGTCATAAGCGTTAGCATTGTGTAACTCTGAGCAGTGATGGTATTTCATCTGGAAAAGGCAAAGACAAGCTTACAGAGATTGGTAGCTTTGATAATCTCAAACAAGATGCAGAAAGTTGACTAGGTACGGACGTGATGGCATATGTGTGCCTGTGTGTCCACGCACGTGCGTGTTTCCTGAAAGCGGTGGAATGGTCATCCTGCGGTAGTACGGCCAGGGCAGTTTGTGCCAGCCTGCCTAGGTCACCTCTGCATAATGGATGATTTCGCACATGGCGTGCTTGAGGTCAGCATCTGTTGTTACCGTGTCCATTCCGCGTGATTTACCATAGGATGGTGCTCCATGAGGAGAGCGCTAATTAGAAATGCAGCTATCTGGCAAGAACGTGCATCTCTTTAGAAGAGGTGGGAGATTTGTGCAGTGGCGATTGGAGGCTGAGATTGGCTCAAAATCATATAGGTGTGGATGGGTCATTGGGTGCTTCCCCTCTGGAATGAAGTCAGAAATCACATTAAAATAACGTGGCCCATAACTTTTATACATTCATGCATAAAACCTAGAAAAGAAATTTAGGAATTGAAAATATGAAGTAATCAAGTAATTAGGAGTGGCATGCCCAGAGCGAGTGCTGTGCCTCACCACCAGAATTAACAGAGGGTGTGGCATGGGCTTGAGTCTCAGCCCTGCCCCTGATCAGCATTGAACTCTTGCTGAGCCCCAGGTTCTGCTCAGGGAAAAAAGAAGACTGAACGAGACTTTCTTAAATATACCTTTTGTCTCTACAATGATGCTGCTCAAAGATGGAGAAGTTGGTAATATAGTTTGGAATACCCAGGATTTTCCAAGTCCAAAATCAAGCTTATAAGGGCAGCAGAGCAAGGGCTGAAGTTTTTGAATTGTGTTAAGTTTATCAGACATATTAAATGGTAGTAAAGAATGGGAAACGTGCAGTCGCCTCTAAAATAACATTTCTCTTTGTGTTTACCAATGCTGCTGAATCTTTAAAAGAGAGTACGATAGAAAACAACAGAAATAAAATTTTGGAAACACAGAGAGTCTTAGATAACATTTATTCTAGTCCTTGAATTTGAATATTGAAAAACTCAGCTCTACACAGTGGATGACTGACAAGCCAAGTTCTAACCATGTAAAGTCTTTTGAATCACATTATGCCATAGACAACACAGTTACCAAATTCGTTTTTATTGTCTTGCAGCTCTTTGCTCCCCCCGTCTTCACCCCTGTTGTCCGCTGAAAAAAATAGTATATTTTGCCAACTTCAGTGTATAAACTTTCAGGGGTAGAGATGAAGCGGTCAAATGTCTATTAAATTAATTATTCATACAGATTTTATCATGTCATATAAAATAATACAGCAATTTAGAGTATTACTTTTTGCTGTTCTTACATTTCACAAAACTGTTTTAGTCATATGTCAAATGCCTCACCGTCACTGTCATTGTCTTTGCTGGAGCTGATTTCCGTGTCATTTAACACTGTTTTCTGAGCACACCCTCTTTATTGCCATCTAAGTTGTTGGAGATGCAGCAGAGTTTGAATCCAAGTTATCACAAGAAGTTTCGTTCCAAAACACGGTGTCTTTTCACATAGAACTAGGACAGTTACATTTTTAATCAGTGAGGAGTATATTTATGATCTTTACAGTGTGGAGATTGACTGTATTGATTTTTCAGGTGTTTCTAAAAAAGGCTGTTTACAAGATCCAGCACTTCCAATTTGACATCATTCCCTCAGGAATAATTACTATGGCTGGTTAAATTTCTCTATGCCCCCCCTCCCCTTGTTTTTTTTAAACAGATTCTGTCTGATGGCCTCTTTATAATCCCAAAGTAGGATTGGTTGAGGTCATTTAAGGTTTATGTATCTTCCACAAATCGTACTTGTTTTTTTTAAAATAAAGCACCCTGTAATATTTGAGGCCTTGTAAGAAATCAATATTGGGGGATTTCCCTTTCCTGAGAGATAATTTTGAAGAAAAAGCTCTACTTCTATTCAAGTATATATTGCAAATGAAAGAGTTAGTGATGGTATATCCCTGTATATAATTAAATCATTAATAAATGCAATGAAGACTTGGAATGCTAAAGGAATTTAGGGCCAAAAAAATGTGGCCTGGCATTATATGATAAGGTATTGTGGAGGAGGAGGAGTCTGAACAATTTGGAATTTGGATGGTGATGGGTTCCAGGAAGAAGAATGATATGGACAAAAGAATAAAATGTACAAGTGAGAGTTGCATGACTTACATGAAAGACACTTGGGAAATGAATCTAAAAGAGCAAGTTTATTTTTTTTTGCCATGGCAATAAAAGCGCCAAATCCTAACCACAAGATCACCAGGGAACTCCTGTAAAAGAGCAAGTTTTTATGTTGATAGGTAATAGGAACTAAAGATGGGGAGGCAGGACTGGACCAGATGACTAAATATCTTCCACATGGCTCAGGAAGGTTAGGCCTGGTGATAGGAGCTATCAGAAATCACTGTATGAGCCGACAGCAGCAGAGCGTGGAGAAATCAGTGTTAGGCAGATTGGGGTTTTGGGGTGTGGAAGGAATTTGCAGGTGGAACTTCTGTTGGAGAGCTCGGTGGAGCTTGTTGGAGAGCTGTTGCCGTTATTTAGATGTGGTGTCACAAGAGACTGGTCTAGGGGATGGCAGGGGAAAAGCAAGGAAGAGATGGAAACGCCATTTTGATGGAAGAACGTGCAGTATCTGCTAACAGACAAGGGAGGGATGAAAATACAAAGATGATTCTGGGGTTCCTAATTGAAAGAGTAGAAGAATGATAGTATGCGTAACAGAAATGGGAAAACATCTCAAAAGGTGGAACTGAAAAATGAGGTGGTTGTTTTACAGGGATTTAGGGTCAAGAGACACTTTAAAAATATGGACGATATTACAGCATGTTTGAATGATGACAAGAATGATCTAGTAAAAAGGGAGAAACTGATAATGTAAGAAAGGTGATGACTGCAGGAGCAAAGTCTTTGAGGAGGGAGAGGAGCAAAATTGTTCCTGTTTCTCAGAGATGTATAAAACAAGGTCATCAGCTGACATTGAGGCGGAAGAAGGGGTGTGAAAAATTGGGGAGGGAGAGGAAATGGAAAATAGACATCTCAGAGAGAGGACGAGTGAATTAAGTAGGGAAATGTATTAGGGTCGCCTGCTAGTGCTGATAGCTTACTTGAGGTTATAAATTTGAAGGGAGACCAGCCAGCACAGTTGTGCGCTTTTCCCCAGCTCTGGTGCATGCAGTGGAGGCGCAGGGTTAGGATTTAACCAGGGTTAGGATTTTTCCTGATGAGTCTGATACAAAGAGAAGGGCACTGAGATTGAGAGTTATGCAAGAGAGTGCTTATGGTGACTGGCCATGCCATTGCTGCTGGGAAGGATACAGCAGCAGTCAGTAGGGAAGGAACAGAGGCAGAAGTTCTGTAGATAAATGCAACACCTACATGTAGTTGGTACATCATGTGATTGCATGTGCTTTAGGCCAGCAAGGAGTTATTTTTTTAAGGGGAAGAGGAAGAATGATCTGAAATTAGTGATGAGAACAAAGAGGACCCCTACCCCACCCCCAGGATTTATGGCATGTGGGCAGTGAAGCCGTCCCCATGTGAGAGGACTTCAGGGGACAGAGGGCAGTCAGGGAGGGGTACCCAGGTTTCCATTAGAGCACAGAGGGGAAGGGAACCATCTGGAGGGGAGAATGACAGCGAAGGGGATTTTGGTGATGACAGTCCACGAGTTCTAGAAGGCACAGTAGAAGGATTTGGATGGGAGAGTTGTGCAGAGCATGGGTGATTTTGCAGAGCCAGGGAAGATTGAGTCAAGAGATGATGGATGACCTGGTAAGTTTAGACTTCGTTCTTGAGGTTTGTCATGAGTAGTTAGTTCTAGTTAAAACCTTCCTTTGAGGACTGTTCTCTGGGGCATTCTGTGGTGTGAAGGTATGTGTGCAGTGGGGGTGGGGTAGAAGGACTGGTGTTCTTGCCAGAGCATGAGAGAACGTGGGTCCCCATTACTACGTTTTGTGAGCAAATTCTGAACATGAATTTTAAGCATAATGATAACATTTTTAGACTGTGTGGAAGTCATCGCAAGGCATTTCGATACCATATTTATAGATTTATGGAGAATAATGGCAATTTCAGGGTATTTAAAGAAAGTTCCTGTGTATTATATTTGTTTAAAAGGGAGGGTATTGGTCCTGGATTTTAATGAACACATCATCATAAAGTCAGTTTGTCACAAATTTAGAGGAAATAGGATACTGGATAAACAGGAGGCCATGCCTTTGTATGGAGTAATTTGTCAGAATTATCTTTGTTTCTCTGAGGAAGAAGAGTAAGACTGATAAAGGGAATGAACTGCAAGTCACATCCCACCTTGATCTTAATAAAGCTTTTAGTTTTATGCCAAACTACCTATTTATCATCGGTTTGGTACATGCTGTACCGAGCTCCACAAAACTTAAATTGATACACCATCAGAAGAGGGGACCACATTAACAAAAAGAGTACCAGCCTCTGTGGCTGCCACAAGGGTTTTCTTGAGGGGCCTCTCTGGGCTTGGTAATGGTAGTTAAAGTTGATACGAAAGACTTCCATGATACAGTGAATAAGTTGGACTTTTAAGTTTGCATCTGACTACAGGTTGGGGTAAGTAGCTTTTGTTTTCTAAAAAAATTACTATAATTCAGAGTGGTTGTAATAAAGTCAAGAAGTAATCAGAAACATGAAATCATGCCAGATTCAGAGAAGGATGTAAAACACCCTAGAAAATATTCGTCTGTCGATCCATCCGTCAGATATTCATTGAGTGCCAAACATGGACTGGTCACAGTTCCAGTTGCTGAGGATACAGCTTTTGTGGAGCTTACATTCAGAAGGGGAGGGGTGCCAATAAACACAAAAGTGAGCAGGCAAGTATCATGGAGTATGATAAGAGCTATGAAGAGTAATCGTCAGGATGATATGATAGAGAATTACGGGGTTGCCTGGGGAAGTTGTTTTAGATAAGGATGTCAGGGAAGTTTTCCATGAAGGAAGAGCATTTGATCTGAAATCTGACTATAAGGAATTGAACTTGTGCTGATCTGAGGGGAGAGAAGTCCACGCAGAGGACACTGCAAGCGCGAAAGCTCTAGGCTGAGAGAGAGCTTGGTGTGTTGAAAGAATGTCGAGAAAAAGCAAGAAGGTCATTGTGGCTGGAATGTCATGGGGTGTGGGGGGTACGTAAGGGCCAGGTCACACAACGCCTTGTATTAGATAACGATGAGGTGTGTGGATTTTGTGATGAGTACGTAGGAAAGCTGTTAAAGGATTGTGAACAAGGGTGTGATGTAATTTGGTATGTGTTCTAAAAAATGAACATGGTAGAGAAGAGACTTGGGAGGAGGCTGGAAAGATGCAAGAATGGGGAATCGTCCACAGGTAGTGTTCAGGTAAGAGATAAGGGGGACTGAGACCTGAGACCTGGAGAGGGAGAGATGGGTGGGTTTGAGATGATTTGGAGCTAGACTTGTTGATGACTTGTTGACTTGATGACCTGTTGTAGACTTGTAGACATATGGGGGTGAGAGAAAGGAATCCAGGAGAACTCTTAGATTTAGGGTTTAAGCAAATTGTAGTGTTCTTTACTAGGAGCAAGAGCAGATTTAAGGAGGGCTCAAGAGCTTTGTTTTGGATAAATTAAATTTGACACTGAAGTAGAGCTGTTTGTCATTTAAGCAATTTTTGATGTAATTAACTCACTAAGTAGCATTCACGTACATAGCTTCATGATAAGTATACTGAGGGCTACAGAGACAGACATACATCCTTGAGGAAAAGTCAGCCCTTTCCACAAGGAGGTCTGACCTTGTTGGGGGATTCTAGGGAGAAATAAAATCAACCCAAATTCACACTGATCTATCACCAGGCAGAGTCTAGCCAAAGGGATATCTGTGTGGGATCCATGAAATAGGTTCTTTAAGATACTTGTTTGACATCACGTGGATTACTGGAATAGTTTGGGTGCTGTGGAACTTGTTCCTGTTTGGAGCTATGCAATGAACATTTTGCAAAAGGAAGAAGACACTTGGGACTTAAGAAAGTCCTCCTTTGTTTTAGCCGAAAGCACTTAGAGGTAATGTTTAAAGTTTTCAAATTTCAGGCTGTATTTAATTATTTTTTCTCTGTAAGATATTTTGGAGAAAAGATAGTCAAAAATTGTCATGAGGTATTTTATATCATTGTCTTATGTTGAGTGGACAAATAAGAAATAAGAACTGCTATACATTCATAAGAGGGGTAAAGTAAGGAAGGCTTTGTGGCGGAATTGGGAACCGAGTCCAACTCTGAGAAATGCATCGAGTGGTCCAACAGAAGGGAAAGGAGGATTGAAGAGCAGCACTGGAGATAGACAAGAGAGGACGGGACAGAGGGAGCCAGACGGAAGGGATAAAGGTGCCAGGTCAGTGGGCTTTAGTGGCTGATCGACTTTGGAGGATGAGAAAGAGGAAGACTCCCAGATTTGGGGGTGAGGGGTGATTGTCAAGATAGATGCTTGGCAGGGGCGTGATAGGCTGTGTATAGTGCTGTCATATACCAGGGTGTGGAATACCAGGCAAGCAGCCTTACGGGAGGCAGGATGAGCTGGATATTGAGTCTGTTTTGTTATGTTTGAAGTATCTGTGGAGGATCATGGGAAAAATGGGAGTTATGGGTCTGGAACTCAGAGATCTGGGCTGGAGATAAGGATTCGTGAGTCATCCTCTCAGGGAGACGGTGGTGCTGTCAGTGACCTTGGTGTTTATAAGTGATGGGAGGAGTATGGGCCCTTTTAGGAAGATTAATGGGACAGTAATGTGCTTAATGGAGGAAAAAGAGCGACTGTAAGTGTTAACACACCAAAATCAAGACGAAATGACCTGTGCGGCGACGGTGGTGCAGGAAGCCTCGAGTGCTCTGTTAGTATAGTGGAAGAAAGCCTCGGAACTGTTAATGTCAGCGGGCTGAAAGTTAGCCTAAAACACAGCTGTTGGCACCCAACATAGTGGGATGCGTAAAACAGAATATATCACTTTAATTAACTGATCGGTTATTTCATTGATTTGTACCCCCTTAGTCAAGAAAGACTTTACAGGTGTTTGAGTCTAGGAGAGCTGGTCAGACCCACCTGAGATTAGAGCCATCCAGAGTAGGAGTGCTATAAGATGGTTAAATAATGGGATAGGAAGGTGAAGAGATAGTGTTATAGTCGTAGACTCTTTGAGTCCAGAAGGATCCTCTCCTCAGCATTCTCTACAAGTGCCTTCTGAGACTGCTCCTTTCATTTTAGAGCTGCTTTAATTCTTTATTCATTCAATCATTTGTTCACTCAAAAAGTATGTATCAAGCACATGCTATGGGTCACTGAACCTCAGATGCCACCGGTTTGACTTTGTTTTGCCTTTAACTAAAAGACCGTTTTCTAAATTGCCTGAAAGGTCAGGTGCATAAATTGACTCACATTTTAGATCCACTGTGGAAATGGGCTTTTGATTTTTTTTTAAGATATTTTATAAAGGTCTTAAATGATATTTATAAGCATTTGTCCTATCTCGGAAACTTACATTGCATGATATGTATGCTTAAGCAGAAATTAAGGATTAGAAAGAATATCTTTATATGGGCTTTCATATCTGTATTTTTTCTGCTGCTTAAAGCAAAGGGAAGTTTGGTTTTTACATTGTAAGGCTGTATCCTCTGAAGCTAAACTAATTATGACACAGAGACAAACGGCTTCTGTTTAGTAGACTTTTCTTTCAGTTTTAAAAAATCCAAATAGCAGTTGTTTCAGAGCCTTAAGTTTTATTAATTATTCTGTGCCCTAAATCTATTTCAATCCTACCTAAGGAAATGTTAACTATTACGTGAGCTTCTTACTCCATTTTTAGTTTTCTACGTTGCACTTATTTTTTTCACACAAGTAAAGTGTAAGTGCTAAATGTTATTGGTTATCTTTTTCTTGGTCTGTAGCCTACTGTACAACCTGTGCTGTGTGGCCTGATCAGATATTCTAGCTCTTGATGCCATCTGTAATGTTTGTCAGTAGACACACATTTAATTGGTATGTAGAAAGAATTATGATTCTCTCTGCTTTTATTCACAGAACTTTTTTACTTAAAAGTTTTTTGTTTTTTTGTGGGGGTGGGATACTCACAAAAAAGTACCCCAAGAAAATATGATCAAAGAGAGCTGGGCATATTACTTAATATCCAGTCCATCTTTGAGGTAGTGCAGCAGAATTCCCTCTTGACCCTCTCGCCACTGGAACAGTGCTGGATGGAGACACTTTCATCTGTAGCAAGAAATCTGCTGCCATCCCATAATACAAGTACAGAGATGACAGATCCACCCAACTCTGTCCCAACCCGAATTCCCATGTGGGGCTTGAGGTCCACGGTGAGCCCTGGGTATCACGCACAGGAAATCGCATAGGTTTCTTAAAGTTGAGAGAGCTTGACCATCGTACAGAGATTTTGATTTATCGGGACTGGACCAGGATAGGCGAGTCTGCATTTCCAGCCAACCCTTAGGAGAAACTGTTACGGCTGTTTTTTCACCACACTTTTGGTAGCAAAGTCATAGAGGGTTTATGTGAATCTGCCTCCCTGGATTTGCTGTACTGCTGTGAGAGAACATCTTGTCTTTAAGTAATCATTGGACTTACTTTCTAATACTTTTTTGTTTTTTAAAAACAGAGTCTATGTATAAATTGCTTTACTTCAAATATTAATACATAGTAATGGTTTCATTACATGACTTTAAAAGCTTTTTTCCAAGTAAATATTAAAAAGAAATTAAAACCCCACTGAGGCATTTCATACTGCATGTGTAAGATCACATGGTGAGGAACAAACAAATTCCCAAACTTTGGATGCTGGGGAAATTGTTTTGTTTTTAGTAGAGATGATTCTCTATATAACTTTACCTTTTTGACCTTTGCTAAACTTTAGAAATATGTCTAAGACCTTATATCTATGAATTTTTTTTAGTTATATTTATCTGCATGGTATTAAATATCACTATCCCAAAATCTTTCATAATATAGTATTGACTGTAGTAAAAATGGTCCAGTGTAATCATTAATTCACAGGCTTAGACATACTGAGAGTCAAATTAAATGTTCTCTCAAAATATAACTGCTGTGTACTGTAAGATTATGATATAGCAGAATTAAATTTATAAGGTCCTTACAAATTATCAGTACTATAATTATTCCCTTGGAGGGCAGATAGAAACAGATTAGTGTTATACATTTTACAAGGTTTATGAAGTTTAGGGAACTTTGGAAGCACTTGGCCCTTCAAAACTGCTGTTACATAATCCTTGATAATAAAATATATGTACTGAACTACCAAAAAAAAAAAAAAGAGATAGAACCTCTTAAACTCTGATTCTTACTTATTTTGAAGCTAGGCATTCTGTGTTGCAGGGACTGTGCCTTCTCTGCTTCCAGATATTCATATGCACCGATTCACAATTCTTAAGTCTGTCATTTACTTCATTAAAATTACTCATCACAGATTCTATTTTTCTTAGGCTAGGTACATCTGAAATCAGTGTTATGCTTGTGAATATATTGCTTTAGATTATCTAAATTGTTTTAAAAATATATTTTTGAGAAATTAAGTTAACATTGTTTACCAAGTTTAGAAACACTAACCCTTCCCTTGACTGAATCAAAAAACACATTTAACCTTACCTTCACCTCCTTACGGCCAAGGTCCCCCTGATTTTGATTTTTGCTTTAGCTGCCCAAGTGCCATTAAGGATACTTGTTTAATTAAGGCAGTAAGGCTTTTATGCAACTTTAAATCTGTATTGCTGTTACCCTTTATAAAAAGTCACAAGTTGATAATGTGATTATCTTTCCTTTTTTGGTTCATATATGTAAAATGATTTGAAATCTAGATACACTTGTTTCACTTGAAATTCCAGCAGCATCCCGGGGAAAGTGTAGACAAAGTTATTTATTTTCATAAGTGTTTTATTTAGGTTGACAACCAAGTCAGTATTTTAAAGTTTTATGTTTTGGGTACAAATTGTTATTTTGATGTCTTGATAACTGGTACAGAGGGGAAAAAAAAAACCAAAACATCTACCAAGAGGCGGAAACCAGTTTCGAGTATCTGGGAAATCAAAACAGGAAACTTGGGGAACTTGCATAAGCCCAGTTGGAGAGGAGCAGTTGGCTGAATAATTATATAATTATACCTGCATTTTAACTGTTGGAAGTCATGCAGTAACCTTCGGGTGGTTGTGATTTCTTGTGCCTAGCAGGAAAAAAAGTCATGATTAAATATGTTATATCCTTGTGCTAAGAGGGGGGGGGGAGAGAGAGAGAGAGAGAGAGAGAGAGAGAGAGAGAGGAGGGGGGGGGGAGAGAGAGAGAGAGAGAGAGAGAGAGAGAGAGTGAGAGAGAGAGAGAGAAAGAGTGTGTGTGTGTGTGTGTGTGTTTAGAGGGGTATTTCATTCAATCATTTTGGGGTTACAATAAATGGTGCAAATTTTTTTTTCAATCTGACCCTTAGAAGATGCTTGCTGTACAGTTACAGGTAAATAGCCAGTACTACTTTGTTCTGTTTATTGATGTCCTTCCCCATTGTTTGCTTTAGCTCTTTATCTGTACTTTCAGCCCATCTCTTCTGTCCCAAGTTGTGTGTAGCTCAGCCATCTGTCTGTCCTCTTCCTATACCTTCTCCCAGGTTAGTGACGGGAGTACCAGAAATTGTAGGTGAACAGTTTTTGCTACAAGTGTATGCTTGTTTCACGATTAAATACCATGTGCTTAGTAATACTGTTTTAAAAAACACACTCACTGTTAAAAGGCCAAAAAACAACCTGACGCCTTTAGTCAGAGAAATGGTATTCTTTGGGGACCATGCTGAAAACTGTATTTCCATCTACCAGGGATGCTTAAGAAACATTCATCTAAAGCTGGCCTTTAGCAGGTTAACGTTTTAGCTTCTGGGTAGCACAGAGCAGTCCCTTGCGGATTTGTGGTTTCTGACTTGGCTGTAGGTGACCTCTCAGTTATTCCCAGGGCTTGGCGTGTGCTCTATCACACAGAGCTGCTGAGTTGCTGCTTTGCCCAGCTGTGTCTGTGTAAACGCTGGCCCCCACAAAGGCTTTTCCTGACATGAGCAAAGGGTCTGGAATCCCAGCCCAGGAGGCCTTCTGAGCTGCTGCAAAGGGAGCTGAGTGGGGACCACTTCGCAGAGCAGGGCCTCTCTGAGAGGAATTACAGCTGCCTCTTCTGTGTCCTCCGGCCTCAGGCCAGCTGTCTCCATCAGATTCGCAGAGGGTGTGGACCATCAGGAGTTGTCATTCCCAAACTCAAGCCATTAAAACCTCATTAATTAGTGTAATCAGTATTCCCAAACCATAATCTGGGGTTTTGGACAACTCAGACAAGCTTGGTGGATTGTATTTGTTCTGCTTATGCAAAAAAAAAAAAAAAGTCTGTTCAGAGGGAAGTAAGAGTTTGGGAGCATGATCACTTTAGCAGGAATTTGCGTTGCATCATGAAGTGATCATTTCAGATGTTCTTATAATTTTATCAATATAGGTAAGGATTCTCTGGTAGGTAGTATGTTTTTTCCATTTCCCAGCCTTGCCAGTATTTACCTAGTACCTTGATTAAGAGATCCTCCGGGAAAAAGCAACAACAACAAAAAAAACTTCTTTTTTGAATAAAGAGGGTTTTAATTTTTAAAAAAACATGAAAATCTTTATTAATGGAAGGAGACAGCCATGAATGCATATAATCACCCATAAAGATATACCCCTAGGCAAAGCTACAATTTCCTCCACTTCTTCCTGTAGGCTAACAGAGCTAACTTAGGAGAAAATGGTGAAGACTGCCAAATTTGTCTTTTCTCCCCTAAGCCCACCCCATTCTGTTCTTTCAGGTTTTTCCCACCTCAGAAGCCCAGCATCCTTTCTGTCTTTACCACCAGCACCAGTAATCTAGGAAACTTACCTCTTATTGATCGATTACACTCTAGAATGTTGGCTTCATCCAGCATTCGCATTATAATCCTTTCTAATTGTGAGATTCTTATTGAAGGAATTCAGCCCAGGAGGAGAACTCTTTAGGATGGAGCAAGGATCCCTAAAGTTAATTCTGCCCCTTCCTGACTGTGTCCTGCACACCTGGGAAGCATGGACCTGGGTCCAGCCCAGCTGTACCAGGGCATTCACGGCGACCTGGAAAGGATGTCGCCTCTAGTGGGAGAGATGAGATGGGCGCACAGGCAGTTGTAATAAGGGCAGAGTGGCCATTCCCAGTCTGAATAGTGTTGTACATGGTTGACATTCTAAAAGATACTGATAAAAAATAAAGCTTAATCTGTTTACAAGCTATTTTGTGATTTATAGAACTACTATATTTACTTCCAGAGCTGGTGCTATATCTTCTTTGTGAAATGTATACTTTCTCAGGAAAGGTATTTAAGAGCACTAAAATTCAATATTTGGGGTTTTTTAAAATTAGAAATGCTCTGATAAAAGGAAAATTTGACTCATTCCTTTGTTCATATTGACCACTAAGATATTGTTCTGAGCATTTGAATAATTTATTTTGAAACTTTTGAGACCATTCTTCTAATGGTGCATAGTCTCTAAGATAAGGATAGTGGATTCACATTGGTTGTTGAAACATCTAAAGCTGGGGATACACCTTTTTTTTTTTTTTTTTTTTTTTTTTTTTTTGTGGTACGGGGGCCTCTCACTGTTGTGGCC
>NC_041225.1:53749139-53751034 GCF_002837175.3 Physeter macrocephalus
GGTGGGAGGGAGGGAGACACAAGAGGGAAGAGATATGGGAACATATGTATATGTATAACTGATTCACTTTGTTGTAAAGCAGAAACTAACACGCCATTGTAAAGCAATTATACTCCAATAAAGAAGTTAAAAAAAAAAAGAAAAACACTTTGAAAATTAATGTAGAAACACTGGCATTCATTTCCTTTTCATTTCTTTTTTTTTTTTTTTCCGGTACGCAGGCCTCTCACTACTGTGGCCTCTCCCGTTGCAGAGCACAGGCTCCAGACGGGCAGACTCAGCAGCCATGGCCCACAGGCCCAGCCGCTCCACGGCATGTGGGATCCTCCCGGACCGGGGCACAAACCCGCGTCCTCTGCATGGGCAGGTGGACTCTCAACCACTGCGCCACCAGGGAAGCCCCCTTTTCATTTCTTTTCATGAATTAATTTATTATCAAATGCTTACTGGAAAAGCATATTAGTTAAGTGTTTAAAGGTAAAGAAATATAAATCAGAAGAAAAGACTCAAATTCTGGCTACATTATATATTATCTAAGTGACCTTGGCAATTAATTCATTGCTTCCAGCTTCAGACCTCTCATTTATAAAATGGGATAAAAGCTCTTCAGGGGTTTTATGAGAATGAAATGGATACCATATGCAAAGTAAGGGCCTGGCACTGATTGGTGGTTCTTAATAATATTATCAAGTGTGTAGGATTCTGTGTTAGGATCCAAACATAAACAAGACAAAGCCGCTTGAGACGTTTACAAATTAGTCCTGGGAAAGAAAACATTAATACAAATAATATCAGTATCAGTAGCATAACAAAGGCACAAGAAAAGCATAAAAGGCTGTTTTAAAATATGTTTTATTATTATTCAGGTCATCAGATCAGGAGATAACCGCCATTGAAAAGATAGCTTGTTATACTGACAGATTCCCAAGAAAAGGGTCATGCCACACCACAGGGCAGTAAGGGCACATGGGAAGCACTGGGTTTGTCAGGAGGGTGGGGCAGGTGAGTAGGCAGGAGCCTTTACTCAAACTTCCCAGGAGTTTTCCATGGGAAGGGATGGGTAGACAGGGTAAGCAGGTTTAGCATAGGCTAGTTTGAATAATTTCAGTGGGCTCTGGGGTGTAGGGACTATCCCTAGTTGTCTGGAACCTGCCTGGGCCTGGGGGTGATAGAGGCAGGTGGACAGTGGCCCAGTGGGGGACAAGGGCTCCCTGAAGGAGGTGGTTGGTTGGCAGTGTGGGCTCTGAATTGGTTGGTTTGCATATGAAGGGTACACTCCCAGGTGAGCCATTTGCTATCCCTAGGAATTAGCTAGCCCTGGGAGGGGCAGTCCCTCCAAGGTCAGCAAGCCTCCAAAATGTCAAAGCATCCGAAATATGGAATAAAAAGACATGACTAATACATGGGCTCAGATTGCAGGAAGTATGGGAGTAGCCAAGTCTGAGTCTCCTTTCAGGTCTGACTGTACCCTCAATCCTCTTGTTCTTTACAATCAGAGCACCCTATTAGCTTCTTCATAGGACTTACTACTAGTTCTTATTTGTTTATCTGTTTATCCCATACACTGTCAGCTGCACAAAAGCAAGAAATTTGCTTGCCTCATTTACTACTCCAGTCTTAGTTCCTGACAGTGTCAGGCACAGAGTAGATGCTCAATAACTATTTGTTGAACAAAAGAAATGAAAACAGTAGTGCTTGAAGGTTATGTGATGTCTGTCTGTTCACGTGCACATATTACTGTTCATATATGTGTAAGCATGTGGACATTTGTGTTTGTGAGAGAGAGAGAGAGAGAGAGAGAGAGAGAGAAAGAGTGTGTGTGTGTGTGTGTGTGTGCGTGTGTGTGTGTGTGTGTGTGTGTGTGTGTGTGTGTGTGTGTGTGTGTGTGTGTTTCC
>NC_041225.1:53753106-53772574 GCF_002837175.3 Physeter macrocephalus
GGCCATGGCTCACGGGCCCAGCCGCTCCGCGGCATGTGGGATCCTCCCGGACCGGGGCACGAACCCGCGTCCCCTGCATCGACAGGCGGACTCTTCAACCACTGCACCACCAGGGAAGCCCATGGGGATACACCTTTTATGGGGTGCCTTCCTGCTTTTGATTTTCGGTCTCTGTTTCTAAGTGTTCTTTGCATCAGGAGGAAGTAACAGTATAAGTAGTGCCTGTAAAGTTGGAAGAGGGAAGGAATTAACATGTAATGAATTAATATTTGTGTGAGTTTTTCAGAGACTGGAATGTTCCTTTAAATTGTGGATGTGTTTTTCATTTCTGGCTGATAACTTCCTGGTTTTCCTACACTTCATTATTCTTTTCTCTGTTGCTGGGATTTTTTTTTTTTTTTTTTTTAATTTCCCGAAAAGCAAGTAAAGTGCTTTCTCCTTATCAGTGGCCTTTCTTTTCCTGTTGCAATAACAAAAGAACAATACAGGAATTTAATAATGTTAAAAAATTGATACCCCTTTTTCTGAATATATGCATGTATTTGTCTATAGATAAAATCCAGGTTTTATAGACATAGAGAAAAGCTGCGTGTCGGTAAAATGAGCTCATATTTTATCGTGTCCTTCTTATTTTTTTTTTTCCTTTTACCCAGTTTGGAAAATGAAATAAGGGATTTTTTTCCTCATCAAAATCTGTTCCCGTGGTCTGTTGTTAAAAGTCAAAGTCCTGAAAGTTAGAAAGATAGGTAAGACCAGTTGTTGTCCCCTTAATAGAAGGACATTTCAAAGGTGTCTGGAAAACATTCTGATCTTGTTTATGTATTTAATTATATAAAAGATTGTTATTTACTCTCTTTGCTGTTTTGGCAAAAATAAAGTCCAATCTGCTTCACAGAGCTTTTATAAATATCAGGGGTGTGTTTTTGCAACAGTGGACATGAAAGGAAGCTTGTTTCCGTGTTTTGATGCAGTTTGAGTTCATGGCAGAGGTGCATTTAAAGTGGCTTCCTCAAGTATCCTTGAAACCACATTGAGCAAGGGCACTGGTGACCTGTCCCATGGTGGTCCTGCTATGGCCTCAGAGGACCTGGCTGGCTTACTTCTAAAGCATGAAACAAAATCTAACAATCTCAGTTGTTTCTGACCCAGATCTGGGCAATTAGTGAGGTTTTTAAACTTTCTAAATACCTTACCTATAATATATAAAGTGATATTTATCTCTATGGCAGTAAAAGGAAAATATAATATCCTACTTATATGTTCCCGGTGCCTTTTGGTGTTCAGGTTGCTAATCACAGTGGAACCTTCTGAATGTTTTCTAATTGAGAGCCAACTTATTTTTGTTCCATCAGGAATTTTTCAGACAAATTAGGCTGTGGTGTCACACCTCAGTGTGACATAGAACTCCCCAAAATTTTATGTGTTCCTTCATGCCTCCTGGCCTGACTTTGTGTCTATCTAAATTCAGGCTGTATTATAGTGTTTTCCTCGAGAGTCTTTTAGATATATCAATAACTAAGCTAACATCTTTAATCCAGAGAGTATATCCCATATGGATCTATAATCGTGTGTTTATGTGCATAGGAAACATGTTTTTTCTATTTAAAAAATATACATGTCACATGTGCATTTGTGTATTTTCTGTGCTAGAAAGTGCAATCTATACACATATGTCCCATGTACATGTATGAATCTACAGCTAGATGTATGTAAGCACATGTACACACATGGTGGCATAATAGTTAATACATGGAAATAAATGCAACCGTAGGATTATTTTTTCTCTTACCTGATATGTATATGTCTACATTTACTTATATGTTATTAAATATGACAGTGCTGATAATGGTGTTATCTTCTCTCATTAAGAGTTTTCTGAAAATTTTGCTCATCTTTGATGGTAGAAATTAGTCGTAGAATCTAAGCCCCAGCTCTACATTCCAACAGTTTTTCTTAAGAATTGGTGTAATATTATGCACTTTGTGAATAGCTTATAGAGAACAAGGCAAGAGTCTTCAAATAAATATTATTCAAACTCCTTCCACTTTCATTTCCCTTATCACCATAACAACCACACTCAACTTTGCTATTAAACCTTGTTGTCTATCTGCTTCCCACACGCTAGTGAAGCTGACCCTCTGAACAGCAAAGGAAATATGAGAGATAACGTTGCAAATTGTCTTCCTTTTGTTGACATTTCTAGAGCAACAAGTCAGAAAGCTTGTCTCCCTCTGGGTGGACAAGAGGCTACGGGTCATGATTAGATGGTATGTCCGTTAGTAACCGTGATGACTCCCAACAGAATTATTTAAAACATTCCAGTGAATAACTCAGAATTCTGGTAAACAAAAGGGGAGTGGTTGTTAACTGACAAACTGTTTCAATTTTCTATATATGGGAAGGAGACTACTAGGGAAGAAGGTAAGGATCAACAGAAAATAGAGGTCTCCACATTTCTGAGGTTAGGTGATTCTGGATCACCCCAAGTGAAATAGTGTTTCTCAGGAGCCTCCATATATGGCCCTTCAGAGCTCTGCAGTGGGAGTTCTTTGCCGTGTTTTACTGCTCTGTTGATTGATGTGAGACCTCTATACCATCTTTGCCACATCTTATAGTTGTATCACTGCTCGGTTCAGAGAGATTTTAATTAAATCACATACTGAGTTGATGCTTCATGGTTTTGAGTTACACCTCTATTCCTCAATCATATTAACCTTTCCATCAAGATTTTTGCCAGCTCTTTAAAGAATTCCTTTCTTTCAGATATGTTTTGAAGACTTTGACTGATATGAGTGATATCACCAAATGCGGTGGCCCATTTGATAAATGTTTTCTGAACATATGAAACATGGTTGATTTTGTTGTATTTCCCATGGGCTGAGGTACTGTTTTCTATTACCAGAAAACACATTTGAAGTCTTTATCAAATCTGATGTTAAGTACCTCCTAAGAAGAGAAATAAAGTGATTCTATCTTGCATTTATTTACTGTTATCTGTAGCATCAGAAATAGATGAATGTCCCCAGAAAAAAGGGTTATGAAATTACAGCACATAGACATATTGAGGGATTGGGAGGTAGTAACTGTGAAATGGGCTTAAAAATGACTTTATTCACTTAGTGGCATTTTGGAAAAACTTAAGCAGTCAGGGAAATGAGCCAATCTGTATTAATAGAGAGCATTAGAAATTTAAGTAAATCGTGTTTGAAAGCGATACCAGGATTTCCCTTGAATGCTTCTGAATAAATTCTGCTCGTTAAATGTCAGTTAAACGTGTGTCACTGGCATGCAGAAACTGAGAGGGCCACAAAAATATCCACTTCGGGCTTTAAAATATTGAAGTCCTTTAATGTTCTTTTGACCTTCAGTTAAAGGACATAGTCACACAGCAGAGGAAATGCCTCACATTCTAGCATCTGGGTTTGTTTCTTTATACTTTTTTGGCACAGTTACAACAGTAGAGCTTTTCTTTCCTTAAATTTTTTTCACAGTACAGTCAACACAGTCTTCTCACACAAGCGGGAAAGGAACGTTGTGAGGCCAAAAGCAATGTTTCTGCTCTGCCCTCCGTGGCAGGGGCCTCATTGAATGGCTTGTTGTTTCACAGGGAGCCTAGAACCAGAAAACAAACAAACAGAATCCCACACAAGTACAAATTTTGTATAAAGTTAGGTACCTCCCCACATGTGCATATAAACATATGTATACATACTCAAGACTTCGTGTTAGCAGTCCGTGTCCTTTTTTTTGAGCTTCTTGAGTCGTTGCCACTGTTCGAGGTATTTCATCTGTGTATGGTTTGAGGATCTTCATCTGGATTTTTAGCTGCTTGAAGCTGTTTCTTTCAGAAGTTTCTTCGGTAGCTTGAGAAGAGAACCTAGTTTAATTAAAATTATTATAATGTGTATGTATTTTGACATGGGTGCTTTATTTCAGCTCTGTTAGTACTCTTCAGCCATGTGTATCATTTATCACTAAGGAAAGGTCACTTAAAACTTTAGGGAATGGGGGCTTCCCTGGTGGCGCAGTGGTTGCGCGTCCGCCTGCCGATGCAGGGGAACCGGGTTCGTGCCCCGGTCTGGGAGGATCCCACATCGGTCTGGGAGGACCCCACATGCCGCGGAGCGGCTGGGCCCGTGAGCCATGGCCGCTGCGCCTGTGCGTCCGGAGCCTGTGCTCTGCAACGGGAGAGGCCACAACGGTGAGAGGCCCGCGTACCACAAAAAAAAAAAACAAAAAAACAAACTTTAGGGAATGAAGCAATGGCATCTGATTTCCCATTGATTTAAATACTCATATCAAAACAGTAAGCTGTGGACATCTTCATATTTTCATGTTTTCTCAGCTTTACATCCAATAAGCTTCTGTGTGTGTGAGCTTTTCTTGAGATCTTGAATAATATGAGGCAGCATCCCCTAGGTGTTCTTTTTTTCATAGGAGTTGAGTTTGGTAACATGTCTTTCTTTACAGTGGTCACCTTAGCCACTCTGCTGAAGACCCTCTGGTTTTGGCATCGCCAGTGCTTGTGGGCCATTTGTGTAGTTCTGAGATGGAAAAGTTAGGAAGCAGTACTAGTATGCAGAGATGTGAACAGACTTAAAATTAAAAGTAGCCTTACTCATACTCCAATAAAGATGTTAAAAAAAAAAGTAGCCTTAAAAGTAGTTTTCAAAACCATCTGACTCACAAAAGCTTGTGTAGTCCGAAGTGTATGTATTGAATATATTTATCCTGTAAACTCAAGTTAAAGGGGATAGTCACCTGCCCTTAGCAGATGCCTCTGTAGTTTCCCCTAATTTATTCATTCATGCATTCATTTTACAAATATTTGTGGAGCACTCGCTCTGTGTCAGACATTGTGGTAGATACAGGGTGAACAAGACACACAAGGTCCCAGTCACACCGAGCTTTCAGTCTCATGGGGAAAATAAATAAAAGCCATAAACAAAAGTATAGTAAGTGCAGGTGGATAACAGAATGCTGAGACCAAGATAGGACAGCTTGAGAAAAGTCTCTGAAGCGATGATGTTTAAATGGTACTGAAAGTTAAGAAGGAAGTAGCTGTACAAGGAGCCTAGGGAAGAACATTCTAGGCAGAGTGAACCCATACGCAGCAAGCCCAGTGAAGGAACGAGCTTTGTGTGCTGGGGGATGAAAGGTTTAGGGGCTGAAGTGTAGCGAGTGGGGTGGTGGAAGATTAGGGAGGAATTAAATCACAGAGACTCTAAGGTAAGAAGTTTGGATTTTACTCGAAGTGTGATCAGAAGCCATTAAAGGGTTTTGAGCTTCAGGTGGAGATTGATAGGATGCCCTTTTTAAGAAGGTGAACTCTGGCTGCTCTGGGGAAAGTGTCTTGTAGCAGGAGGTAGGTGGAACCAGGGGGCTGGGGAGGGCACTGAGGGAGAGCCTGGAGGGTGCTATGTGGCCAGGTGGGGTGTTGGCGGAGGAGGTGGAGAGAAGGGAGTGGATTCTGTGTGTCATTTAGAGGTACAGTTAAAAAGTCTGAAAGTAATTGGATGTGAGGGTCAGGTTAAGAGGTGGGCTCCAGACTGACCCCACGCTGCTGGCTTCAACAGTTGGTGCCATTTCCTGAGATGGGGAAGGCTGGGCAACAGCTGGGTGGAGTCAGAGTTACCCTTTGAAATGCAACAAATACACCAAAGTAGGGGTGATTTTGAGTCCTTCTCTTCATATAGTGATGGTGTTTGGAAATTAAGTCATTAACGTGTATCTCTGTCTGCAACACAAGAGCAAAATTCTAAGACTCCATCTTGGTTGTGGTTCCTCAGCTTGGTCTTACGCTGACTATCTAATCCTCTGGCTCTGCCACAGGCAGTGTTTCTCTCTGATCTTTGGTGAATGCTTCTGTTTCTTCCGCAGAAGTGTCAACACAACCCACACCCCAGTTTGCTTAGCTTCTCTTTAAAATTGTTCACAGATTCTTTCTGTAAGTTTCTGACAACATGCATCTCCTGTCTCAGGCATGATTTATCTGACACTAGGATCCCAGAGGGAACCAAGGCCACCTAGGGAAATGCAAGTGCATGTGTGTCCCTTTTCATGCACGCTCGTGAGCTCAGGAGGAGGCCCCATGCTGTTCAAACCATTCTCCCAGTCCCCTAGCCGAGGACCTGTGTTTGAATGTGGTAGGACCTTGTTATACTTTCTTAGGCTGTGTACTTATACCATATTTTGCTCTCCTGCATGCCTGCCCATATCCCCTGAAGGCAGAGACAGTGCTTGGCACCTAGAGGGTAATTAATAAATGTCTGATGATTCTGAAAAAAATGGATGAAAACTAAATTATAAAAGATCACTCATGACATACTTTTAAAAGTTAGACTTTATCTTATAGCCATTGTGGACCCATTGCAGGCTTATAAGGGGAGGGGTTAAGAATAGAAATTTAATAAAGAGATAGTAGAAACAGGTTGGTTGTCAGAAAGTATCCTCAAGTATAAAACATATTCAGAATTTGGAAAAATTCAGGGTCATGATCATGAATATTAATTGCCATTGACCTGATAAGGAGAGAAGTATGTAATTACTAGGGATTTCCAGGTGATAGAAAAGAGGACACCAACTCATACTGTAATACTCTATTTATCCTTTGAAAGGAAAAGACATAATAGGTTTAGTATTTTTTGACCTGTCACTTGATTCTACTTATGCCTAATTTCATTTAAGCTTACCCTTTTGGCCCTAGTCACATTTCTTTTCGGTATTATTGCTGCCAATTTTTTCAAATACAAAGGCAAAATCATACTTGCTGTGTGTAGTGGGAAGAAACCCTGGCACAGATCCTCCAGAAGCCAAAGAGAGAAATTATTAGCAATATCCAAACCAGTAGCTGACTGGCTCAGATTCTTCCTCCCATGACCATTCCTGATTAATGGGAGAATCTGTTCTATAGCTGAAAATCCTCTTTCCTGAGCCCAGTCTGTCCTGGCTTCAGAGCATGGCCAGCTGCACAGCGAAAGTCATTGCCAGGGCTCTGTTTCTGATTCCACCTTAAGCATGTCAGACATTCGTGGGCGGGTTAGGGAGCAGAGAGGTAGGAAGAGAATCCAAATCAATTTAGACATTTCAGCTGATAACAAAGACACAACAGCCTCTAATCAGAATCCCGTCACTCACATTGGACACTGTGTCCCCTGCAGAAGCATGTCATTCTCCTCAGTGTAGATGTTGTAATTCTTCCTTTATTCTTTTGTTCTTGACTCCTATCCAGGCCACTTAGCTCCTGTGTCTACAGTGATTAATTTGCTCTGTAACTTTTCCTGACAGCCTTTTCCTCACCCCTCTTCTTTCTTCCCTTATCATCTCTTCCTCCATACTTCGAATTTGTTTCTCTTCTATCTACCTCTATCATTGCATTTCCGCTATTACACTGAAATAGCCTTGTATATTGGCCTATTTCCAGCAATATTAATGCACCTCATTTTTATTTTTTTGCTAACCTAAAATATTTACGCATTTAACAAAGTTAATGCAGTTTATGGAAGAATTGGTAGCCTGAAATAATAAAATTCTATTATAGCAGATCATATATTTAATTTGCCTTTCTCTCTTGTTTTCCTTATTCTGGATTCCATCTATTTTATTTCAGGGGTCTGTTATTTAGGTGGTTGGAGTTTGGGATCTTTCCAGGGTCTTCAAAGGTAAACAGTCTCCACTGCATCTATGATATCTTAAAAACAGTACTAGGAAGACCCAGAATAAATTTTTCACAAATTCTTACCAAAGAAGATTTTACTGCAGTGAACATTCACATACACAACAGTAAATATCATGTAGCCCTAGCTCAGATGCTTCCAGTTTTCTCGGGGAGGCAGGCGTGAAAACAATTCACTAGAATAGAAAGTGGAATGAAGTAAGTATTTTCATAATTTGGAGGTATAAGAAAAAGTCTACAAGGGTGCTGAGTGATATTCTGACTGGGAAAGTCAGGGATAAGATTCCTTCCCAGAGAAGGTAGCATTTTATTTGAACCTTGAAGAATGGATGGGATTCAATAGATGGAGAAGGACAAAGGGTCCTCGAGACCCAGGAGGTGGGGTGGGAATGGAGAAGCACCCCACGTGTGCAGGGGGAGTGCGGATCTTCCCTTGGGGCTCGCAGTGGCCGGCACGTTGCTGTGAGTGAGTACCAAACAGTGACGAAAGGGACGGAGTAGGTTAGAATTGTCGCCAGAACGTAATATAAGATCTAAAAGAAGAGTGGTTTCTACTTTCTAAATTTTAGAAATTTAAGCGTGCTTATAAACAGAAGGGAGGGAGAAATTCAAGGCACAGAACAAGAGTGCGAGGCCTCAGATGGCACAACAGACTTTAAGTACTGATATTTAGACTTTCCACGCGTTGGCTCCTGTTCTGCCGTACCCAGGCCCCCTTTACTATGCGAAGGTGGTAAAGCTGCTAAACCAAGGAATCAGCCCCCCAAATGAGGTAAAGTTACCTTCTCTCGATAGGAAGTCACATCTACAACTCTCTGCAGCTAAGTTGAGAGGATTCAGGGAACTGCGGTAGATTGCCTTGATTGAAAGTTTTGTTTTTGTTGGGTCTCAGTCCTCAAGTCGTCATGGATTTGTGACCTTGGGTAAGTCATTTATCCTCTCAGAGCCTTCCTTGCCTTTATCTGTTAAAGCAAGATGGTGATCCTGGACTTGTGTCCTAGACCATCACTGTTTAAAGTTGGATACAGGGCTTCCCTGGTGGCGCAGTGGTTGAGGGTCCACCTGCCGATGCAGGAAGCATGGGTTTGTGCCCCAGTCTGGGAGGATCCCACATGCTGCGGAGCGGCTGGGCCCGTGAGCCATGGCCGCTGGGGCTGTGCGTCCGGGGCCTGTGCTCCGCGGCGGGAGAGGCCACAGCAGTGAGAGGCCCGCGTACCGTAAAAAAAAAAAAAGTTGGATACAAATCCAGGCTCTCCTTTCTATCTCTTCTCCTCCTCACTTCCCTTCCTCTCTCCTGTTGTAATTATTCAGCTGATTAATCCTGACATTATCCCTGTGATAAATATAAGTGGATGTTGCTAATTCAACACTAACATGTTTAAGGAAATTTTCTGACGATTCAATAAAGTGGTTGATAGGCTTCATGTCTAAGAAGGTATCCTAAAGTTTAAAATTAGACTTCTGGTCATACATACAGCTCTTTGTTATTAGGAGACATGGTAATTTTGTTGAGAGAGGCCCTGTTGACTCTTTGCAACGTTGAAACGTATACTTTAGTCAGTTTCATTAATAGCTTTGTCCTTTTGATTTACATCTAGTACCTCTTTGGAAAGTTGAGATTGATGTCAGGATGAGCATGTGATTCAGTAAAAACTGCAGTTCCTTGAAGTACTTAGGTTAATGTCATAGTCCTCTATTTGCATTATTAACAAGAGTACATTTTATTGCCACTTAAAATAGATTCCCTGGCATCCCAGAAAAGGTAGTTTTGATATTGGCAACTTGTTAAAGCTGCACGCAGGGCATTGGCATTCCACGTTCTCTGTAATGTGCCAAGTTCTTGGTATACTTGTTTATCATGTTGAAGAGACTGAATGCACTGATTTTAAGACAGAGGTCTCATGCCAGGGGAGCGGCTAGCTCTTTTAATATTACTTTTCTTATTCCTGAAGCTTAAGTTAGAATCTGAGCATAAGGTTTCATTTTATTTTCTCTGGAGCCAATTATTATTTAAAGATGAGAAATGCATGAGTAAATAAATCAAAGAAGGACTTCTAGAAGTACTCTGACACGGGTGCTCTGTGCAGCACATCTAAAATACCTCGGATGTGGTCATATACAGTGGTCATATCTGGTGGTGAGATTAAGAAATGATGACAGCTCATAAATAAAATCATACCAAATGGATAGCATTAAGGCCCAATGAGGTGATTGTTTTCTTTGTTCTACTGACCCTGCAACTTAAAAATCCTGTTCCATTCTCTGCTCATTTTCAACGTTCATCTCTTACTTTTTTTTTTTTTTTTTTTTTTTTGCGGTACATGGGCCTCTCACTGTTGTGGCCTCTCCCGTTGCGGAGGAGCACAGACTGGACCGGGGCACGAACCCGTGTCCCCTGCATCGGCAGGTGGACTCTCAACCACTGCGCCACCAGGGAAGCCCCATCTCTTACTTCTGACTCTTATTTCCTCTTAGTCTTATTGTCTCCTGTCTTTGTATTTGTTTGAGCTCTTAACTCAAACACATTTAATTCTCTCTCCAACTTCCTGCCCTCTTTCTCCTTATATCTTGTTTTTCAGATCTTCCATGGTTAAAATGTTCTCTTGCCAGAAAACTATATTAGCTTAATTCATTGGTTTAAAAAGAAGTCTCGGGCTTCCCTGGTGGCGCAGTGGTTGAGAGTCCACCTGCCGATGCAGGGGACACGGCTTCGTGCCCCGGTCCGGGAAGATCCCACATGCCGCGGAGCGGCTGGGCCCGTGAGCCATGGCCGCTGAGCCTGCGCGTCCGGAGCCTGTGCTCTGCAACGGGAGAGGCCGTAACAGTGAGAGGCCCGCGTAACACCAAAAAAAATAAAAAAATAAAAATAAGTCTCTTGGGAATTCCCTGGCGGTCCAGTGGTTATGACTCTGTGTTTTCACTGCTGAGGGCCCAGATTCCATACCTGCATCCTTGGTCAGGGAACTAAGATCTCACAAGCCACGTGGCGCATCCGAAAAAAAGTCTCTTATGTCTGAGAATGGGACTGTGGTGTAATAATAACTAACATTTCTAGCATGCTTATCATGTACCGGCGGTCACCAGGCACTTTATATGGCTTATTTTATTTAATAAACACAAGAACCCCATGTAGTAAGTTTTAAAGAGGTGAAGTAACGTGCCCAAGGTCGCACAGCCAGGTAGAGGTAGAGCTAAGATTGGAACCCAGTGGGATCATTCTGGAGCCCATGTTCTTAATTAGTTGTTACTTAGTCTCAACTATTCAGTCCATCAAGATTTAAAGGTTACCAGTGATGTCACTGCACCACACTAGACACATAAATGCTAGAACTGTAGCAAAGACCCCTGCTTCGTCTTTCAGGACTGGGTCTCAGGTGTCATTTGAGAGGCAGGTGTAGGTACTTCCATTACACTTTTCCTGCCAGTGCCTGACTCTTTTCGAAAGTCAGGGAAGTCTTCACGTCTAAGGAGCTGAAGTTGGAAGGATAAGAAAGAGTTTGCCAGCTAGGAAGGAGGAGAAGGCATAAAGACATGAGAAACGAGAGAGTATGGGACAGTTGAGAAAGCAGCGTCTCTCACTGTAACTGGAACATGCATGGGTCCTATGAGAGTGGAGAAAGGGGGCAGATGGTGGCAATGAGTCATGGGATTGGTCAGGCCCAGATGCCAGGGGCTCCGAGTGCTGTGGTACAGTTTGGACTCTATTCTTCAGTCCCTAGGGGGCTGGTGTGCCCATACCATGTTTCCCTTCTCAGATCCCTCCTGCCTGTGCTACCTCATTCCATAGAAGCCGCTGGAAGGCCTGGGAGCTCTGTGGTGTTTAACATCAGTAGCTGAGAGCACTGAGTGAAGAAGCTAGAGGAAATTTTATTGCCGTAGCATTGTAAAAACTAGTGTTTCATACAACCTTTTGATCCTTGGTCCTGTGCAACTATGAATTAAATTAAATCCAAAGCTATAAACAGCTTAATTTCAGTGCTTATATTCTTAACTGGTAAGATTAATACAGAGATATTTTCCAAAGAAGTTTTTATGTAAGCTTAAATGTATGGTTTTTATGAAACAGTGGTTTGTTTTTCCTAATTAAATTAAAATTGGGGGGAAGAAATTACACATTTACATGATGCTATATGAAGAAGCATTTGGACTTTGTTGGAGAGTTGTAATCAATGCTGTTTAAAATGCTTATTTACTTCTGTTAAATACTGTTTAAAGTTAACCTTAATAAAGCAGATAACATATTTCTTGATGGCATTTTTTTTTCCAAAAAACATTTTTATTAGTCATTTTTCTGGTCTTAACAAGATGACTAGATATGGACCCAGTTGCTGTTTTTTTATTTTAAACCCATTTTTCTTTTCTATTTTCAGTCAGAAAACTAAAGAGAAGATAGTAACATTTCAATCAGGTTGCAAAAGTATTGTCTTACCTTACTCAGGGAAAGGGAATTACCTACTGGCCAAAAGAGCAGAATACAATGTAATAGTAAGATATACCTCATATTAAGATTCTTAGGTGGGGACTATTTGAACCAAATTCCAAACCTATTTTAAAATCTAGAAGATGTTCACAGTCATTACCTTAGAAGCCCATGTGCTTGTTTTAGTGAGGCTCCCTTTGAACAAGGATGAATGTTTTCGTCTCTCCCTTTTCTCCCTTCCTTCCTTCCTTCTTTTGTTTTTAGTTGCCTTCAGCATTTGTAGCGCTTTTCTTTTGAATGCCTTTGGTAATGAAAAACTTTCATTCTTTATAAGTTGGACTTGATTTGGGGAAATAGCCAAAAGGCATATGGAGTCATGGCTGATTAAGAAAATAGGTGAGCACTTTAGGGAATTCTGTTTCTGTTAAAATATAAGGTAGAACTATGAGGCACCAAGGCTGATTTTGTTGTAAATCTCATGAACTGCCTTTAAAGAAAATGTCACAAGGAACATTACAGAAAGGTGTTGCGAAATGGCAGAATTGGAATAACTATATAACTTCTTAAAGCTGACTTCGTAGAATAACATGATCTGAATGTGTTAAGTTCTATTATTTTGTTTTGGGGGGGCTTTGTTCCCTTTTTTGCTGTCATATCTTATACATTAAATATAACTAATATCTTTTAATTCAGAAAGAACATTAGTTAGTATGTTACTGTGTATGTGGGAATATACTTGCACCAGTTAATAGAGGTTCCAGCAAACAGAGCAAATAGAATGCAGTAAGGCAAACCTTTTTTCTTTCCCCTGTGTAATTGAACGGTTGCATCATTTGAAGTTCTGAATATCCAAAACATTGTTTCTGAGAAGCTTTGCTCTCAGTAACTGCCAGGGTTTATTCTATACAAGTTATTTTACTACTTATCCCTCCTTCAATTCACCCTTAATTTAAGTAGTAACTTCCCCATCTGGAAAGGGGTAAGTTCTGCTCCTGAGGCTGCTATTATGATACTAAAGGTGTGGTTTGTCAGGGACTATGATGTGATACCTATGGTTAAAAAATTTTAAATACTGTGGTATATGTCAGCTGCTTTCTTGACTTAAATTATCTGCTGCCCCTCCCTACCTCTTCCCCCCAGATGTAATGATACCAGTTTTATTTTTGTAATGTTCTCATTGCAACTCCCTAAATGCTCCATTTTATCCCTTGGAAATGGTTGTTCTCACCAGGATCTATCTGTCCTGTTATTGCTGAGTCAGTGATGGGTCTGGGGCGAAAGTTTGTTCTCTTGATTCTGACCCAAGGACTAGTTACAGAAATACCACAATACATTATCCAGTCTAAAGCCTTTTTTCTTTCAAATGCGATTTCAAGAATATAAATAGTATATATAACAGAAACAATAGAGTGCTGGGTGAGAAAGGAATTACTTCCATGCTAGAGTATTTTACAACTCTCACCATGGAATCTCTGAATTGTCTACATCAGAGATTCTTGAGTACTTTAGAATTCAGTTCAATGCTCTTTAGCCTTTTAAAAATTACAAATAAATTTAGGTCCTTTATTTTCAGAACTGATTTTGAGAATTTCATTGTATTTCTTTTTTTTTTTTTCCTTCGGTACGCGGGCCTCTCACTGTTGTGGCCTCTCCCGTTGCGGAGCACAGGCTCCGGACGCGCAGGCCCAGCCGCTCCGCGGCATGTGGGATCTTCCCGGACCGGGGCGCGAACCCGGTTCCCCTGCATCGGCAGGCAGACGCGCAACCACTGCGCCACCAGGGAAGCCCTCATTGTATTTCTTAAGGCAACTAGTGTCATACTGGGGGGCCCCTAAGCCACAGTCAGCCAGGACTCACTGAATTGCACATCCATTTGAGGCTTTTGATAGAACATGTTTTTAATGCTTTAAAATAATTACCAGCCTAGATCTGGAGACCTTTGAACAGTCCATAAAGTTAATTATAACTTGAGACACAGCCTCTGCTCAATTGCTTAAGCACTGTATCAATTTTACAGTGTTCCTTTGTTAACAAAATCAATGTGGCTGAAATACAGTATTCTAGGAATATGCAGTTCATTGTATGCAGACATTTTGAAAGGACGATAACAGCAATAATTACACAGTTATTAAAGAGTCCAGACCTTTGCTATTGTATAGCTAAGATCAGAGGCTTGTGCTTTACGTTGGTGCTACTGACTGTTGTGCTAAATTATTTGAGTCCTTTGCCCTTATATCGTTTGATGCTTTGACTTTCCGTTGTTGGTTTGGTTCCATGGCTTCTAAAAAGATCCCAGAACCTTTTGTAACTATTTTAAGATCAGCAGCTAATGATAATCAGAGCTAACAAGAGGGTGCTTACTTATGTGCCAGGTATTAGTGTAAGCTCTTGACATGTGTTACTTAAACCTCTCAACAAACCGTTGAGGTAGAAACTTATCCTTATTTTACAGATGAGGAAACTAAGGCTAAGAGAGGTTACCCAGGGTCATACACTAGTAGTAAGTAGTAGAACTCAGTAGGTAGGTGGTAGGCAAGTAGATAGACGGGAAGAAGTAGAGACACTAGGAGTAGAAGAGGATATTAGTGAGACATATAAGAGTTAATTGGTTGACTGCTGTGGTCTAGGCATTATTTTGGATAGTAGGAAAAGAAGTACAAGTCTCAAGTCCAGCCCTCATTGCAATCACAGTTGATCGTAGAATGCCAAGGTATAAATATAGGTAATTAATGATACAATGCGAACATTTTGTAAAACTGATATATATACAGTCTGTAAAAGTAGAGGAAGGAATCAGACTTGTGGGGGAAACAGAGGTGAAGGGATATTTCACGGAGGAGATGACTTTTGTTTGAAAACAACCAGGTTTCTCTGTGAGAACAGGGACCATGTATTTTCACTTTGTAACTCCGAATCCTTAGCAAAGTACCCAGGATGTAATGAGTGCTCAGTAAATGTTGGATGGGTAGATAGTGGCTTCAGGCTAGCGGTGAGTATGGGGAAAGAGCACTGGAGGGGATGGCTACCCCAGGTGAGAGCACAGGGGCAGGTAAGGGCATGGGGTGCTCTTCAGCAGTGGGGCTGTAGGTGTGTCACTGGGAAGTGGAATGGATGGGAGTGTGGCTGGCTGCTGTATCACACATCACTCTCCTTTGACCACGTCCTGGGCTAGCAGTAGGCCCTATGCCCAACCTCCCTGCTACATCTGCATTCCATCCTGCCCTATCTCAAAGCCTTGATAAAAATGACACTTCCTCCGGAGAGCTTTCTCCACAACTGCCAGGAGCAGTACTGTCTCCTGTCTCTAAAGTCAGAGTTCTTCTTGTCTCTAGCACTCCTTTGACACTTAATAACATACTCCCTTGGGTCACCTCTGATTACTGTTTTGTGTTGTTGTTTAACTTCTCTTGTATTGTTCTCTGCTTCTTGGAGTGGAAAAAACCTTGGGGATCATCTGCTGATCTTCCCGTTGATAGAGGAGGAAACAGAAAGCCCATAGAGATGCAAAGAATTATACAAGATCACATAAGCAGTCAGAGTGACAGGCCTGAGTCTGGCCACAGCCCGGTCTGTGCTTGCTGGTGTTCCGTTCTTTCTCCCAAACCCCGTAGTGAGTTTGTGGAGGTGAGGAACCGTGTATCACACTTAACTGTGGGTCACATAGTTGCTACAGAAACTTTTGTAAGTGAAAGAATGAATACCACTTTGGCATTCGGGCTAACGTAAAAATGGTGTGGTTCTCAGCTTTAAAAGTGGCAACTTGGGCATTAAACGTACAGAGGATAAGACCTCAACCATAAGATATGTTCATTCAGAATTAGTTTCAGAAGAGCATCTGCTGGGCAGAGGTTTTCTGTTAATTTCACCAGGAATACTGTTAAAGGTGGCTGTTCTATTCATTACTTAAAACTCACTTGAACTAAGTCAGCTTTATATATTTCTGGCAGTTTAAACTTAGGTTGCTTATGTTTAAGTTGTGATTGTAAGTTAGTCTAAGTTATTTTCCAGTATAAAAAAAGTAATTTTCTTAATTTAGGAATATTTGTTTCCTATTGACATAATTAAGGATGGAAATTAGACCTCACAGTGCCCTTGAAATTGCTAAGTGAGAAATTCTTCTCTGACTCAAAAGGAGGCTTACTGGGACAAACATTCTCATTAGAGGCTCAGATGAGGAGGAGCCTTCTGAATGCATTCTTAAGTGGGCATTGGGGAGGGGGAGAGCTAGGTACAAGGTTATTGCTAAATAGGAGCAACCGTGCCTTAATGCAAGATTCATTACAGAGAAATCAACACAACAGACCCTTGCGATTCATTGATTTAACATTCACTAATTCGGTTATTCATGAAACAATGACCCAGAAGATCCGTGACATGTAATAATTTGTAATTTGAATCAGGTGTGCTTGAAATACCTCTGCAGGAGCAGATCACTTAGCTGGTGACAAGCCAACTGCCCAGTTGTTTTTAGCTCATTATCACATATGTAGCAAATCATGAACTGGTAAAAATTTTTTTTCTTTATGAAGGAAAGCAGCTGCTAGGGCTGGTGATAAAGACTGAAGGGGAGTAAAGAGGTCCTAGAGTGACAGCTTTTTTTTTTTTTTTTTTTTAACCAGAAAACAGAAATCTGGGACAAATTAAAAAGCTGGTGTGCTGTGTTTGGCAGTAGATTGAATCTCTAAAATACATGGTTCAAAAACGAGCAATTTCTAGAAATATCTCAGTGAGTATACTGGCCAGTGGGTAAGATTGCACTTTCTGGGGCACCTGTAATCTGTGGCATCGTGCACCAATTAGAGTGTTTGCAAAGACCTTGGGAACTCTCTTGTGGAGATTCTGAGTCTACTATATTTCCACCTGTTTTTTATAGGAGGCCCAGTAATGATATGGTGACTAAACGGCCTTTTAAAATTACACCGTTCATCTTGCAGATCAACTGCGATGTTCTTAAATCTCTTGTTGTTGAAGCCTTTAAGATCAGGTAAAATTCCTAGCATATATTAGTAGCCACTTGTATCAAACACTGGCTATGTTTTTTAAAAGAATATCTGGCTGATCAGATTCTTCTAGCCTCCTAGGAGGAAATCATCTTGAATAGGGAGGGCAGTGAAACGGTGCATCTCCAAGTAGAACTGGAAATTGGGGCAATAGTATCTCTAGATCCTGGAGGTCCAAGATTGGGCATCAAGTCAGGGAGAAAGGTAGCATCTTACTCTGTTGCTGAAAAATACTTAGAATAGAAATTCACATACAGCAAGCCCACAAGCTCCCAGTATCCCTACAGTAAATTTGTGGGATTACCTCCCCTCCTTGTTCATATCCAATCTCCTTCCAAGGCAAGTTTTTTTTTGTTTTGTTTTGTTTTGTTTTGTTTTGTTTTGTTTTTTGTGGTACGCGGGCCTCTCACCGTTGTGGCCTCTCCCGTTGTGGAGCACAGGCTCCGGACGCGCAGGCTCAGCGGCCTTGGCCCATGGGCCCAGCTGCTCCACGGCATGTGGGATCTTCCCGGACCGGGGCACGAACCCGTGTCCCCTGCATCGGGGGACTCTCAACCACTGCGCCACCAGGGAAGCCCCCAAGGCAAGTTTTTAAACTCTCAGTTATAGCATGGACAAAGGATAGTATTGACATAAACCCTGAATTTTAAAAAGTGGCTTTCCTAGGGATAAGGATAGCTGTGACTTCTAAACAGGAAATTAGTAAGGAAAAGAAGAGGAGAAAAGGGGAGGGAATAGAGAAGCTGGCTCTGGCCTTGTTGCTCGACAAGGGATCCACGGTGCTGTGACAAGACTGGGCAGACAGAAGCATAAGACCGAGTCTCAGTATCGTGGGATATGCATCAGTAGGATTTCACCAGGAGCAGATGTCCAGATAAGTCTGGTCAATCACAAAACCAAGGAGCAGAACAGGAGCAGAGAAGCACTATTGAAAATGTGAGGAAGCCATGGCAGCCTAAAGGGATTTTACAGGCAGAAAAGCTTCCAGAGGTGGAGGCTACACCAGGCCAAGGCCCTGGAAGTGATCTCTAGCTTCCACTTGAGGCTTTCTACCATCTCTAATGCTGAGACACCCTGTCTGGTATCACCAGCTCCTCTGGTCTTAGAGTTTCCACTTTTTTTCCGGCTGGGCCTCATCTTCTGAATGAGCTGGGGGAAATTGCCAGAGTTCTAAGTTTCCTAGGGATTAGATTGTTACAGAGGAGTCCCTATGGTACAGAGGCACTAGGGTGTTCCTCATGGGAGCCAGCTCCGTCCAGGGCCCAGTCCCAAGGCCTTGGGTGTGCATGCAGATTGTCCTTCTGGTCCATCTTGGCAGGCCTGCCATCCCTCCCATTCCCAGCATATTTGTTCTCTGTGTCTCAGAGGGCGAGGCTCTGCCTGTGTGGGTGTGTAGCCTATCAGCACCTGGGTGGTGGACAGCACCCCAGCCACCCTGTGACCAGAGGTTGCTCTCCTGACCTTTCTTAGCCATTCCACTTATAAAGGTTACTTTTGGTTTGGTTTGATTTGTATGTTTAGCTGATTTCATGATAAAGTTTTGTGATCAGACTTTATAAAATTAATAATTTATTTATTTTTGGCTGCGTTGGGTCTTCTTTGCTGCGCTCGGGCTTTCCTCTGGTTGCGGTGAGCAGGGGCTACTCTTCGTTGGGGTGCGCAGGCCTCTCATTGCGGTGGCTTCTCTTGTTGCGGAGCATGGGCTCCAGGCACACGGACTTCAGTAGCTGAGACACGCGAACTCAGTAGCTGTGGCTCGCGGGCTCTAGAGCGCAGGCTCAGTAGTTGTGGCGCACGGGCTTAGTTGCTCTGTGGCATGTGGGATCTTCCCGGACCAGGGCTTAAACCCATGTCCCCTGCATTGGCAGGCGGATTCTTAACCAATGCGCCACCAGGGAAGTCCCTGTGATCAGATTTTTAATCTAGACTCTAAGCAGTCTTAAGTGTTATGGAAGAGATGAATATCAGACTGCAGACTGAAGGATGAGGAAGCTAGGATGATGATTGTGTGTCTTGGTGGAACCAGTGTGGGATTCCCCAGTAGACCTGGCTTCTGGCCCTTCCAGGTCGAGTGACCTGGGCAAGTCACTTGGCTTCTCCAGGCCACTGTTTTCTCTACTTATCTCTAAGAATTTCTGATGAAGAAAACTTTTCTTCTCCTTTGGCAAGTAAGTCCTGTGGATAAAACCATTCCCATGGAATGTAAATTGATACAGCCATTATGGAGAACGGTTGGAATGTAAATTGATACAGCCATTATGGAGAACAGTATGGAGGTTCCTTAAAAAACTAAAAATAGAACTACCATACGACCCAGCAATCCCACTACTGGGCATATACCCTGAGAAAAGCATAATTCAAAAAGAGTCACGT
>NC_041225.1:53772816-53773018 GCF_002837175.3 Physeter macrocephalus
AGAGGGAGGAGATATGGGGATATATGTATATGTATAGCTGATTCACTTTGTTATAAAGCAGAAACTAACACACCATTGTAAAGCAATTATTATACTCCAATAAAGATGTAAAAAAAAAAAAATTCCCGGTTTTTTGTTTTTTTTTTTGTTTTTTTTTTTTTGCGTTATGCGGGCCTCTCACTGTTGTGGCCTCTCCCGTTGC
>NC_041225.1:53773215-53790033 GCF_002837175.3 Physeter macrocephalus
GGAATCCTCCCGGACCGGGGCACGAACCCGTGCCCCCTGCATCGGCAGGCGGGCCCTCAACCACTGCGCCACCAGGGAAGCCCCTCCCGTGTTTTTATGCAAGAGCAAGCCTATTAATTCCTCCTGCAATTAAACCTTCAAATCTCCAATCCATCTTTTTTTTTTTCATACCTTAGTTGTAGAAAGGATTAGATTGATTTGTTGAAAATTCTGAGTTATAGAACATTGCAAAAGAAGCCCAGGCTTTCTGCTTAAAGTTTATATGTATGGAAAATCTAGGCTCACTGATAGCTAAGGGTTTTCTATTTATATATATCTCCTTGCTCTTATTAAAATATACAATTTACTGCAGTGTGTTATACATGGTAGTTGATTATTAAATATTTGTGGATTTGCTGAATGAATAAGAACCTTCCTAGTACTTTTAACTCCTAGATGTGGATCTTTGGTAAGAAGCCCATAGTGTTTCCCAAGTGATTTTTCAGAATGCTTTTTTTTAACTTTCATTCTTCAAAGGGCAAGACACTTCCCTTGTTTATACAGTTTACTTTGATCGGAAACTTACTGTCGAGGTTTCTCGTTGTCCTCATGTACATGTGTCCATTCCCCTGTTCTCCCATAGATATACAATTTTAGCTAGAGATATGGCCACCCAGCATAAAGACTACATTTCCAGACTCCCTTGCAGGTAGGTGTGGCATGTGACTAAGTCCTGGCCACCTAAAGGGAGCAGACGCAATGGTGTAACTTCTCACATTATGCCCTTGAGGGTTGTGACTCCCTTCCACTTTCTTCTCTTCCCACTGGTGGGAAGACTCTTCGGACAATGGCTAACACAGCAGGTTCGTCATGTGACTAAGTCCTGGCCACCTAAAGGGAGCAGACGCAATGGTGTAACTTCTCACATTATGCCCTTGAGGGTTGTGACTCCCTTCCACTTTCTTCTCTTCCCACTGGTGGGAAGACTCTTCGGACAACGGCTAACACAGCAGGTTCGTTTGTTTGTTTGTTTGCGGTACGCGGGCCTCTCACTGTCGCGGCCTCTCCCATTGCGGAGCACAGGCTCCGGACGCGCAGGCTCAGCAGCCAAGGCTCACGGGCCCAGCCGCTCCGCGGCATGTGGGATCTTCCCAGACCGGGGCACGAACCCGCGTCCCCTGCATCGGCAGGCAGACTCTCAACCGCTGCGCCACCAGGGAAGCCCGACACAGCAGGTTTTGAAGAGGCCAATAAATAAAAGGAACTTAAGTCCTGAGCAACTCTGTGGAGCCCGGGCCCCATAATACACGTAAACTTAAATTTCATGGCACTCTTATTCCTAATTGCCACAAATTCCCAATTACTGGAGTGTGGATTTGTGAGAGTTGCTGCATCATAAACTGCTGTGTCCCCTTTAATTCGTTCTGCTTAGACTTATTAATGGAATCATTGTGTCCCGTGTTGTATTTGAAAATATTTGGAAATAAGCTGTGTCCCTGAAAGGTGGGAGCAGCCCCAGCACTAAGCACGGTGTTCACTTTGGCAGCAGCCCTACCCTCTCTTGCCATCCACATATAGGCCTGCGCAGTGTGTCTGCTCTCTCCACGAGCGGCTGTCTGAATTCTGCCTCAGGCCTGAGATGGTAGCTCCATGCAGGTTGCATGGAGGAGGGTGAGATTGTATGGAAGATTGTATGTATGGAGATTGTATGTTGTATGGAAGAGGGTGAGATTGGCTAGGATCTCTGTTGTTCAGATCCATCAAGTCCCTCTAGTGTATGTCACTAATCTCTTGTACCTAAAGCCAGCTCTACCACATGTCTATATAGAGACAGCCAGAGACAAAGGTAGAGAAATAGCTTGGCCTAGGGGCAGGAGAAAGGGCGGCTGAGCTTACGGGAGACTAAAATTTCCAAACAGATGTGATCTAAAGCAGTGGTACCCAGAGAGCAGCATCAGTAAACTGTGAATTTGTTAGAAATATACATCCTTAGGCCCCAACCCATCTGAACTAAATCAGCAGCTCTGGAGATGAGGTTCACAGTCTGTGCTTTCAAAAGCCCTCTAGCACGTTCAAGTGAGAATCGGGGGTCTAAAGGGTGTTGAAAAGCTGAGAGCGGTAGTTACAATGGCTGTATCCCAATGAGAGTTACCGGGTCCAAAAAAAAACGTGGCTAGAGGAAAAGGACCAGGTGGGGAATGAGGTGAGGAAGCATTCTCTTCAGAGAGAGGAGTAAAAATAAGCTGGGATTCATGTGATTCTCCTGTAAGGGGTCTAAATACTGTACCTCCTGAGTTTGGTACCAGGAGCCCATCTGGCCACCTGCTTCTGGTTCAGGAGTATCATCAGCCAGATGTGCAGAAGTGCCTTTGTATCACCCTATGTACAAACTGTGCTTCTTAAATCGCTTGTATTTTTGAAGTGGAAAAAGGTGCTATAAACCCATGCTGACTGCAATGAATAGGGAAGGCTCTTCAGCCACTTACCTCTCAGCCCGGCAGGCTGAGGCCCCACCTTAGCCTGGAAGAGGTTTTGAGCCAAGAGCTAAGCCCTTTAATGGCTATGAAGAAAAAAAAGTAGAATTTCCATGTAAGGGCTACCAAGAATATAAGTGCCTATTTAATAAATTATTTTTTGAAATGCCTTTTCCATTTTGGTAGTTGAAGTTGGAAAGATGTTTGGAGTACTATAATTATCATTTCTGGGAAGAAATACACATTGCAGTATTTTTGTTTTTGCTGCAGGTCAAGTTGTAGTTCAGGATGGAAAGTAAACACGTCCCTTTGCTCAGCGGCAGCTCACATATTTGTAGTCTCCGGGTGCCCTCTCAGCGGTTGCAGTGGATGAGGGTTTACGCCATGGGTACACAAAGGATACAAAGACAGCATAGAAACGTGGGGCCCTCTCAGGGGCTCGGCCCGGTGCATGTCTGATTAGAAAGTTGGTGCTGGAGCCGAAGGGAACGGTCAGAAAGGTGGAGAAGCCTTCAGAGAAAGTCATGGGAAGGGAGTGAGGCTGTTCAGAGAGGTGCTGGCCATCAAAGGTGGTCTGCAAGGAAGAGGCAGTTTCTTACCCGGGAGGGCCTTCCTTCATGGTACAGGGGTAAATGTCAGGAGGCCTTTGTTTGTTTGGGGGAGGCACTCATTACCATATATGCCATCCTGTCAATCTGGTAGCTTTGTAGCCAGGCCCATCACACATCCTGAATGCAGAAATAGCTGGGAACACTCTCCAGGGAAAACTACCTGAATAAGGTAGCTTCCTTCCTTCTCTCCAGAGTGAGGACCGGTCTCTGAAAAAGCAGCATTTTAAAAAAAGGAATTAAAGTAAATGGAAGCTGACAGAGAAACAGCACTTGAGCACAACTTTTAGCATAGTAGGATGACGATGTGTGCTGGGCGTGTTAAGATATGTATGTGGGCTTCCCTGGTGGCGCAGTGGTTGGGAGTCCGCCTGCCGATGCAGGGGACACAGGTTCGTGCCCGAGTCCGGGAAGATCCCACATGACACGGAGCGGCTGGGCCCGTGAACCATGGCCGCTGAGCCTGCGCGTCCGGAGCCTGTGCTCCGCCACAGCAGAGGCCACAGCAGTGAGATGCCCGCGTACCGCAAAAAAAAAAGATATGTATGTGATATAGGGCATATTTTTGTGTGTTTCATAGTCATCTTTTTTTAAAAAATTAATTTATTTTATGTATTTTTGGCTGCGTTGGTTCTTCGTTGCTGCGCGCGGGCTTTCTCTAGTTGCGGAGGGCGGAGGCTACTCTTCATTGCAGTGCGCGGGCTTCTCATTGCGGTGGCTTCTCTTGTTGTGGAGCACGGTCTCTAGGCGCGCGGGCTTCGATAATTGTGGCTCGTGGGCTCTAGAGCTCAGGCTCAGTAGCTGTGGCACACTGGCTCAGTTGCTCCGCGGCACGTGGGATCTTCCCAGACCAGGGCTTGAACCCGTGTCCCCTGCATTGGCAGGCGGATTCTTAACCACTGCGCCACCAGGGAAGCCCCTCACAGTCATCTTTACCTTTGTCAATAATAGCAAACATTTACTGATCACATCTGTGTTCATTATGCCCAGTCATCATGTGGGGCATTAGGTTTAAAACAAACTGAGAAGGAAAGTGAACTAACAAGAGGGCCTATGAGTGTCGTGTGTGTGTGTGTGTGTGTTTATACACATACATACACATATACATATAAAATACGTGAAATATTCTTTTACATTTATATAATATTTTATATATGAAAGAATGTGTATATTCTTTTAGTCTCCAAACAGACTTGTAGAATAAGTATTTTTATGCCCTGTTTAACACAGTGGTATACTGAGTATTCTGAGGTCTGACTCAAAGCTCAGACTTTTTCTAATAATTAATGATGGTGATGATAAGAACTACTATCACTTGGGCACTTAGATGTACCAGGCTCGGGGCTACTTGCAATATTTATTATCTCACTTGACACTTAAAACAACCCTGAGGCAAATATGACCCAGAGAGGTCAAAAAACTTGCCTGAGATCACACAGCTAGCTGTAGAAGAGCCAACATTTGAGCATAGTTCATTCTGACTCTCAAATCTTTGTGGTAAACCAGTAGCTGTACTGACTCCCATGTAAGAGAGATAAAAAGTAACCTCTGTTAAATGACAAGTAAGTGTTGCAAACAAGTGGTTTATCTTTAGCAAGACAGAAATAAGAAAGGGAGGAAGAGGAAGAAAAAAATAAATGGCCAAAATATTTTTTCACAGCTCTCTTTCTGTAATTTTAGCCACACGGGTGTTTTTTTTCCCCCATAATGTGCAGACCCTCATGAGAACTACCAGTTAGTTGAACAGTAAGAGAGCCTGCTGTTCTTTATTTGCACTGCTACGGTCAGCAAAGACAGAGCAGCAGCCGTGTTCTGCAGACTCTACCCGTCCTTTATTCATCTGCCTTTTATTGTTGATCATTTTAACTGCATAAGTATAGTCACTTTGAGGAAACTTGGAAGATGTTAGGTCAGCACATAATATTTTGGGGGGGTCCTTCTGGAGACTTTTGAGATCCATATGCCACCTCTGGGACTCAGGAAGTTATTGACAGTATTACTGACAGAACCCTTGGTTTACTGTTCTTTTTTTTTTTTTAATCATATAAGATCACATTTCCTACTATACTGCTAAAACTCTACAGTGGTAACAAATACTGGAGTTCTAAAAGAAAAAGACTGGCCCCTCCTTTAATGTAACAATCATTTGTAGGGCTTCTGCTGGAGTATGTTCATAAGACACCCACACAGACCAGCCCCTCATTTTACAGATGAGGAACACCAGACCCTTCATTTCCCCTCTTTCACATCTGACATTTTAGTCCATTTTCTCATATCCGTGTCACGATTAAAGAAAGTAACAACCAAGTTAGTAGCAGTATCCTTTCCTCTGTGGAGGAAAACTTGAAGTATGGAAAGCGACCCACCCAAAGACACAGAATCATTCAGCACAATCGAGGCCTTGTTTGTGTTCTGTAATGGATGTTGCCTTCCGTTTAAACGCTCCCCTGGGGAATTCTTCATTTCTAATGTTTATGCCCCTATGACATTTTCAAGCTGTTATGAAGATTCCTCTTAAGATGTTGCTGAACTGACTATACAAACTTTAGTTCATTTAAGTTTTCATCATTAGTCATTTGTCCCATTCTTTAATAATTTTCATTCTTTTTTTTTTTTTCCCTGGTGGCGCAGTGGTTGGGAGTCCGCCTGCCGATGCAGGGGACACAGGTTCGTGCCCGAGTCCGGGAAGATCCCACATGACACGGAGCGGCTGGGCCCGTGAACCATGGCCGCTGAGCCTGCGCGTCCGGAGCCTGTGCTCTGCCACAGCAGAGGCCACAGCAGTGAGATGCCCGCGTACCGCAAAAAAAAAAGATATGTATGTGATATAGGGCATATTTTTGTGTGTTTCATAGTCATCTTTTTTTAAAAAATTAATTTATTTTATGTATTTTTGGCTGCGTTGGTTCTTCGTTGCTGCGCGCGGGCTTTCTCTAGTTGCGGAGGGCGGAGGCTACTCTTCATTGCGGTGCGCGGGCTTCTCATTGCAGTGGCTTCTCTTGTTGTGGAGCACGGTCTCTAGGCGCGCGGGCTTCGATAATTGTGGCTCGTGGGCTCTAGAGCTCAGGCTCAGTAGCTGTGGCACACTGGCTCAGTTGCTCCGCGGCACGTGGGATCTTCCCAGACCAGGGCTTGAACCCGTGTCCCCTGCATTGGCAGGCGGATTCTTAACCACTGCGCCACCAGGGAAGCCCCTCACAGTCATCTTTACCTTTGTCAATAATAGCAAACATTTACTGATCACATCTGTGTTCATTATGCCCAGTCATCATGTGGGGCATTAGGTTTAAAACAAACTGAGAAGGAAAGTGAACTAACAAGAGGGCCTATGAGTGTCGTGTGTGTGTGTGTGTGTGTGTGTGTGTGTGTGTGTGTGTGTGTGTTTATACACATACATACACATATACATATAAAATACGTGAAATATTCTTTTACATTTATATAATATTTTATATATGAAAGAATGTGTATATTCTTTTAGTCTCCAAACAGACTTGTAGAATAAGTATTTTTATGCCCTGTTTAACACAGTGGTATACTGAGTATTCTGAGGTCTGACTCAAAGCTCAGACTTTTTCTAATAATTAATGATGGTGATGATAAGAACTACTATCACTTGGGCACTTAGATGTACCAGGCTCGGGGCTACTTGCAATATTTATTATCTCACTTGACACTTAAAACAACCCTGAGGCAAATATGACCCAGAGAGGTCAAAAAACTTGCCTGAGATCACACAGCTAGCTGTAGAAGAGCCAACATTTGAGCATAGTTCATTCTGACTCTCAAATCTTTGTGGTAAACCAGTAGCTGTACTGACTCCCATGTAAGAGAGATAAAAAGTAACCTCTGTTAAATGACAAGTAAGTGTTGCAAACAAGTGGTTTATCTTTAGCAAGACAGAAATAAGAAAGGGAGGAAGAGGAAGAAAAAAATAAATGGCCAAAATATTTTTTCACAGCTCTCTTTCTGTAATTTTAGCCACACGGGTGTTTTTTTTCCCCCATAATGTGCAGACCCTCATGAGAACTACCAGTTAGTTGAACAGTAAGAGAGCCTGCTGTTCTTTATTTGCACTGCTACGGTCAGCAAAGACAGAGCAGCAGCCGTGTTCTGCAGACTCTACCCGTCCTTTATTCATCTGCCTTTTATTGTTGATCATTTTAACTGCATAAGTATAGTCACTTTGAGGAAACTTGGAAGATGTTAGGTCAGCACATAATATTTTGGGGGGGTCCTTCTGGAGACTTTTGAGATCCATATGCCACCTCTGGGACTCAGGAAGTTATTGACAGTATTACTGACAGAACCCTTGGTTTACTGTTCTTTTTTTTTTTTTAATCATATAAGATCACATTTCCTACTATACTGCTAAAACTCTACAGTGGTAACAAATACTGGAGTTCTAAAAGAAAAAGACTGGCCCCTCCTTTAATGTAACAATCATTTGTAGGGCTTCTGCTGGAGTATGTTCATAAGACACCCACACAGACCAGCCCCTCATTTTACAGATGAGGAACACCAGACCCTTCATTTCCCCTCTTTCACATCTGACATTTTAGTCCATTTTCTCATATCCGTGTCACGATTAAAGAAAGTAACAACCAAGTTAGTAGCAGTATCCTTTCCTCTGTGGAGGAAAACTTGAAGTATGGAAAGCGACCCACCCAAAGACACAGAATCATTCAGCACAATCGAGGCCTTGTTTGTGTTCTGTAATGGATGTTGCCTTCCGTTTAAACGCTCCCCTGGGGAATTCTTCATTTCTAATGTTTATGCCCCTATGACATTTTCAAGCTGTTATGAAGATTCCTCTTAAGATGTTGCTGAACTGACTATACAAACTTTAGTTCATTTAAGTTTTCATCATTAGTCATTTGTCCCATTCTTTAATAATTTTCATTCTTTTTTTTTTTTTTTTTTGGCTGAGTTGGGGCCAGCAGGGGCTGCTCTTCGTTACAGTGCGCGGGCTTCTTATTGCAGTGGCTTCTCTTGTTGCAGAGCACAGGCTCTAGGCGCGCGGGCTTCAGTAGTTGCGGCACGCAGGCTCAGTAGTTGTGGCTCACGGGCTCTGGAGCTCAGGCTCAGTAGTTGTGGCACACGGGCTTAGTTGCTCTGCGGCATGTGGGATCTTCCCGGACCAGGGCTCGAACACACATCCCCTGCATTGGCAGGCGGATTCTTAACCGCTGTGCCACCAGAGAAGTCCCTTCACTCATTTTTTGTGGGCTTGCGTTTATGGCAAGGAGGGGACACAAGGTTTTCAGAGAAGGCTATAGTTTATTAGGTAAAATTAATCCTTTTGAAACCAATCTTCAGGTCTTTTACATTTATCCAAACTATCCTTGGGCCTTACTTTATTGCCAGATTAAAAAGGGATAAATTCATTGTTACATATTGAAAACTTGTTACTGTGTGTGAAGACATGAATATAATTATTTGAATGGCATATCCTTCTGGGAGTAAACTGAATACATGTTCCTGGTGTGAATTAACAGATGATGAGATAAAATGTCTCTGGACTCAAAATTCTAATAAACTTTCTTAAGTTAGGATTTTAAATCCTGGAGGATGCACACAGGTCTCGTTTGGGAGCTAATCTCTCTCCCACTCCCTCTACCCCAGCACCTACCACCGGAGGCTGATGCTGGAACCCCCTTTCAGCTTTTCTCATTTCTCCCAGGAAGATTCCAGAGAACTTGTTGATTCAGATTTCCTAAGATTTAAAGCGGCTTCCGATCCCCTGGGAGTATAGGGGACTGCGGGGGTGGCAGGTGGCTAGAACAGTGAATAAACCCTTACTGTACATTGGAGTCATCAGGGAGACTTTAAAAGATGCTGATGCTGGGGTCCCACTTCTAGTAATTCTGATTTAATTGGTCTGGGATGTATTCTGAGCTTTTGAACTTTTAAAGTTCCTCAGGGGATTCTCATGTGCTGCCAGGGTTGAGAATCAAAATTCTAGCGTTGTGGTTCTCAAACGATAGTATGCATGAAAAATCTCCTGGAGGATTTGTTCAAGCATAGACTCCTGGGCCCCACCCTCAGAGTTTCTGATTCTGCAGGTCTGATGTGGGCCTTAGAGTTGCCTCTCTAGCAAGTTCCCAGGAAATGGCTGATGTGCTGGTCCACGGACTGCTGTTTGAGAACCGCCAACCTAGAGCAGTTTGTCTCATCTGGGAATCTTGCTAAAATGCAGATTCTGATTCAGAAGGCTTGGCATGGGGTCTGTGCTTCTGTAGCTCCAACAGGCTCCCACCCAGCAAAGCTCTAATGGAAAGCATCGTTTTCAACCCAATTCAGTAACATCCTGCCTAGAAATGATGTGTGGTCTGTGAGATTCGTGGAGGTACCATGGGCTCAGCATACAGCTTGGACCACGTGGAGGCAGGCAGAGATCTGGAGGGCTTAGTGCTGCTTTGGCATTTGGCCAGCTGCCATTTGCCAGGATGTTTGAACATGCCCCTGGTGAAGCTCTGTTGTCAGTAGAGAACTTCATTGTAAAGGTTCCCATTTTGCTTGGAGGAGCAACACGGTGGTCCTCAACCCCAGTCACACAATACAATCACCTAGGGAGCTATAGAAACAGATATTAATTCCCAGGCTCCTTCCCCCAAAATTCTGCTATAATTGATTGGAGGTGGAATCCAGACAGTGGCATTCTTAAAAGCTTTGTAAGTGATCCTAATGCATAGCCAGGGTTGAGAACCCCTGAGTTCAAGGATCGCATGTTGTGGTCTTACAGATCATTTAATTATTTTTCTTTATATCGGGCTAATTTATATCCCACTCTGGTACAAACTAACTTTATTAGGTTTTTGAAAACAATTTAATGTGACATGTTTAACAAACCACCAGGGAAAGGCTCTATGTAGATACCATCACTGTTAAATCCTAAATTCAGGGTAAAAGAGAAGTGCTGGGAAAGTACAACTGGTGTTTCCGAACGAGCTGAAATATGAAATATTTCTGGGACTGTATCAACAAGCCTAATTTTTTCCCCTCGGGGTTATGGTTGTGTGGAACAAGTCTTCACCACGAAGCTTGCCAAAAAAGGTTATGATAAAATCATGGAATGTGAATGAAAAGAATTCACAGTGTAACTTTAAAGGAGTCAGCCTCTAAATTTAAAAATGCAGGGATGACATGTGTCTTGCACTCGTGGTAGAAGTCTTCAGAACCAAATAGTGCTGGGTATAAGAGAGCTCCTCCTTTATGTCTTTATGGCCAAGAAGCAAATGAGATGGGGAGGATGGCCAACCAGAAAGTGATGAGAACACAGCCGAAGACCCTGAACCTCTTTGTCTTTGCAAATGACTTTTTTTAAATTTTATTTTTGTCTGCGTTGGGTCTTTGTTGCTGTGTGCAGGCTTTCTCTAGTTGTGGAGAGCTTTCTCTAGTTGTTGCGGAGTGCAGGCTTTTCATTGCAGTGCCCTCTCTTCTTGCAGAGCACAGGCTCTAGGCGCGCGGGCTTCAGTAGTTGCAGCACACGGGCTCAGCAGTTGTGGCTCGCGGGCTCTAGAGCGCAGGCTCAGTATTTGTGGCGCAGGGGCTTAGTTGCTGCGCGGCATGTGGGACCTTCTGGGCCAGGGCTCGAACCTGTGTCCCCTGCATTGGCAGGCGGATTCTTCACCTCTATGCTACCAGGGAAGTCCCTGCAAATGACTTTTGCATTCTATACTTGAGCAAAAATGTAGCCATTGACTCAACATACAAATACCAGGCAGGAAAGCTGAAGTTACTTTTGCTCTTGGCATTGTGGACTAGTGTGAAGATCGTGCTTTGGAGGCTCTGCCACTTACTTTGTGACCTTGGCCAAGTTTCTTAGTCTCTCTGTTCCTGTCTCCTCATCTGCCAAGTAGCAATGCCGATTTCATCTCTTTCACACAGGAGTGGGAAGGGGTGTGAGCACGAGGCGAGGCATGGCACCTCACACGGAGAAGTTGCCTAGTTGCTAGATATTCTTTCACTGCTCTAGCACCATCATGAGAATTGAATCCTTAATAAGAAACATCGTCCAGCAAAATGTTTTTCTTATAAGTCTTTACTGGTATTTTCCACCTGTGAATTATACTAATTCAGATTTCTTCTTAACAATCATTAGACAGATATTTTCTACGTGGCGAGTAGGTTTGTTCTGGCCTCGGAGCCTTTATTCTTGCTGTTCCCTGCATCTGGGACACCCCTGCCCTGCAGTTTGCCTGCCTTCCCCCTTCTTTCATTCAGGTCTCCGTGCAGGTGCCATGTCCTCGAGAGAGACCTGGGTCACCCACCTGGCCAATGCATTACAGTCCTATTGTCGATTCTGCTTCAAAGAATTTGTCACCGTCTGGCTTTATGCTGTGTAGTTCTTTGTTTATTATGTAACTCCTCTAGAATGGTAAATCCAGGAAGGCAAGCAAGGACTTTGTTTTATTCCCTGCTCCAAGCCCTGTGCCTAGAATCCTTGGCACGTGGAACTCATTCAGTAGATATGTGCTGAATGAATGGGTGAAGGAAGGATTCATAGATTGCATCTCAGCTGGTGCCATGAGGTGTCTCCCAGGACCACCTAGTGGCCACTGTGATACCCTAGGCCGATGCCATAGCTACTGCAGGACTTCAGATTCTAAAGGAGTGAGGTTATAAAGGAGGGAGATTGGTACCAGAGTAAGGTATGGGGAAAACAGTGATCCCAAACTCTTCCCCTCTTAACTCTATGTTCTATCTACTAAATTCTATGGTAGTAGTTCTAATCCAAATTTGGGGTCCCTTGAAATAGCTCCATCGTTGGAACTCCCAAGAATTGTCTCAGAGTGATGATGGGTTGCCTGTGTACATGTATATTGTATACGTGAGAATTGGGATAGATTTCAGCAAAGCACAAAGTACCCAGCAGCACTGACTTTGTATTTGCCTATCTAAATTTACTGGTCCATTTTACGTGGCCTGGTTTTCCATTAATAAGTGTGCAGCATATCTGCTGTTGTTTTTAAGTGGCCATTTTAAGAGGTTTTGAAAGAGGAAGAATGCTTCATTGTCAGATGTGTGAGACTCTACAGAAATTAAATAGCTAGAATGAGAATCTGGCAGTATAATTTTTCTCTTTTTTTTTTCTTTTTCCATTTAGTAGTTTTTCATTCGTCTTTTGGTTTTCTTTAAATCTGCATTTAAAGCAGAAAACCCTTGAATGCATTTGCTGCTTGTAGATCATGATTTTACTTTTCCTGTTGACATATGGACCTGGAAAAAGTCTACAGCTGGCCAAGATGCATTTTAAAGTGACTAGGATTGATACAAACTTGCCTTTATTATTGTAAAGTCACTTTAATACTGGGTGACCCTCTCAATATTTTGAGGGCTAACCTCTTAAAGGGAGATAATTAATATGATGAAACCAGCTTATTTCCCTTAATTACCTCTGTTGCAAGTGATCCTGTCACTTTAGTCTTTCTATATCTGGGGCAGTTTTTTGTTTTTGTTTTTGTTTTTTTTTTTTAAGATGCCAGTTGCAAAGTGTTGCCCGGGCAGCCAGACTGAAGAGCTTGTTAATTAAGTTAAGTACTATATATAGACTTGTTAGACACCATAGGGAAAGAGTAAGGAGAAGGCTTCTCTTCAAATGGATAAAATTTAAAATTCAGAGGTAATGTCAGAAAAGCCTTCTAAATGATAGAAAATATATGGTGTGTCTGTAGTTTTCTCCTTATTTTCTCCATGGAAGAGAGATGGAGTAGAGACACAGATGAATAAATGAAATCTACTGCAAGAATTATTTAGAAACAGGCTGAGAAAGAAGGTTTTAGAAAAACAATTCCTGATGCTATGGTAACCATAGTTGGGTTCAAGTGACAGGCTGATGATGGGGAAGGGAAGGATGCTGGGTGAGTGTTCTAGATAATCTTTTGAAAAGTGAATAGAGGGTAGAATGAAGAGGAGAATAAAGCTAAGACACTTAACGATTACAAAATAAAAAGAAAGATTTAGATCTTAGAAATCTAAATTCTTTGAAAGCATCACTTTACAATTTGCCAAGTCAGTATAATAGGCTTGAATCTTCTGCCTGCTAGTCATGAACATAAGAACACATCCTTGAAAAATTAAAGTAAAAACTGTTAGAAATATGAGAAGTTGCTGGTTCATAGTGTGGGAGATTTTTTATAGACCCTTCTTGGAAATCAGTTTAAAAATGTACGATGTAAGTTAGCTGAATGTCATAATTAAGCTTGATTTAATAGATTTGCAAGTTTGGATTCAATAAACAGAGAATACATGTCCTTTTCAAATACTCATGTATTCAAAAAGTTGGCCATAGGCCACATGTACATACACGCATGCCAAAAAAACAAAAACAAAAGATAAACTCAAGAAATTAACAGAAGTAGAAAATTGTATAGCCTACATTTTCTGGCAACAGGGCAGTGAAGCTATAAATTAAACTGAAAAGGAAAGCCAAGGAGAAGGAAAGGAAAAAGGAAAGCCACACAGAAATTTATTAGCACTGTCCTAAAAAGTCTTTAGTTAAAGAAGAGATCAAAATTGAATTAGAAATGAGTTACATTGAGAGTAGTACGTATCAAAAATTAGAATATAACCAAAGCAGTATTTGGCTAAAGTATTAAAATCATAATTAAAGTTATTCACACTTCTGAGAAAATAGAAGAGAAAGTGAACTAAGCATCAATTTTAAACCTAGAGAAAAGCCAGTTAAACAATCTGAAAGACAAGGAAGGAAGAGATTCAAAAACTTGAGAGAACCCGTGAACACATAAGCCACAAAAAAGAAAGCTTGCTCCATAAAGCCTGAAATGAATTTGTAACTCTAGATGAATGAGGTATTTCTTAATATATATTTCTTAATATGTATAAATATATGTTATATATATTTCTAATATATGTTAGTATAGATAATTCTAAAAAAGGTGGAACACCTGAATAATCTAATAACCAACAAAGAAATCTGTCCTTTCCTCCTTTAAAAATATACTGAGTTCAGACAGGTTCATGAGTTATATGAAAACATCAAAGAATAGATAATTCCTGTGGTATTTGAACTGCTTTACAGCCGAGAAAGAGGTAGAATGATAAACAGGTCATTGAAAAAGTTAGTATAACTCTGGAACTAAGACCAGATGAGGCCAGCACACACACACAAAAAGAGAGAGCTGCGGGCTAATATTACTCAAGCTTATTAATCTAAAAAATCTTAAAATGTTAGGAAGTCACACCCAGCTGGATCTTTAGAAAGAGGGTTTATTCTAAGAAAACGAGGCTGGTTTAAAATCTACTAATTGATTATATGAGTAAATTAAAGGGAAAGCCAATATGAATCTTGAGAAAAGTTGAAAAAGCATTTATGATAAGATTTAATCCTCATTTTTAACATTCTTAAATCATTTCAGACTGTGGTTCAGGCAGTGTCTGTGGTAGCCTACCTTATGCCACGTGTGTTACTAAGGCAGGTCTTCAGAAGTAAATAAATCTCTCAGGGCTTGAGCTGCAAAATACATACCAGTCAGTGACAATGTTGGGACTGTTAAAAGAAACTTAAAGAGCAAAATAACTCGGAAGATCTAATATGTTGGGTTTTAATGAAAACATCTTTCTTCAAAGCTTATGTTTTAAAAGTCTGATCATACATACCACAAATTTTCTAGAATAAGAATGTAATAGAACGTGATACAGAGTAAGTTACTTACAGCACATTAACAGGAGTAGAAATTAAGTGCTGTTTGCAGTTAAAGTCGTAGCACTCTTATTAATTATGAGACCATGTGTTTGTGTTTGACAGATAAGACATCTACTCAGTGTGCTTTACACACCCCATCTCCCATACAGCCAAGGAGCTTTCTCCTCCTCAGCTCTGCCCACGCTGATGGGGATCCAGGGGTGGAATTCCTCTTAATTGTGTTCTCTTCTGAAGACAGTTGCTTGGGCTTGTAATATGAAAATTGGGTACATGTATCCTCTGTATATCCTGCTGCAGCCACAGTGGCCTCTTGCTCCTCTTGGGACACGCAGGAGTGCAGTAGCTGTGCCCTCTGCTGGGATGCTCTTCTCCCAAGTATCTCCATGGCCCACCCTTCACTCCTTCAAATCTGTTCAAACATCAGCTTCCCAGTGATGCCTATTCCGACCAAATTGTTCTGTTTTTTGGTTTTTTTTTTTTAATTTATCTTTGTCTGTGTTGGGTCTTCATTGCTGTGCGCAGGCTTTCTCTAGTTGCGGCGAGCGGGGGCTACTCTTCATTGCAGTGCACAGGCTTTTCACTACGGGTTTCTCATTGCAGTGGCTTCTCTTGTTGCAGAGCACAGGCTCTAGGTGCACAGGCTTCAGTAGTTGTGGCACACGGGCTGAGTAGTTGTGGCTCACGGGCTCTAGAGTGCAGGCTCAGTAGTTGTGGCACACGGGCTTAGTTGCTCTGCGGCATGTGGGATCTTCCCAGACCAGGGCTCGAACCTGTGTCCCCTGCATTGGCAGGTGGATTCTTAACCACTGCACCACCAGGGAAGTCCCCTGACCAAATTGTAACTGTCCCCCACTTCTTCCATGCACTCTAATTCCCCCTTGCTCTGTTCTATTCCCCCACCCAGCACTTATCACCCTCTGCTACTGTATAGTTTGCTTACTTATAATATTTATTGTTTATTTTATATCATCCTCCAGTGCATTGTAAACTGTATAAGGGCCAGGATCTATGTTTGTTTTCCTTGTGGTGTATCTCAGGCTGCTGGAACAGCAGGCACTCAAGAAATATTTTTGAATGAATTTACTAGAACTATGAGTATGAAGACTCTCCTGTGCTGCTCTTTTTCTTTTTTTTTTTTTTTTTTTTTTTGCGGTAAGCGGGCCTCTCACTGTTGCAGCCTCTCCTGTTGCGGAGCACAGGCTCCGGACGCGCAGGGTCAGCGGCCATGGCTCACGGGCCCAGCCGCTCCGCGACATGTGGGATCTTCCCGGACCAGGGCACGAACCCGTGTCCCTTGCATCAGCAGGCGGACTCTCAACCACTGCGCCACCAGGGAAGCCCCTGTGCTATCTTTTGATTAGACAAGAAATAGTTACACAAGGAAGATGGACGGTGAAATGAAAGATAACAGCAATCAAGGTAGAAATGACCTGAGGGACACTTGGTTTTGGAAATAGACCTACTTTTGTAATATAAAGAGCTAAGTGGACTGGAAGTAAGGAAGCTTGGATTCTTGCTTTAATTTTACCACTGACCTTAGACACATCGCTTGAATTCTCGGGCCTCAGGTTCTTTATCTACAAAATAGACTGAAATTTTTAGTTTAGAAGGCTGAACTAGGAGACCTCTTGCATCTAACCCTGCTTTGTGCTTCTTTGTGGGTTTTACTTTAGGAAAGACAGAGCTTATGAACGTACCCCAATACTACATGGCATTATTTTCACCCAACATTTTCTGAACTCTTTCCCCTCAAGGTCATGAGGACATGATGATGTGCTTTTGGTTTATTTCAGACTTTTCTTTTCTTTTCTTTTGAGTTTAAAAAGGTATTATTCTTTATTTTTAAAAATAGTGATAAAATATACATAACGTAAATCTTACCATCTTCACTATATTTAAGTGAAGACATATTAATGCCACAGTTCAGTGGCATTAAGTACATTCACATTGTTTGTGCAACCATCACCACCATCCATCTCCAGAACGTTTTTCTTTTCTTTTTTCTCTCTCTCTCTCTCTCTCACACACACACACACACACACACACACACACACACACACACACACACTGTATTTTATTTTTACAAGAG
>NC_041225.1:53790291-53812629 GCF_002837175.3 Physeter macrocephalus
ATTCAAACAGAAAGTCACAAAAATTATAATCATCCTCATCAGTTCACTCAGTCCCATGTAATTAATTTTTTTTTCATCTTGATCTTTTGTTAGCACTTCTATGAATTCATCAGTTTTCCATTAGAGTTCTGAAAATGCTTCTTCATTCGGTTCAGCACTATAGTCAGTTACCAGAAACCTGTACTTGTCAGAGTCTTTTCCATGAATTCCTTGAAGGTGAAACCCTTTTATAGGAACTTTTTTTTTTTTTTGTGGTACGGGCCTCTCACTGTTGTGGCCTCTCCCGTTGCGGAGCACAGGCTCCGGACGCGCAGGCTCAGCGGCCATGGCTCACGGGCCCAGCCACTCTGCGGCATGTGGGATCTTCCCGGACCGGGGCACGAACCCGTGTCCCCTGCATCGGCAGGCGGATTCTCAACCACTGCGCCACCAGGGAAGCCCAATATAGGAACATTTTTGCAAAAGCATCAGGGTACACCCAGAACTGTCTGTAAATGACAAAAGACTTAAAAATGACCACAGTTAAAGATTTGATGAAAGTTCATAATAATGCAATTGACAAGGGCCTAATGTGGCTATAAGTTTCTTAAAAGCTTAAACCAAGAAACTGAGCTGTGTACTGGGGCTCCAGAAGCTAGGGCTTTGCTTGATTTATTTTTCTTATCTGTAAAATGGAAGTGCAGCAATAGGTTGGTGACATAATACTGGAGAAAGGAGAACGAGGTACATTTGATGGATTTCTGCTAGGGATAGAAACGCACCAGATGCCATTTCGGGAAATTACATGGGAATTTGGCTCAATATCCATCTTGCTAAAGCTTTCATATCATCTTAATCTGTTCATCTCCTCAAATTTCAGAGCTTGGAGGTCGAGTTCCTCCGTGGTGATTGTCATGCATCTTGTCTTCAGTCCCCAAAGCAGCCATTAGGTATTTGTGGGCCTGTTTTGGTGTTTAAATGTACACTGTTTTCAAAGAACGGCCCTTAAAACTCCTCTTAAACTTAAAGATCTTTCCATTGGTCAGTGACTGAGTCCCGTTTTCAGAGTCTCCACGTCACATAGGCATCTTCCCTCTGCCTTTCTTAACCTGGTCCATGTGCTGGACATGGATTGTTCAGCACAAGGGAGGGGATGGGCCGATGGAGAAGGCAGCTTCCACCTCTCGCTCTGGTGTCATGAGCAGGTCACGGGAAAGATTTCCATGGGCAGCTTAGCTGTGTTTGAGGGTTCTCACCAGATTTCTGTCCCTCCTGTACTCTTTGTTAGTTAGTCTATCATCAGGGCTGCCTGCACTTATGGGGAAAGTGCCCCATGCTGCCCCTGGGCCTGTGCTAAACTCTTTCTCTCCCATTTAGAAGAGAAGCCAGATTGCTCCAAGGCCCGCTGTGAAGTCCAGTTCTCTCCGCGTTGTCCTGAAGACTCCGTTCTGATCGAGGGTTACGCACCCCCCGGGGAGTGCTGCCCCCTCCCCAGCCGCTGCGTGTGCGACCCCGCGGGCTGCCTGCGGAAAGTCTGCCAGCCAGGATACCTGAACATACTTGTGTCCAAAGCCTCAGGGAAGCCGGGAGAGTGCTGTGACCTCTATGAGTGCAAACCAGGTATGCACGGGCTTGGTCCCAGCAGCCTCGCTGCTTTGCATCAGAGGGCAGCAGCAGCCAGCCTTCCCCTGCCCCCCGCCCCACCCTGGCCACTTGACAGTGGGACGCTGCAAACCTGCTGCTCTGGGCTAACGGCAGCCTGGCTTCTGCCCTCCAGTCAGAGAACCAGATAATCCACTGGTACAGAAGTGCCTTCAGAGAGGGACCCTGTCTTTTTCTCTTTTCTTCTTCTTTCCTCTTCCTTCAAAGTATGCTTGATGGGGGCAGTAGGGTTAACATTTATGGTACTATGGTTGCCTGCTTCATTCCCCCAGAGGAGGTCATCGTCCTCATTTGCAGATATATCTGTCACTTTATAAAGTATTACATTTAAAAACAATCATCATACATAAAACAGAAAGTTATTTTTAGATAAACATATGCATCAAAATGCCAGACATTTTATCATGAAATACTCAGCCCCAATCTTCTTCCTTGCCAGCTCCCCACCATCCATCCGTTAGCTTTATAGCATGTGCTAAGTCATCTTTGACTGTTTACTCAACTTCTTTGCCACATTTGTTTCGTAGTCATGTCCCAGCTGTTTCTGGATCTATGGTATTTCTAACATCTTTGTTCTTGTGGCTGCATTTCTAATGTGGTCTGTGAATAGGTCTGGACTGCAGAGATTTCCTCTTCCGAAGTTTCTAACCATGGGTCAGATTTTTTTTAACTGCTTGGTAAGTGCTCAGGCCAAGCAAGCCCTTGTTCATCTCTTGAACTGTTTCATCAGAAATGCCTCTGGCTGATCATCACCATCCACAGAATCACCACTGATTTAACTCTCTGTCTTTCTCTGTCTGCATCTTAACCCTTCAGCGTCTTGTTCCCTTCTTTTCTTGAACAGAAGATTTGGGTCATATTACAGTTCTCTAACGTTGATGGAAATGAAAATGCCAGTGCTAAGACAGGGTTTCCAGGAAGCAAGGAAACTACAAAAATTTGAAGAGCCAGCGTTTCATTTGGGGACTCAAAATGCAAGGAAACGTAACGGTGAATGGTGCCTCTGTTTGCCCCCTAGTTTTCAGCGTTGACTGCAGCACTGTGGAGTGTCCCTCCGTTCAGCAGGCCGTGTGCCCCCTGGACAGCTACGAAACTCAAGTCAGACTCACAGCGGATGGTTGCTGCACCCTGCCAACAAGGTCGGTCCGTCATTCGTTTTTTACACTTTCTCCTCTGTCCTGTGTGTTAGCATCACAAAAGGCAGTTTCAGGCATGCCGTTTGTTTTCCCCAAGGGTCAGAGAACCCTAATATCGTCCTGTTTCTATGGAGAAATCACTGAACGGTTACTATGACTTGGTAGTTCCATGTATCGTTCCTGGGGCCAGAGTCAACCGTCCTCAGGTTTAGTCCCTAATCCTTAGAGGTTCCTCAGGTTGGGGTGCCTGTGCACTTTTGCAGGCTGCAAACTAAACAGGCACGTGTGTCCCTCAGTCTGGAGCCAGGGAAGCAGCAAGGTATCGATCCATAGTAGGCATGTCATTTGGTCCTGTGCAGTGAATCTTACAGGTGTTGAACCATTGTGTCCAATGGGGTGAAACACTGCAAGGATCATAGAATTGCTCCCCAGGGATCCTTGACGTTTGCAATCACACATCTACCCAGACCTGTAACTTGCTGAGGCAACAAGGAGTTTAAATTCCTATAATGCTTTCTGGAGGAACAAGCACATCTCTCTTTGGCTTGATGGGGAAAAAGCTGCTGTCAGTTTAGTCTTAGTAGCAGGACATCCCCTTAACCCTGCAGGGCCAGACTTACTCCAGAACACAAGGGTCCCCAGGCCCCATCCTTGACAGTCTTCATAGCACCACCGTAGAGCTGGTACTTTGTCCTTTGCTTTGGGAAAGACCGTGCTTGGAATCACGGGGTTTACGTTCTATTTCCCCTGCTGAGTGCCCTCCCCTCTTCCCTACCAGGTCCTCCCCTCCATCTTTCCCAGGTCACTAAGTCATGATTTTGACTAAGCCATCTCAGTTCTTTCAACTTTTGCTTTACATTTAATATCCAGAGTTAACATGGTACCTTCCTTAACCCCATATCTAAGCTCTCTCTCCCTCAGTCCCTGTGCCAGGCACTTCGCATCTGTGTTTGTTGCATGAGTAATTGTGATTAAACAAATGGTTTGCTAAGTTAGGAATGTGTATGGTCTGTAGTTAAGGAAAGAATCAGTCATTTGTCCATGATTGAAGTAGACATCCAGAGTTTGTTCTGATGACTACTTTTTTCTTCTTCCTTCTCTTAAAACATGTTAATTCTTTGATATTTACTAGCCATTGTTGTGTCAGAAACCGTAGGATTCTCTCAGACATATTTTACAGGACTTGCCCTGTCCTTTATAGTGCATCATAAAACAGGTGCAGAGATTTTTGTGAAGGTGACATACAGTGGCATAGCACTTTCTTACGACACTACGTTGTGATAATTTACGTGAAGATGTTTGGAAAGGGTTGAAGTATTGTGCAAACATAAGGTATTACTAATCAGTAAAGGAGGAAAATGGAGTATTACTAACAGTGAGAGATGTCCCTTCAAGGTCTTCATGAAAAGGAAGATGGCACATGATATTAGACCACCTAATTAATCAAAACTAAGCCAGTTGTCAATTAACAAGACCTTTAGAGAGCAAAAGGGACATTTCTCAATTCACTGTTATAAATGTAATGTAGCACCATTTGTATGTAGGAGGCACAGTGGGCTTTTTTTTTCACTCTAAGGGGTCGAAATGGATAGAAGCAACAGGAAGACATAATTTCAATTTAAGGAAAAAAAATTTGTTACAACTAATGATGTACAGTCATGCACTGGGCTGTTTCCTGAGATAAACTGAGCTCCCTGGGGCTGGAGAGACTTCTTTCCGTCTGGATGGCCACCTTCCAGGAATGCTTAGAAGAAATGTTACCTTGGAAAGGAGGTTCAAGTAGAAGCCTTCCGTTTTTATCCCTAAGCTTCCGTGAGTCTGGTAAACATAAACCTTGGGGTGATTATTACGTATTGACCTAATTTTGACTTTGGCATTCAGAACCAAAGGATATTCAGTTAAAGGTGGCTCTAATGAAGAAATTGGAAGCATGGAGAAGGAAGCCATCCAAAAATCCCAGGGTAAATTATTTGCAGGGAGGGATAAGTTCTCACAGCTCTTTGGTTTCCTGTATTTTAAATAGTCAGTGACCCTTCCTCCCCAGCTGCCCCTTCTCCACATGCATCCTGTGTTCCCACCTGAACTGGATTTCCCCCATCCCCCAAGCTGTCTCGGGGCTCCGGGCCTTTGCATTTGCAGTGGGCTCTTCCCCGATTGCCTTCCCCTTCTACAAACTTCTCCTTTTTCAGGACTACATTTCCTTCTCTTTGAAGTGTTTTTCAGTCTTCAGCCCCTAAAGATGACTTAGGTGTCTCTCCTCTGCTCCCTTGTAATCTAATTCCCATGTATCTCTTTATCATAGCCCTTTTCATAATACACGGAAATCATTGATTTTTTTTGGTCAGTCTCTCCTACTCTGTGTGCTTCTCAGGGAAGGGAGTATTTTATAGCCTCTGGTACATGGAACAGGACTTGATATAAAGTGGTAACCTACATTTATGAATGAGTGAATGAATGAATGAATGAACAGGCCCACTATTGGCCATGATGAATTATATGTTGAGGAAGAGAAAAATTATCTTCCTGCCATTAGGTGGTAATAATACTACTCCTTGTCTCACTATAAAACCCTTGCAGTTTCCTCCCAATCCCCTTCTTTATGGCCAATTCTCAATATTGCAGAAATCCTCCACTCCAAGCACTGGGCTCACCTCCTAAAGCATGAGATGCCTTTATCTCTCCATTCTACCTTTTCTAATAGTATTGTTCATCCTGCAGGACTCCCAGTTAAATTCTGCTTTATCCACAAGGTCTTTGTTCTTCAGCCAACACCCGTCTCACTCCCTAGGTACTCCCAACATATCCTGTCCATGTTGCCAATTAATCATATACTTCCTTGCATTGTTATGTAACTGTTAACATGGGTAAAGTCTTGTCTCACCAGCTAAAGGACATTTCTCCAGGTCAGGAATTGTGTCTTCTTTCTTTTCCTCTGTGTATGCATTAATTACGAATGAATCAGTAATGCAGAATACACTCAGACTGTGACTTAACCTAGTTGAGCATATTAAATGGGTTCCCACTTATTAAGGAGGATGACAGACAGGTCATACTTTGATAAGAGAATAAAAACCCAAACAGTCACGTGAAAGCGGAAATAAAAAGAAGAGAGCCTAATATGTTGTAATACTGGTAGTTTTTTTTTTTTTTTTTTTTTTCCGGTATGTGGGCCTCTGACTGTTGTGGCCTCTGCCGTCGCGGAGCACAGGCTCCGGACGCGCAGGCTCAGCGGCCATGACTCACGGGCCCAGCCGCTCCGTGGCATGTGGGATCTTCCCGGACCGGGGCACGAACCCGTGTCCCCTGCATCGGCAGGCAGACTCTCAACCACTGCACCACCGGGGAAGCCCACTGGTAGTATTTTAAGAGAAGAAAACTACCTAACTTTATCCTTGTGTGTGATCCACGTCAAAGGTTTTCTCTTTGAGACCATGATTAGGTATAAAAAAGAGCATTTTAGAATATGCAGAGCCCTGTTATGATGACTTGACCTTTACCAGCATATTTATAAAGAGTACTGTTAAGAAATTATAGCCATTTGAGATCAAAACTGATTGTGTGGCGGATTCAGGGGGGAAAAGCCCTTTACAGTCAGGACAGAGTAAGGTAACATATTGGAAACTTTAGCAGTAGAAGTTTACCTTAGGTGGAAGTCACAGCCCCTTTTTTGTAGGACTTATTATACTTGCATAGACTAAAAAAGGAATTTGTGGACATTCTGCCCTCATCTTAAAGAATAAATCTCTCCCTCCTTCATTACCATCCAAATGGAATTGCCATTCCCAGTGAGACTGTGTCACCCATTCAGGCCCCTGACTGCCCTGTTTGGGTGTAAGTACTTGCTCACTTTGTGAATTTTCTTTTGAGTTGCCTGTTCTCAGTTCATTTATTCATTCAGTTATTCATTCATTCATGGAACATGAGCTGAGCTCTTCCAAGTGATCGATACTCCCCTGCAGATGTCCTTATGGTGCATGGATATCTCTTTCCACTTCCATGCCTAACAAGTACTGCTTCTCCCACCCACCTCTGCCCTTTCTAAGGATACGTTAGTCCCTCTCTCCCCTTGCTGAGTCTCTGCTTTTTCTTAATGGCCCATCCTTCATTGTCCCCTCTTTTGCTGTCTTTTCTCCTGAACTTCATCTTGTTTAGATATCATTCTTTGTGATATAATTATCATTTTTAATTCTTCCTTCCCTGAACTTGGTTTAGGTGTCCAAGCACTCCGCTAATTCTTTTCATCCTCTTCTCTTCTGTTGGTGCTAGAATATGTTGTGAGGTATATGGCAGCTCATCATACCTTTCAGGAGATAGTGAAAAGGAATGAGACTTAGTGGCTCTGGGCCTTAAACTGGGCCTGAACCCTGCATGATGACAAAAAGGAAAAATGGGACTGTCCATGGGGCTCATGACACCTCACGGTCTTTGTAAGACCCTTTGTACATGTGTGCATGTGTGCACGCCAGTGCCTCCATGCCATAGGAAACTTACAAAGAGAAAGTTATGTCAGATGCTTTGATCAAATGATGTCTTTGCAGGGAAGGAAAAACAGGAAAGTCTTTAAGTAACATCTAGGTGGCAGTAACAGTGACAGCTTAAATTTGTAGTGTACCTTGCTGTTTACAAAGCATTTTTCACTTTTGCTGCCCTCATTTTGTCATCTTTCTGACTCCATGAGAAATTTATGGCTATGAAAACAGAGGTTGAGAGAATAAGTGACTTGTGCAAGATCACAAATGTTTTTTGGTACAAGGGACAGAGCAGGTCCAAGTCTTCAGCCCAGGTTCTTTGATTCAAAGCCCTATACCCTCCAGTGCAGTTTTTTTTTTTTTTTAATGCAATGTTTTGTTGTTGTTTTTAAGTTCAGGAAATGTATCAAAGAAAATGAATTTATATCTCACTATCATGTTTGTTTATATCAGCATAGTACATATTAACAAAATATACCCATGTTTCAGTTACACATTGCTGTGTAACAAGGCACCCCCAAAAGAAGTTGCTTAAAACAATGAAGATTTATTATTTCTCATGCCTCAGTGTTTTAACTGGGAGGTTCTTCTGTAGCCAGCTGGTGGGTCATCTGGGGCTAGATGGTCTACGGTGGCATCATTCTCACATGTCTGGCTGGAAAGGCCTGTCACCCCGTGTGGTCCCTCATCCTGGCTCCTTTATGTGATGGCAGAAGCAAGGGAGGAAGTAGCAAAGCCTTAAAAGAGACCAAGAACTTGGAAGTCACACAGCATGACCTCCACTGCATTCTGATAGTGTAAGCAATTCACAGGGAGAGCCTTGGTTCAAAGAGTGGGGCAGTAGATTCCACCTCTTGATGGGAGAAGCTGCAAAGAATTTGTGACCATTTTTAATCCACCATAACATACATATCATCAAAATAGGGGCCCCCTTAGGTTTCATTTTCTAATGGTCGAAAGTTGGTGGAGTGTTGCAGCCCTGCGACCTTCTTTCCAAAGACTAGTGTCCTTCTGGCCCTGGGACTCAGGGCCCTCCTTTCTCTCAGCTGCTCTGTTTCTGCTTCTCCCTTCACTTGCCAGTCAGCAGTTCACCTGGGAGTAGATACATGATTTAGGAGCCTCTGAACACCACCTCGACTTTAAGCATCATTTAGCCAATCATTATTTTTAACTCCTCTCCTTTTGGAATGTTGTGACTATCTAGTTAATCTTGGTTTTCTCTCATCACACAACAGGGAATGCCATTTTTGGACGCCATAAGATCTGCCTGATAAAACCAGGTCAATTTTTAAAACAAACAGAAAAAAAAAACTTTCAAAGATGTACATAGTAATTCCCTCGGTAATGGTTGATTCTGGAATGGATAGTTGTCTGAGAAAAATAGACCCACCAGGTGTGGTTGGAGGGTAGATCCAGCCTGGGCTGTACCTCTGTGCATCCCATGTCCTCCTGTGTCGGCCAGCTTAGATTATTTATTAAGAAGAAAGCTCCCAGATCATATTTTGTTTTGTTTTTTCTCTGCACTCCTCACCCTTTGCTATCCCCGATGTATGTGCTGCATTTTACAGAGTTTTCCCTTTGCCTCTGTAATTTTTCACCAGGCTTTTTAGATACAGGCTCACAGGGGAGAAATTAACTAGTTAAAAATCTAAAAAGTAATACCTTTACTGTATTCCCTTTTACTGTAAGTCAAATGACTGTTTCAATACCCTTAAGCCTTTTGCTTTGTTATGTAACTATTCTTATGTTTTTATTAAGAAGATGAATGAATATAATGTTATTGACAGTCACCCATTCTAAATTTATTTTAATGAGATTTGTCCCCAACTTTTTGTTCTGAAACATTCTGTCGTCAATTTCTGTCTCTAAACATCCATTCCTTGATAGTTATTTAGGAAAATCCAATCTAGTTATTTTGAGGTGGAAATAAATTAAGTCAGTGTTTATAATGTTGAAAAACTTAAAATAGGGTTTCTCCTGGGTTGTGTGCAGTGTATCAAGCCAGGTTCCCAAGCTCCCTCCTGGCTGCAGCCTCTCTCTGACTAAAGGGTCTGATTCTTTTCCAGAACCTATAACCAGAACATTTATATCTCTTGCTTTCTGAGACTATACTGAAAATCCTCTTTTATTTTTAAATCAAGATTTGGAAGCATTTTTAACTTTTTCTTCTTAGTCCAAAGTAATTAAAAATTTTAGACTATCTGTAGGCTAAAATGTTGACTAATATGTGACTTTGGTTTTCCCTAAAACGTTTAATAGGATGTCTTGAGCACATTAAATTCTGAGTACAGTTCCAGTGAGAATGTAGCTGAACCTGAATCCCAGCGCTGCCCCGCCCACAGGAGGCAGGTTGTATGGCTCTCCCGTTTCAGGAAGGGTCCTGCCGGCGGAGTGGCAGAGCCAGGCTTCGTGAGCAAAGATCACCAGCTAGCACCATACTGCTGTGGTCCTGAGCTCACTCCCCATAGCCCCTCTCCGGCCCCACCACTCAGGGGACCTACCATTCCATGTCATACACTTTCTTTTTTTTTTTTTTTTTTTTGTGGTATGCGGGCCTTTCACTGTTGTGGCCTCTCCCGTTGCGGAGCACAGGCTCCGGACGCACAGGCTCAGTGGCCATGGCTCACGGGCCCAGCCACTCCACGGCATGTGGGATCTTCCCGGACCGGGGCACGAGCCCGTGTCCCCTGCATTGGCAGGCGGATTCTCAACCGCTGCGCCACCAGGGAAGCCCCATACACTTTCTTTTACAGCGTAGTGTGTGGGCAAATGTGTACATGTGAGTAGACTGTTCAGCAACTAAAGAATACTCCTTCACATGTCACCTGGTGCTATGCGGAAAGAACCTGTGCCTGGATGCTGAGTTCTAGAATCCAGGTCCACTGCTGCATGAATCTGGACAAGCCTCTCACATCATCTGGGTCTGTTTTCTTACCTGAGAGAGAAGGAGGGGATGAGGGGTTTGATGATCTCAAAAGTAACTTCTACTTAAATTTAAATTTTTTGACTTTTCCCAAACCCTTTGGGGTGGGTGGGGAACAAACCCAATTTGCTGGTGATAGGAGATTCCTGAGAAAGAAATGAGAAGGAAAATTTTAGAAAATCCCAGAACTCAGAAGATAATGGGTGAGATATATGGTTTTCATCATGATAGGAAGGGGATAAAGTCCAAAGGAGGTCATAAAAGAATTACAGTTACTTTTTCTTTTTTTCCATTTTCTTTGAAAATAAAATAGGAAAGGCAAAATGAAATAATAATAATAATTTTTTCTTAGACTAATAATTTAAACCAGGATGCTCAGAACTGGTTGAATTGTGAAAGCTGAGTGGTAATCCAACAAAATAGATTGCCTGTCGGTTAATGGCTGGTTGAATATTGCTAGTTAGTTGTTGTTGTTTTTTTAAATATCTGTAAATAGATAGCCCCTTATATAGCAGGAGCAGAGACTGTGTGGCCAAAGGCTGAATCCATAAGATAAGGACTTATTGTGTTAAACTGCTTTCTCATAGAATGTTGATATCTCTGCCTGTCGGCCTGCCTTTCTGGGTACATTGTGGGGAGCGTGCTGGGTGTGGCGTCCTCCTACGAACCCTGCACGCTCACCACCATGAACTCCCGTCAGCCTGTGCATGGCTGCTGGCTGGCTCCCACACCAGTATTTGTACCTGTCTTTCCCCAGCTATTGCTACCCCACTTTCCTTAAGGTAGTCTGTCTTTGTCTCTCTTCCCTGTCACTCCTCTTTATCCAGCGTCTCCATATTTTTATTGCATTTTTCTTTATTTCACAGTAACTTGTATATACACACAGAGAGCATTAAATTTGTGGAAGAGGTTTAGATTCTCTGTTCCTAACTTTATGATTACACCATTTCTTTCTATGTCTCTTAAAATAAAAAATGGTCCACTGAGTTAAGTTCCCTTTTCTTTGTTTGAGCCTCAGTTTTATTTCTGTCTTGTAAGACATTGACCTTAGAAGACAATTTCTCACTCATACCGTGTCATATTATAACAGCTACAAACACTGTAATTCCAGGAAAGGAAACAAGAAAAAAGGAAGGGTGCCCAACCCTATTGTATCAGAAAGATACTTCAGATATACAGCCCATGACCAGAACGAAGGTCATGAATTTTTTTTTCCTTTACCACAACATCTAGATAGTCATACTCTGCTGCTTCAGGTTGAAAATCTAGGATGCTTAGTTCCCATTCCTCCATGCTGATTTCTCTGTGCTCTCAAGAAAATTTGTCTTGTTGGTACTGTATTGTATTACAATAATAGAGTCTTAGCAGATTGCTGCACGCTGTTTCTTGTGACTGGATGTAGATATTTAGAAAAGAAGCTTTCCGGGGTTTCAGAATTTATAGCCTGAAATTGAATCATCCCTGCTGAAGCCAACAGAATGGAATCTTTGGCAGGTTGTCTTTTCCTTTCAGAAGCGCTTGAGTTACATCAAAATTAATCTAACCACAAAGCTACAGTGAGTGAAAACAAGGTGCAGATTTAGAAATGCTCAGTTAAATGGCCAAGACTCATTGAGAACCTCATGGAAGACAGAGAACACTGGGCTTGGTGGTAATGAATAAGATAGGGACAAGGCTTGAAGGAACTCAGTACCTTACAAATATCACCTCCGCCAGTCTCAGAAAAGTTGCAGGCCTTTGGAAGGTAATAAGAAGGGAACACACACACACACACACACGCACACACAGAATCACTGATGATCATGTTTCATATCCCTCCATATTTGCCTGTAGTTTCAAAGTTTGGAATCTACAGGTATGATCTTACAGAAAAGTCCCATTATATCCCCCTCTGCTCCATTAACATCTCTCTGCTTTTGAGTAATAGTCTTGGAGGGACAGTGTCAAGACTTTGCTGCTACACTTACACTTGGGTGATTCAACTTTCCAGAGCTCCCCAGTCAAGTCTTGACTCCAGAGCCTCAGCCTATCATTCTGCTGGTTGACGCCTTTAGGAGGGTGTTGAGGGGCTGGAGGGTGTGCGGGAGGACTACACAAGGGTCAGGAACGCGGAGGACAAGACTGTCATCACAGGGCACATCAGCCCAACGAGACACGGATGTCAAAGCCAGAAACTACCTGCATGTGGCTCAGAAAAGGCAGGTTCCTTCGCAAAGCTCAGGGAGGCCCCCCCCCTTTAGTTCTTTGAGATGGTGTTCTTTAGATCATCAAATAACAGTTATTGTAGATGCCTATGCTCTTAACGGTGTGCTAGGTAATTAAGTTGCATGTATCATGCTTATGGAAACTAACCAGTGGAAATTATCCCTGAATATTCATTTTCAAAAAGACTTTATCAAATTAAGAATCTTGTAATGAGTTATCATGTCCATCTGTTCCCAAGACCTTGTCTTGAAGAAGACAGCACTTAATAACAGTTTTGGGATTCTTTTGGTAAGATTAATCTTTTAGTAGACAAATATCTCTAATTCATTTCACTTTTTGGTTGTTCCCTTTAATTTGAATAATTTATCCAGCTGCTTTTGGGGAATAAATTAAGTTATCCAATATGTAAAATATGGATTAGCATAGCACAGATTTAAAACATTCCTGACTCTTGACATGCTATCATGGTAGCATTCTCTCTGTTTCTAAACACATGCAGAAAAATTTGGAAATATATTTGAAGCCCTTCTTTCTCAACTAAGAAAAGAACATCTATTCTGTTGCCCTCTGTCACAGTAATTTTTGGCCCAAAGGAGCAAGTCAACTCATGACGAAAAAAGCCAGAGTCTATATTAAACTCTGATGTTTTTAAAACAAAATAATTGAAGGAATTCCATGTTATTATTGGACTTATCCCCAGAATGAAGAAAATATGCTTTCCTAGAAGTAAAGCCCTTGCCCATTGGAGATGAACTATCTCCCTAGTACTGAGTTTAATTTGTCAATAATTCACTTCAGATGTGTAAGCCCTGCACTTCCTATACTAGTGCCTTATGTCTTTTGTGTTTCACCATGCATTTGACCAGTGTCTAGTCTTAGTTTATATTTGTTTCAGTGCTGAAACAAAGCTCAGGGCTCTCACTCAGAGGCTTTCAGTTTGATCTAAGTGAGCCTGGCCATCACCAAATGGTAAAGACATGGCCTTCTGACTCTCGCTCAAAGCGAGTAACTCAGCTGAATTCCATAAGACTTTCAATTAAGTTGGAAAGTGGAATGCACAGCCTAGATAATATTGAACCTCAGAGGGCTTTCCCCATCCACCCTCATTTGAAATCATCATCATCATGATAGAGCTGAACGGGAGAACAGCTCCAGACAGTTCTGCAAAAATGTTTTGTGAAGCTATTTACGTAACTAATAAGCAAATCTAACATATTAAAATCCTACCTCTTCTGGAAATGCCAGAAGCAACCCCAAATTTGGTGGACTATATTTTACTCTTCATTTGCACCTTTACATGGGATGTAAGTGATAAGACTCACCCCTGTGTAGACACAGAGTGCAGAGGGTTCAGGGTTTTATTTGCCCAGCAGATGTTTAACTGCTTGCCTGCAACCCTGAAGGTGGAGACAGCTGGTTTCTCTTGGACTTGATGCTCAGTTAGTCCGTTGTGAATGTATCATGCAGACAAGTGCATTTTAAATGAACCTTTCCTGATTTTGCCTTTGTTTGTATGTCATGACTCTTATGATAAGATGATGGAGTACTCTGATCTCCATAACTAGATCATGGATTCTTGAAGACTCTTATGACACTTCCTAAGACATTAGATTGTGTACTTTTTTGAGGACAAGGATGCACCTTGTAAGTCTCAATCTCCTCATTGCCTACCACAGTATATGCTTTTGGTTAAATTTATAGATAGTTAAGCTGTGGCAAGTCCTAGCATCTGAATCCCATAGTGCTTTTAGTCTGTGTGGAGAACAAATATTCGAGTGTTTATCATGTGCTGGATGTTATGCTAACCTTGTAGGAATAAGATGTAGACACTGATGTCAAGGAGCTTACCATCTAAAGGAAAGGCGTATACCTGCCACATCTTCTTTATCCATTCATCTGTCTGTGGACACTTAGTTTGCTTCCATGTCCTGGCTATTGTAAATAGTGCTGTGATGAATATTGTGGTACATGACTCTTTGAATTATCAATGAACATTGTGGTACATGTCTCTTTTTGAATTATGGTTTTCTCAGTGTATATGCCCAGTAGTGGGATTGCTGGGTCGTATGGTAGTTCTATTTTTAGTTTTTTAAGGAACCTCCATACTGTTCTCCATAGTGGCTGTATCAATTTACATTCCCACCAACAGTGCAAGAGGGTTCCCTTTTCTCCACACCCTCTCCAGTGTTTATTGTTTGCAGATTTTTTGATGATGGCCATTCGGACCAGTGTGAGGCGATACCTCATCGTAGTTTTGATTTGCATTTCTCTAATGATTAGTGATGTTGAGCATTCTTTCATGTGTTTGTTGGCAATCTGTGTATCTTCTTTGGAGAAAGAAGATGTGGCACATATATACAATGGAATATTACTCAGCCATAAAAAGAAATGAAATTGTATTATTTGTAGTTAGGTGGATGGACCTAGAGTCTGCCATACAGAGTGAAGTAATTCAGAAAGAAAAACAAATACCGTATGCTAACACATATATATGGAATCTAAAAAAAAAAATGGTTATGAAGAACCTAGGGGCAGGACAGGAATAAACACGCAGACGTAGAGAATGGACTTGAGGACACTGGGAGGGGGAAGGGTAAGCTGGGATGAAGTGAGAGAGTGGCATGGACTTATATATACTACCAAATGTAAAACAGATAGCTAGTGAGAAGCAGCCGCATAGCACAGGGAGATCAGCTCGGTGCTTTGTGACCACCTAGAAGGGTGGGATAGGGAGGGTGGGAGGGAGACACAAGAGGGAGGAGATATGGGGATATATGTATATGTATAGCTTATTCACTTTGTTATAAAGCAGAAGCTAACACACCATTGTAAAGCAATTATACTCCAATAAAGATGTTAAAATAAATAAATAAATAAAGGCAAACGTAGAAAACAGTGCAATTTAGAGGGCTACGTGCTTTAGAAATAGAAGTGTGCAAAAAAAGTAAGCTCAGAGAGCAGAGATCCTATTTGGGAAACTGTTGGATTTGACTTTTGAGCTCAGTCTTTAAGAATGAGTCAGAGTTCACCAGATGGTGAAAGAGGAAAAGGCATTCTAGGCTATTGTGGTCATTGATTTTTAAACTTTTAATGTGTCTTGCAACTTAAAACATTACCACTAGAAAAGGGAACCCTCTTGCACCGTTGGTGGGAATGTAAATTGATACAGCCACTATGGAGAACAGTATGGAGGTTCCTTACAAAACTAAAAGTAGAACTACCATACAACCCAGCAATCCCACTACTGGGCATATACCCTGAGAAAACCATACTTCAGAAAGAGTCATGTACCACAATGTTCATTGCAGCACTATTTACAATAGCCAGGACACGGAAGCAACCTAAGTGTCCACCGACAGATGAATGGATAAAGAAGATGTGGCACATATATCCAATGGAATATTACTCAGGCATAAAAAGAAACAAAATTGAGTTATTTGTAGTGAGGTGGGTGGACCAAGGGTCTGTCATACAGAGTGAAATAAATCGGAAAGAGAAAAACGAATACCGTATGCTAACACATACATATGGAATCTAAAAAAAAAAAAAAAATGGTTCTGAAGAACCTAGCGTCAGGACAGGAATAAAGATGCAGGCGTAGAGAATGGACTTGAGGACATGGGGAGGGGGAAGGGTAAGCTGGGACGAAGTGAGAGAGTAGCAATGACATATGCACACTACCAAATGTAAAACAGATAGCTAGTGGGAAGCAGCCGCATAGCACAGGGAGATCAGCTCGGTGCTTTGTGACCATCTAGAGGGGTGGGATAGGGAGGGTGGGAGGGAGATGGAAGAGGGAAGGGATATGGGGATACATGTATACGTATAGCAGACTCACTTTGTTATACAGCAGAAACTTAACACAACATTTTAAAGCAATTATACTCCAATAAAGATGTTTAAAAAAAAAACTACACTTCAGTAAAAGAAAAGAAAAAGAAAAAATAAAAAGTATTACCACTAATCCTGCCTATCTTTATGATTCAAGAAAAATGGAATTCATGACAGTGTTGGGTTTTTTTCGTAGATAATCATCCCTTGGCAAGACTCCGTCACTTGTTCAGGATATTTATTACTTTCTTATTGCTTTCAATTAAAGATACTTCTTAGTATGGTATGCAAGGACCCTTGTTACCCAGCTCTGGCCTGTCTCACTAGCCATGTCTCCTGCAAGTTCCCCCACAGTATCCTCCAGTCCCAAATCCCAGCATAGCATATGCTCCTGGTGGCTGAACCATTTGCTCCAACCTAAAACACTATATTCTTTCTTGCCCTGTAGATGTGAGTAGGTTCTTTCCTCTTCCTGGAATGTCTTTCCCTCCATCCCCACTTCCCCTTGTTTGATGGACTCTTCCCATCTGTGCCCACTCACACTGCCCTACTCACACATATACACACAGCATCAGCTCTTTGTGCCTCTAGTTGGAAGAATGATCCTTAGGGATGAGTGGAGGTCTTTGGACCCATGAGGGACTCCAGTGTTGAAGAGGTGGAATAGCTACTGCTGAGTGTGTACCCGTTTTTTTTTTTTTTTTCTCTCCACCAGTCATCAGCAGCTTGGATATTTGCAGTTGGCAGCCTTTGGGCTGAATTTGACCCCAAGACATGTTTTCTTTGATTTGCCTTTTTTCGGAGCACAGGCTCCGAACGCGCAGGCTCAGCGGCCATGGCTCACGGGCCCAGCCGCTCCGCAGCATGTGGGATCTTCCCGGACTGGGGCACAGAACCCGCGTCCCCTGCATCGGCAGGCGGACTCCCAACCACTGCGCCACCAGGGAAGCCCCCTGCCATCTTTAAATTAGTCATCAGCATTTAAAACCTGGGATGCTTGACGTAAAACTCTGGCTTCTCTTGAGCAGTTGAAAGGTTTCTGCATGGAGTGAGTAGTGAAGCCCCTTCAGAGGGCACAGACCCTCTAGAGTTGTCTGCAACATGCCTCTTCCCTTCGAATGAAGACACGTTTGCCATCTCTGGGTGTAACTGACTTGGGGTTGGTGTCGAGAGACGAGATATGGATGGAGGTTAAAGGGGCAGGAAATTTAGAAGTATCATGAAGGTGGTGACTCAGGTAAAACGCCATGGGTTTGGGCTGTATTGTTAAGGAGGTACCATCAGGATGAGGCCCACGCTAAGAAGAAAAGGGAGAGATTTGGGAGAAGATGTCTCCGGGAGGTTGAAGGGTTGGTGCGGTGGGAACTTGGGCCTGAGAGACCTGGAAGGAAGGATGAACCGTTGTGCTCAGAGACTAGGATATCTGACTTGAAATTTGAGATTGCTGTGGCTAGTAAAGTAAGTGGCTGAAGTGGAGGGGCAGCAAGGGTCACTGGACTCCAAAAGATCAAGCGAGGTCAGGATGTTGAAACTGCTTCCTCCACATAGACCCGGAAGCTTCCAGATTATAATGATATATATAAAATAGCTAACAGGTGTTGAGGGCTTCTGTGTTCCAGGCACTATCCTGGGTACTTTTCACATATCAGTTTATTTAATCCACATAGCAGTCCTGTGAGATATGGGTACTTTAATCACCCTCATCCTACATGCAGTACAAGTGAGGCTTAGAGGGGTGATGTGATGCCCAAGGTCATACAGCTCCTAAGTGGCCAGAACTCAAACCTAAGACTGCCGGATGTCAGAGTACATTCTCTGAACCTCCACCCTCGTAGGAAATGGGCAGGAGACAAAGTCGCAGAGAGGGAGGGCCTGCATGAGGGAGGAAAGCAACAGCTCTCCGTGGGCTAGCCCATGGTGGTCAGCTTGGAGACCGTCAGCCTCCCTTCCACCCCAGGTGAAGGGTGAGTGTGGGGAAATTCATGGTCTTACTGTAAGGAAGTAGTGTTTTCAGGCGAGCCAGCTTAGGACAGATTTGAGTGGTGCCCTCTGTGATGATGTTCAGATGCTGAGAGAGGAAAGGGTGGGGAAGGCAGAGCAGTGGGTGTGGGAGTTTGAGTCCCTGGAAGCAGAGCGATTCTCCGTGGGGATGTGCGTTCCCTTGAGGACAGGAGACCAGAGGACCTTGCACTTTGCACTGATGACAGGATGAGAGGCCTGGGAATCGACAGCCCACAGGGAGCCCGTGGACGTGTGCTGAGAGTCAGCTCTTTCAGCACCAGCTCAGGCTGCGGGCAGCTCCGAGGAGCTGAAGGAACGTTAGCCGCCCAGGCAGTGGAGGGTTTGTCCAGATTTTCAAATAGGAGGTTCAGTCCTGATGTCGTTCGTGTTTGTGCGTCACGTGCTCCGGGGAGGAGACAGAATAGTCCCCATCCGATTGTGTTCTGGTTTGTGATTATGTATATCTGACACCTCCCTAAACCAGGCTTCCTAAACGGAGGGTCAGGACCCCGTGTATCCCCAGCCCTACCCAGCTGAGTGCCTACCACACGCACACACTCGGCAGATAGTTACGGGATCACTGCATGTTCACCAACAAGCTGATTCCACGTTCCGGAGCATCCATTTCTCATACGGTTGGCGAATCCAGCCCTGAAATGGAAATACCTGACGTTTCTCTGTTACAAGGTCCTGTCCCCACCAGACCCCCTCCTCCCCCTTCTCAGAGTGCCACGTGCCGGTTTCCCCTCCTTCCTGCTTTTCCTGCCTGGGTCTCCATGCACCTCTCCTGTCCCCCTCTGCGGCCGTCCTGCCCACCATGGGAGCACACGCCAGTGTCTTTCCCCCAGGCCTGTGGAGGTGAAGGCAGAGAGCCTACCTGTCCTGGGATGTGGTTGTTATCAGCTTGTTGGGCTGAACTGAGTGCAGTTCAGAATGCTTGCCAGATCCCAGCTCTCACGGTTCAACAGGGGCACGGGCCCTGGGGGTGCTTCCCAGCTGTGTGTCTGTGCCTCTGGCTCCCTTGCAGGAGGGAGTCTCTTGGGAACTGCCCCAACTCTCCTCTTCTTTAAGCAGGCATGTGGAGGCGGTAACCGATGTGAAGTGCCCTTGCTTTCTCCTGACCTCACCTGCTTACTGAGGGGCTTGACTCTGCAAGATAATTTATAGATCTTCCAGGAACCATGCGGGCCCACTGCCTCTATTTTCTTACAATTTATACCACTTTTCTCTCAAACTTAGCACCTAAGGATAAGTTTCCTGAGCCACAGGCCAGCCTTGAGGATCCAGCCATAATCATCTGCTCCTTGAGAAAGCTGGGAAGAGGGCAGCTAAAATGACTACGTCATTAAGGGCTTACAGTGGACTTTATCATTATTGCCAATACTGCGTAGTAAGAAATGCAGAGGAATATCTTACCTACTTGCCCTCAATTGATACCGTCCCTATACTGGAGCATATCCTTCAGTTGCTCCCTGCAGAAAAAAGCAAAACATGACAACAGCAACCAAAAATGCAGAGTGAGTTTGCTGTTGTCTCTGAAGGGAAAGTGGTGAAGAACATGGGGTTTCTGGTGTTACAGGTGAAAAGAGCGGGGAGGCTTCTGGAAGGAGGCACGTGTGATCCTTAGAGCTGGGTCGTGTGCTTGCTGCTGCAACTAAGGCACATGCCTAACCCCCTGGGTGGTGGAAACGTAAGGCATCACAGGAGAAATGAGCAGGAGAAAGGGTGAAGGAGGGTTTGTTACTTAGCAGTAAATCTTACAATGAGGCAGGAGAAACATGGTGGTCCTAAGAAACTTCCATAGGGAGGAGTGCAGTTTTCCATCAGGATAGTTGTACCCTCAGGTGGGAAACCCATTTCTTTCTGGATGTTTTATTTGCAGTCTTCTTTTCTTTAACATACCTAGAAAGGGGTAAGAAATTTAATCCGTAGAAAGATAGTACATCAGATTTAATTAAAGTTGAAAATACTTTTTGTAGGATAAGAATATGTTTTATGTGTCATTGTAACTTCCTTTGCTGACAGTTTCATTGTTACCCTGTGTGGAATCCTCGTAGTACACCGTGCTTTGCCCTTTTAATTCCACATTTGCTCTTGTGTAAAGGGAGCCTTCCTTCCCACCTGAATAGAGTTGTTTTTGATTTATAGACAGTGATTCTCCCCTTTCAAAGGGCTCAACACTCAGTTTGGATGTGGAATAAATGCAGGGTTGGGAGACATGTTTGCAGGGGCCTCGCTGAGTTGTTTTCCCTCCAGGAAGGGGCAGGGAATAAGGATCTGCTGGGGGAAACTGAGGAGTCTGACAGTTTGCTGCTTTGCTAAGTGGTGGCAGGAGTGGCAAAGAGGATTCCTCTCCCCACCGTGTCTTCTTCTAACTCCCCATCGTTTAGCGTCCTTTACAGTTTCTCTAGTCACTCTGGTGAAACAAACTGTTGATTCTTCAACTTGTTGAGTATATGGTTTCTTTTCCTGCATTCCCCTCCAAAACAAAACAAAACAGTGTCAGAGACAAGGCCCATCTTGAGCCGGGCCTGAAGGTTGAGGTGCTTGGTAAGGAGGAGGTGGGTGTGGAAGGGCGAGATGCTGATGCGCTCCAAGGACAGGGTGCAAGCGAGGAGAAGCCGCAGAAGGGGATGAGCCGGGATCAGACTGTGGCAGTGATGGGAATGACAGTAATGGAATCACAGGATTTTGTAGCTTGGAGAAAGCTCATTAAGGTTCCAGCCATCTTGTATTATGGACAAAAAAACTGAGCATCCCAGAGTTTAAGTGGTTTGCTAGCAGTCATCCATTTTCTGGCAGATGATGGATGGTATTGGATAGTAAATAAAGTTACCATTTTCTTCACTCTATATGTCTCTCACTCATAGGCAACTGTATTCAGGCAGGAGCAAGTGCTACTAATCAAAATGTGCTACTCTAATTAAAATGAAAAAACTAGTTGTACATAGCTTTTTCCAATGGAAAGTGCACATTAAACCGTGATGATTGAGACACTGCACCTTTAGGAGCAAGTTGTTCAGAAAGTGGGTCCCAGATTCCCTCCAGTGGAGTCTCCTGGAGAGCTTATTATACAGGCAGATTCTGGAGCCCTGCCCCACACTCCGAGAAACAGTCCTTGACTGTGGTACCCTGGAATCTGCATTCTAAACAAATTCCATAGTCTTTCCCTCCACAGACTGATTTTGAAAAGCACTGCATCAATTAGCCCTGAGTTTAAAGTTTATAAACATAAAAACTGTGAAAACAATGCATGGCCTAACCTCTGACTTGCTAGCCATGAAAAAAAAATGTTTATTCTAGATTATTGTTTGGATGTCTTTATGTCCTTCATTTTTTCATTTACAAGACAAATAAGACATGCCCCTGCACTAGGGGAATTCACAGGAGAAACAGTAGGATTTTGACTTCATAGGAGGAACAGGTCCACTCCAAGAGGAGAGAAAACTAATCCTGGTTGCTTTTTTGGTCAGAGAAAGCCTTGTAGGGCGGTGGCCTTAAGGCTGTGTGGAATTCACCTGGAGCAAAAGAGAGGCAGGGATTTGAGGCGGAGTGGTCGCTGAGCTGCGGCACTGAGTGACGGGAGTGGACGCTGCGCTGCGGCCCTGAGTGACGGGAGTGGACGCTGCGCTGCGGCCCTGAGTGACGGGAGTGGACACTGAGTGACGGGAGTGGACTCTGCGCTGCGGCGCTGAGTGACGGGAGTGGACGCTGAGTGACGGGAGTGGACGCTGCGCTGCGGCACTGACGGGAGTGGACACTGAGTGACGAGAGTGGACGCTGCGCTGCGGCGCTGAGTGACGGGAGTGGACGCTGCGCTGCGGCCCTGAGTGACGGGAGTGGACGCTGTGCTGCGGCCCTGAGTGACGGGAGTGGACACTGACGGGAGTGGACGCTGCGCTGCGGCACTGAGTGACGGGAGTGGACGCTGCGCTGCGGCCCTGAGTGACGGGAGTGGACGCTGTGCTGCGGCCCTGAGTGACGGGAGTGGACACTGAGTGACGGGAGTGGACGCTGCGCTGCGGTGCTGAGTGACGGGAGTGGACACTGAGTGACGGGAGTGGACGCTGCGCTGCGGTGCTGAGTGACGGGAGTGGACACTGAGTGACGGGAGTGGACGCTGCGCTGCGGC
>NC_041225.1:53814013-53870924 GCF_002837175.3 Physeter macrocephalus
TGACGGGAGTGGACGCTGCGCTGCGGTGCTGAGTGACGGGAGTGGACGCTGTGCTGCGGCGCTGAGTGACGGGAGTGGACGCTGAGTGACGGGAGTGGACGCTGCTCTGCGGCGCTGAGTGACGGGAGTGGACACTGTGCTGCGGCTCTGAGTGACGGGAGTGGACGCTGAGTGACGGGAGTGGACGCTGCGCTGCGGTGCTGAGTGACGGGAGTGGACGCTGCGCTGCGGCTCTGAGTGACGGGAGTGGACACTGAGTGACGGGAGTGGACTCTGCGCTGCGGCGCTGAGTGACGGGAGTGGACGCTGAGTGACGGGAGTGGACGCTGCGCTGCGGTGCTGAGTGACGGGAGTGGACTCAGTGATGGGAGTGGACGCTGTGCTGTGGCGCTGAGTGACAGGAGTGGACGCTGCTCTGCGGTGCTGAGTGACGGGAGTGGACGCTGCGCTGCGGCGCTGAGTGACGGGAGTGGGTGTAGGGGTTCAGTGAATGGCAGATTGCCATTGTTACTCACGTGTGCAGGAGCATGTAGAGGGGCCAGTAGAATGTGGAAGCTAGAGGAGAAGTAGAGCCCAGACTTGGGAGCACCTTGTAAGCTGTGCTAGGACTCTGGGACTGTCTGTGTAGACCAGGGAACAAACGACCGGAAGGGAATGCATGAGTGTGCACTGCCTTTGAGCCCGCAGAGCCAGCCAGCGTGGGCCTTCTAAGGAGGGGAGTGCCCTCTAGGGGCTTAGATGATTTTTCTGAGTGCTGTTCATCTTTGTACTCCGCCACCCACATGCCCTCTAAGCTGAATCCATTACCTACTGGAGAGAGAAAAAAAGACAGCTTCACCAACCTACCTGGCTGCAGCTGTGATTACATTATGCAGACATTTATTAGTTTGGTACCTTGATTGATGATTATGTTAATACTGAGGATAACATTAAAGGCTTGATTTTTCAGGCAAATGGCAAATACAAGTTGCTTCTTGTTGGAGGTTGAAAAGCCCTTAGCCCATGATTCTGTTTATGTGAACTGACCAAAATAGGTAGGTCCCTAGAGAAAGAACAGAGGCTCGTGGTTGCCAGGGGCTGGCAGAGGAGAAATGGGAAGTACAGGGTTTCTTTATGAGATGATGAAAATGTTCTAAAATTAGGTAGCGGTGATGGTAGCATAACCCTGTGAATATAAAGACCATTGAATTGTATACTTTAAAAGGGTGAATTTTTGGGCTTCCCTGGTGGCGCAGTGGTTGCGCGTCCGCCTGCCGATGCAGGGGGACCGGGTTCGCGCCCCGGTCTGGGAGGATCCCACATGCCGCGGAGCGGCTGGGCCCGTGAGCCATGGCCGCTGGGCCTGCGCGTCCGGAGCCTGTGCTCTGCAACGGGAGAGGCCACAACAGAGGGAGGCCCGCATACCACAAAAAAAAAAAAAAAAAAAAAAAAGGGTGAATTTTACAGTATGTGAATTGTATCTCAGTAAAACTGTTATTTTATTTATTTGCTTTCTTTAAAAACCCTTAGCACTTCTGCTCCAGGTGTCCTAAGAGAAGTATGGTATTTGGGGTTTCAGAGAGGAGCTATTATCTGAGGTTGGCCTGGAAAGACAGATGGTATCTAATCTAGACAGACAGCTGGAGATGAGGGCTAGATAAGGAATGTTCAGGAGAGAGTAGGGTGAGCAGTGGAAAAACAGCAAAGGGAGGGCTTGTTTGGAGAATAGAAGGTGACTGTAGCACCAGGAGAATGAAGAGAAATACTGTGAGATTGAATTCGAATAAAGATCTGTGGACTTGAGAGTGTTGAACGCTAGGCTGAGAAGTTGATCAGTTAAATGAAGAGTAACTGAAGGTTTTTGACTACAGAAGTACAGGAACTGAGCCATAGGATGGGCGTGGCATGAACTGAGAGAAGGGGAGACTTTGGTGAGAGGAGACCAGGTCGGAACCTGGAAGTTGGAGGAGGGAAGGTTTTAGAAGTGAGGGATAAGTGTGGACATCGATTTACTCATAAGTTAGTCTGTTTCCTCAGCCACGAATCCACATGTTTTCTCCTTTCCATTGCTTGCTCTTTATCCAGGCACTGGGGTAAAGGGTAAGAGGGAGATTGGGAGGAGGGGCCAAAAAAAGAATAAGAATGAAGAGAAAAGGTGACGAGGGCAAGATTCTGTTGGAGTGCTTCCGTTGTTCCGTAATTCAGTGACTCACTACAAGAAGACTCTGGGCTCTTCTAGTGGAAAATACAGGATAGGAAACCTTGTTTGATTTTGATTTATTATGTATAGACATAAAAAATTTCCTTGGCAAATAAGGGTCCTGATGAGGCCCCCATTTGTTACCTGAGAGTGTGTGTAGACGTATCTGTCAAAAAGTAACTCACATGAGTGGTATTATGTTGAACTCTGTGAAATTGCTATTTGACTATTTTTGATCTACAAAGAAAGCTGTTTCGTGAAGTCTCAACCTAATAGATACTTGCTTGATAGATATCTGATGTGAGCCCAGATTTTAACCTTTTCTGATTCCTTCATAAGTTCCTTCTTTATTAAGGTGCTAATGGTCTTGAACATCTGCTAGTCTCAGGTTCGGGGAAGCTGTGAAGAATGAAAAGGTGGCAGTAAGTAGGGAGGGCTTTCCAAGAGGCTGGTAGAGAAGGCAAAGGAGCTGGGAGCAAGCCTGCCGGCCAAAACCAGGACATCTGAATCCTTGGATCTTTAGTGTGCAGTCATTCTGGGTTTAGAAATAAAATTTCAACCTGAAGGGTTTTCCTTTCCTAAGTGGGTCACTAGGCAGTTGTGCAGTTTTAGATCTTCTGCAACACGCTGGAGACAACCTGTATGGGTCTCTGAGAAAACAAGAGAGATGTTCAAATGTTGGAAATAGATCAAATGTAAAAAGCGGAAAAAAGGGCAAACTTAGTCATGGTTTTCAGGTTGGTGTGACTTCTGTCGGCCCAGCAGAAAGCCTGGCACGCAAGTGCACACACGTGTTGAGGAAAGGTCTCTGAAGGGTTGAAAGGCATCAGAGGAGGTATTTATTGGTTGATCCTACACTCCCTGGTGTTTAACCTAAAGTAATTTCCTAGAACACATCAGTGGGAGAGAAGGGGAATTCCCAAAGATGTGGAAAAAGGTTAGTCAGCTATTATTGTAGGATGCTTTCATTGTAATGACATCCAGATATTGCGATCAGTGTGGGGCCTCTCAGTACTCTACCCCCATTAATCTGTAAACTCTGAAGACTTTAAGTTGTACAGAGTGTCAAGTGCAATAAATGTAAATGAGCTATTGTTACTGTAATGTCACAGGGATATGATCATCTGCTTAAAACTGCAGTGCCTAGGCACATAAAAATGAGAGACTGTGGGATAACCTTACCAGGGACTAAAAGCTCAGTTCATATTTACTCAGCTGTAGAAGGTGATTGTCCTGTAGGAATAGAGATTATGAATCAAGAGCTCCTGGCTTTGCTCACACAAAACAGCCAAACATTTATTTTAAACCATAGTCAGAAATACTATTGCAGCAAAACTTTAATTACCTAACACCCTCTTCTCCAATATAATCCGTATATAACCATCTCCCCACGTGTAAGAAGCCTGAGAGGGGATATTCACACCTTTCCAGTGGCTTTAATGGTGTTTGGTGCAAATTTTAACTTAATTCGTTTCCTTTTTAGTTCCACAGTTAACTATAAATGTCATTAAACCTCTAGGCCTGATTATGGAAGTACTTGTGGACAACAATCATATTTTAATTTATGAAAGAGCCAAAGAAAAATAGGAGAACGAAACAATCAAATAAGAAGAGGGAAAAAAACAGAATTAATGTGCTAATGGTTCTTCCCTGCTGGAAATGTTACCCTCCCCTGATCTTGGCCTCTCTGGTACATAAATACCCACATACTTCCGGCAAGGATGTCTCTTTTTTAGGATGTCTTCCTTTCACTCCTGCCAGCCTGGGAACTCCCTTAGTCATCCTCTCTACCCTCTGACCCACGCTTCCATTGCCAGGGGAGTCCCAGGGCAGAGTCTAGCTGCTCCTTCCTTGTATTACAGTTACATCCTGACATCCTGCTGCCCTGAGCTTCTCATTTCCTGCCTCTTATTTCATTACAACACATCAACATCAGGCAGTTGACAATATCTTTTTCTCCTCTTATATTTACCTGCCTCTTATTTTCCTGTGGTCAGGCAAGTTTTGCAGCAGAGTTGAAGTTAAGGGTGAGAGCCAACAGAGGTAGTTTGCATTCAGAGAAATGCACACATGCAGCTTAGAAGATCCAAAACATTAAGACTTTCAGCTTCCAGATAGCTGTCACAAACTCCGTTTGCTAAAGCTTATGCCCTTTATTTATAAAGCTCCTCGGTCTTCAATCAGAATCTATTTCTTTTATTATACACAATTATAAATTAATTAATGTAGCTCCAGAGGAGGATGCTACTAGACACAATCACAAAGATTAAAAAAAAAAAAAGCCAAAACTAATAGTCTATTAGTTGAAAGAAGAGTCATAAAATTTGCTGAAAAACACCTAAAGGTCAACAGCAACCAAGCAGCAACATAGAATCATTTAATGCAGGAACATCATTCTGTGTCAGACCGTGCAAGCATCACTGATGTCTGGAGTAACAGGATAATGTATGCATGTAAAGATGGCCCTGAGTCATCAAGAAAATGTTTGTTATGCTCAATACCAGTCTGGTTAAGTAAGAAGTGAAGTAATGCATTTTAGGAATATTTCTGTCAAAATGGTTAACGTTAAATATCTGGGCGTATACTAAGGAGATGAGCCTTAGTTATTTGGAATGCCAATTATGTTAGGACCCGCTCCCCATTCCCCAGCGACACCAGATAAACAGGACCGTGTCATAGAGAGGGGTGAATAGTTTTCCACAGCCACTTTGTTTGTGGTCTCCCAACTTCTATGTTGTTGTTTATTCATGGGGTTTTCCTTCCCTTTTCTTTGGTTTCAGATGCGAGTGTCTCTCTGGCTTATGTGGTTTCCCCGTGTGTGAGGTGGGATCCACTCCCCGCATAGTCTCTCGTGGAGATGGGACACCTGGAAAGTGCTGTGATGTCTTTGAATGTGTTAATGGTACGTGGGGTTTCTCTTGTTCTCAGAGAGTGTACATTTGTGCAGGAGGAGGAGGGAGGGTTCAATCTAGCTGTTTCTTGTCTTTTAAAAGGCAGAGAATATACTCAGGGACTTGATGAAACTCAGAAAGAATATTTGTGTAAGATCCCACTAGGCAGTAGAGAAAGTTAGGAAAGGAATCATCATTCCATCCATTAGAAAGAGCATTTTGGAAGTGTAATCACAGACTGCATGTAGCCATCATATTCTGCTGTGTTTCAGTAGTTCAGAAATTTTAGGATTGCAAGAAAAGGATCATGGAAAATGTGGTCGTATCCCTCCTATCATTCAAGATCTCATTGCATTATTGTCAGAGGTAATCTTTGTAACTAACACCACATTGGAGTGTCCACAATTTGAAAGAGGAAAGACACTGTTCCTCTAGTTTAGCATTTTCCTACTTAGAGGAAACACCTCTGGCCATTACTTGGTCAGTAGTATTCGCCTAGTTGGAGCTGGAACCTTGTGGACCAGAAAAACGATCCTTCAGTCATAAGATTACTTCAAATAGAATCCACCTTTCTCCCTCGGTGTGTGATGAACTGGCGTTTATTGAATTTAGATGCTAGAAGGGAGGAGAGCCTAAAACATGTCCCTCCATCAGAATTTTCAGAAGAAAAACAAAGAATAAACTCAAGCAAGTGAAATGTCAGTAATTTTAGAGGACATTATTTAGTCAACACCTAGACACACAAGGAAAATGATTTTGGATTTGGACAAATATAACAAAATTACGCATATAGAAGCATCCATATTTGCCGCCTACAAGAAATCGGGGTTCAGAAGATTTTCTACTCTCCTCCCAAGCTGCCCCTCCCCCACAAGAAAAGGTTATATTAAAGTCCAGACCTGTTTCACCGAGTCCTGTAGTTTTTAGTCCAGTGGCTGCGTATTTTGCTTTGTTTTGCTTTGCTTTGCTTCGAAGAAGCACTTGTAGTATGGCTTTGTGGTTAAAAAAGAACATAGACTACAACTAAATGACTTCAGTTTGAAAACTAGTTCCTCCACTTAGTAGCTGTGTAACTTTGGGCATCCCTTGGTCTCCCTGGGCCTCAGTTGCCACATCTGTCAAATGGAGTGAATAACAGTAAATTAAATGAGGTTTTATATGTGAAGCACTTGAAATTGTGCCTCAAGAGCAAATAGTCTTTATAAATTTGTGTGCCCACCTCCTGTTCATATCCAAAGATGCTGTTCTGGACATTGCAGGGGGATGGAGAAGGTGAGGGGAGGCTCCTGACTTAAAGACCTTTATAAATACAAGCATGCAGGGAGAGGTGCAGGAAAAGTTCTATGTGCATAAATCTCTTCTCAGTGCTTCTCCCCACCTGTATTATTATCCAGCCGGTAGTAATGTCTGTTAACCACCAGCAAATGGCCAAGCCTCTGGTACTGCTGAAGTTAGTTGATTGTAGGTGACATTTTGTGAATATTTAACTTGTACCATTGAGACAGAAATAGTGGGTCCTTGTCCTGGGCTCCCAGCATCTCAGATGTGCTTCCTTCCAGTATTCATCCCTCTGCATGTCTGTCTGTCATGCTAGACTCTGAACTGCCAGAGAACAGAGACTCTATCCTTGTGTCTGTGTTATTAGCACATTGCCCGCCTCTCAGAGTGCACCCAGGTTCTGATGGGTAGTTGGGTGGGTGAGTGAGCAAGTGATCTGATTCATATCATCTTAGTTCCCTCTAGAGTGGCTGTTAATTATCAGCCCACAGAGGGCTTACTTTGTGGGAATTTGCCATCTTTTACTGCCCTGCACTTTAATCTTAGGTCTCTTGTCCCCAGGAAATATCACCTCTAGTAATACAGTTTGCCATTGTATCCTCTGGGTGAGGAAGAGGAGTGCCTTTCTTCTTTCCTTGCTTCTTGATTATAGAAACCCAAATGTCATGACTTTCTCATCAGGACATTAACTTTACATCTCTCCCCAGTGTGATACGGTTTGGACAGCTGATAACTGCCCCCCCCTGCCCCCTCAGTGGCCTTGCCCCCATTTATAGAGCCCTGACTTCAGGAACAGGACTTGCCTTCACCTGTGAGAAAATGTTGAGATGACAGAGCAGTCACAGGATTTCTGGTGTTTGCCTCTTTCTTGCCACCATAAATTGGTTGGGTGATCTTTGCTTTATTTCGTATCCTGCTACAGTGTGTCTATTTCTGTATTAGTCATTCAATTGTAGATGAGACTAGAAACTACAGTCCTCTGAAGATTCAAAATCCCACAGAATAGTGTTTATGGAATTCTGTCTCAAAACCTGTATTTCACTTATTTTGTCATATACATACACACACCTCCCCTCCACACATACACATATTCGTATGTAAGTGTATGTGTGTGTTTGTTTATTTGGCAGCTGGTGCCCTGGGAAAATCTTACTGTTGTCATAAGGTCACCGTTAGAGGATATTACATATCAAAAATTCATTATCATTGCCCAGACAAGCAGAGGTCTATTTTATATATACATATTTTTAAAAGCCATATATATATAAATATATATATATGGCTTATATAGATATAGATAGATAGATAGATAGAAAGCCTTGCTTATGCACAAAGGATTTGAGGCAACTTTACACTGAGAACAGATACAATAACATAGTGGTAAAATATTAATGAGAAACGAGAATCAGAACCGTAGAGTTGTATGTAAAAGTTGAAAATGAAAAGCAAAAAGAAAGTGCCTACAGGTATGCAGGCCATAGCATCTGTCTGTTTAATTGTTGGAGTTAAATGTCAGGTTAGGCCCCCAGCGTCCTGGCCATCAAAGCGAAAAAGGAGATAGAATCAGATCTGCGGTTCTTATTTTTAGAGACAAGAAGCCTGCTGAACAGGGCAACACTCTGCTCATAAGGAAGCTTGAAAAGAGAGCGCTGGATGACACAGTAGATCCTATCCTTAGTTGCTTTAATCCCTTAAATGCGGAAACAGATTTCCTCTGGCTACTCTTCTCAATAAAAAGCAAAAGCAAAATATTAAAATACACCTCAGCGAAAGCAGTTTTCAGAGGTGAGTTTGACACCCAGCTGGAACCTGGGTGCTTAGAGGACTATTTATTGATTTTGAGAAACCCACAAACATGTAGGAACATGTAGGAATAGATCTGGGAACCCCAGTTCAGGAGACAGTGGATTGCATGTTAACTAACCCCATGTGCAGAAACAGAGATGGCCCGCCAGCACTCGGCTCCTAAGTTGCCATCCAGGTGATCCATATGCTTACGTTATTTTTTTAAATATCCTTTGGGTGAGGAAGAGGAGTTTTTTTAAGATAAGCGTTATAGTGAACACAGGAGGTTAAAAAATACTCACAGAGAATTCAAGAACTCTTGAGTTTTGAAAACATTAGCATAGATGGAAAGAACATTCTCCATAAATATTCATTCTCTTTTCTGTTGGGTTTGGTTTTATTTTATGGGGAAGGATGGGAGAGTTGCCCATCGGATTGTTATGGTCTATGACTGAGGGCTGAAAGGAGGACCTGTGAGGTATTGGTTGAATGAGAACCCTGTTGTTTAGAAACCAAAGGAACAGGTGGTATGACTGAGCTCCTTTTGTGTAGACTTAGAAGACATCAGTATCATCCCCTAGAAGTATGACCTCCATAGCAGTGTTGAATAATCCCAAATCTTCTTCAAGAAACAGTTCTGTGTCTGCTTCTGCCCATAAGCAAAACTTTTGTCATTAGTCAGCTGGAGCTGAGTGATGGCCTCTACTTTTAGATGGGCATGTGTTCTCCATTTGGTTACAATACACCCTATTGCCTTACACTGGCCCAGCTTGCTCATTTCTAGAGGCATTTGGGTTTGAATAGGGAAGTCATCCATGTACAGAATATGGAAACAGTCATTTGGTTGCTTAGATATGATCAGCTGTCCAATGTACATGCACAAAAATCCAAACTAGAACATCATGGTTTGAGTGTTGTAGCCACTGACTGACTCTTCCAGCGTCAGACACACATGTCAAATCCATCAGTCACAGGAGAGCCATACCCAAAGTCAGCTTGCTCCTCATGTAAAATTTGGGCCTAGAATACTAAGACCTGCAGTTTGTTAAGAAAATTAGTACAAAAACTTCTAATGATAACCCATTGTCTGTTTAGCAATAATACTCAGTAATATTTCTAGGGACATAATGTCTACTTCTACAGTGATGGAGAGAATATGGCACTTTGAAAGAAATATTCCACTCAGTATGCATTTATTGAGCATCTGTTGTGTTCCTGGGGTCTTATCAAGCTAATTTTGCTTAAGAGTGATACAGTCTTTTGCAGTCCTATTTTGTAAGTATGGTTCCCCTTCCCTTATACTGAAGTAGTACCTGCCTGGTATTCTCTAGCACACACACCCTGCTTCCCCCCCATAGAAAAGGTGTTTTCCTCCTTCAGCTATCTGGAAGCTCATGTACCCTGTCTTTGTGATTACATCAGTTTTTTGCTGATTTATGGAGAAATTTTCAGACATTTCTCATCTGTCATACAGTTGTCTCTCTTTTGACTTCTTAAGTCTGCCCACTTCCTATACAGCTTACCCCCAGTGAAAGGAGACCAGAGGCAAGACATTAGCCATTTCCTACTGAGATATTAAAGAGAAAAAGCAACAGGAGTATACCTATTTGGATTTTTTCTCCATTTTCACATTTGATGTGAAGTTCTACATTTTAGTCTTTTCCTTTGCTAAAATTATATACCTATCACCGTCTGCCAATCAGTGTAATTCGGCAGGCAGTAGAAGTTATTAACAATCTATAAGGTTCTTTTTCAGGAGTTCTGGAATATGTTAAAGAGGGAAGAGAATATTCCAGAACTGAGAAACATAAAATTTAATTGGGCAGACACAAAAAACGTGCAAAAATACCTAAAAAGACACTTTTGTGCATCTCAATGCATATGCACTTTTATGCATTGATAAGTACAAGTTGCACAGTAAATTATTTTATTTGTAATATTATTCTTTTCTCTGTCCATGGAAAATGTCCTCTTATAGAGGTAGTGGTAAACTCCATAGGGTTCTAAGATTCACATGTATCCCCAGCAGGTGAAGAAGTAATTGGTCATTGCTCCTCAAAGACCACTGCCAGCCATTTTTAAAAAAAAAATAAATTAATTTATTTATTTTTGCTGTGTTGGGTCTTCGTTTCTGTGCGAGGGCTTTCTCTGGTTGTGGCAAGCGGGGGCCACTCTTCATCGCGGTGCGTGGGCCTCTCACTATCGCGGCCTCTCTTGTTGCAGAGCACAGGCTCCGGACGCGCAGGCTCAGTAGTTGTGGCTCACGGGCCTAGTTGCTCCGCGGCATGTGGGATCTTCCCAGACCAGGGCTCGAACCCATGTCCCCTGCATTAGCAGGCAGATTCTCAACCACTGTGCCACCAGGGAATCCCTCACTGCCAACCATTTTTATCGTGCACTTTTCTGAAGAGCTTCTATAAATTTGTCTCGGCATCAAATAGGGATTTCATTATGTCGTGTGATTTTTTTTTTTTTTTTTTTTTTAATCCTGAAGAATCGATTGTGTTTTCAAGGCTGTGTTTTCTGGGACTCTCCATCTCTCTAAATTCCATTCCCTTGATCTGCTAGTGAAATGTAACTCTTGTCAATCCCATCCCCTCCCGCTCACGTTTCTGCACAACCCACCGTAAAAGCGAGTTCATCTGGAGCTGCTTTATTCATAACCACAGCCTTCCCTTCTCACTCCTTCAAATCTCACACCAAGTTTTGTGGCTTCACCCAGATGATAGCTGTGGTTGATTAAGGCAAATAAGTATTGATAATTAATATTAATTGGTTTCTAAAATACTTTTTTTTCTGCAGTTTGAATGGAAGCTCAGCATTTTGTTAGAATGCACTATTTTGCCTCCTTCCACAGCATGCAAATTTGATTGATAAAAAGCACTCCATTTTCTACACTTTAGAACTTGTGGTCCAGCTGCCCAGTTTCTTCCAATCCCAGCTCAGTTTAGTATGTTAGCTAAAAGTATAATAAATTCTGAGCTGTAGTAAGATGATTCTTTCTGACATGAGTTTTCTGAAAAAAAGAAATAGTATATCCAGCCAACACTAGGGAAGAGGTTCAGACATGTACATTTACTGCCTGTGTACACACAGCTTATCTCACGCTAGTTATGTGACTTTAGGCAAGTTACCTGATCTCCTTAAATTTCATTTTCCTCATTGAAGAAGTGGCTGTTAATATTTGTTCTGTCTTCTTGACAGGATTGTTATAAAGTCAAATGAGAAAGTACTTGTTTGTCCAAGTACAAAACAAATGTAAATATACTCAAATTAAAATGCAGTGAAAGTCTCAAATATTTCAAAATCCAAGGTGACATGGAGAAATGACATTAGGACAGAGGAGCCCATGAGTGTTGTGTGTATCATGATCAGGTTTTTCCCATCTTATTAAACAGGGTGCATTAGCTCAGGAGATCTTTCTTTAGCTTGGAAGTACTTTTATTTTACCAGCTTTATGGAGACACATACCATGCACTTCACCAAGTGAAGTTGCACAATTCACTGTTTTAAATTGTTTGATGCTCACAATCAATTTTAGAACACTTACATCAATCCCCCCAAAATTCCCAAACTCATTAACAGTCACTCCCCATTTCCCCCAAACCCTCCAGTACTAGGCAACCACTAATCTACTTTCTGTCTCTATACATGTGCCTATTATGGACATTTCATATAAATAGAATCATATACAATATGTGGTATTTTTTGTGTGTGTGTGTGTGGTATGCGGACCTCCCTCTGCTGCGGCCTCTCCCGTTGCGGAGCACAGGCTCCGGACGCGCAGGCCCAGCAGCCATGGCTCACGGGCCCAGCCGCTCCGCGGCATGTGGGATCCTCCCAGACCGGGGCGCGAACCCGGTTCCCCTGCATCGGCAGGCGGACGCGCAACCACTGCGCCACCAGGGAAGCCCCCTATATGTGGTATTTTTTGACTGGCTTCTTTCACTTAGCATAATGTTCCCCAGGTTCATTTATGTTTTAATATATATCAGAATTTCATTCCTTTTTATGGCCAAGAAATATTTCATTACGTGGATATACCACATTTTGTTTATTCATACATCAGTTGATAGACGTTTAGGTTGTTTCCGTTTTTTTGGTTATTATGAATAGCACTGCTATAAACATTTGTGTACAAGTTTTTATGTGAATAGGTGTTTTCATTTTTCTTGGATAAGGTTATACCTAAGAGTAGAATTGCTGGATCCTCTGGTAACTCTGTGTTTCATATACATCCTCACCAGCGATGTATGAGAGTTTCAGTTTCTCCACATCCTCGTCAGCATTTGTTATTATCTATATGTTTTTCATTTTAGCCATCCTAGGATATGAAGTGACGTCTCATTGTGGCTTTGATTTGTATTCCCTTAATAAGTAATGATGTTAAGCATCTTTTCATCTGCTTATTGGTCATTTCTGTATCTTATCTGGAGAAATTTCTATTCAAATATTTGCTCTTTTTCAATTGGGTTGTTTTTATTGTTCTTTATATATTCTGATACAAGTCCTTTATCAGATATTTACAAATATTTTTTAATCTGTGGGTTATCTTTTTCTTTCTTTATGGTGTTCTTTGAGGCACAAAAGTAGATGAAGTCCAGTTTAACTATTTTTTCTTCTGTTGCTTATGCTTTTGGTGTCATATCTAAGAAACCATTGCCTAATCACAAAGTCTCAAAGATTTACTCCTGTTATCTTCTAAGAGCTCTATAGTTGTAGCTCTTACGTTTAGATCATAGTTCTGTAATTCATTTTGAGTTATTTTTTGTATATGGTATGATAGTCGTCCGTTCTTATTCTTTTGCATGTGGATATCCAGTTGCTTCAGCACCATTTGTTGAAGACTGTTCTTTCCCTCAATGAATTATCCTGGCACCCTGTTAAAAATCACTAAATATGAGAGTTTGTTTCTGAACTCTTAATCAATTCCACTGAACTGTATATTTGTCCTGATGTCAGTACTACAGTGTCTTGATTACTGTAGCATTGTAGTATGTCTTGAAATCAGAAAGTGTGAGTCCTCTAGCTTTGTTCTTCTTTTCAAGGTTGTTTTGGCTGTTCTGGGTTCCTCACATTTCCATATGAGTTTTAGGATTGGCTTGTCAGTTTTTACAAAAGAACCAAGTAGGATTTTGGTAGAGATTGCAATGAAAATATAGATCAATTTGGGGAAGATTTTCACCTGAACAATATTATCTTTCAATCCATGAACGTGGAATATATTTTCATTTATTTAGGCCTTCTTTACTTTCTTTGAACAATGTTTTTTAGTTTTTAAAGTACAAGTTTTGTGCTTCATTTATTAAATTTATTACTAAATATTTTACTCTTTTTAATGCTACTGTGAATGGAATTTTTTTAAACTTCATTTTCAGATTGTTCTTTGCTAGTGCGTAGATATACAGTTTATTTGAGTTGCAGTTGTACCCTGAAATCTTGCCGAACTTTTTGTTCACTAGTTTTTTAGTAGATTCTTTAGAATCTTTTAAAATTCAAGATCATGTCGTCTGCAAGTAGAGAGAGTTTTCCTACTTACTTTCTCATATGGGTGCTTTTTTAAAATTTTATTTATTTTTGGGTGTGTTGGGTCTTTGTTGCTGCCCACAGGCTTTCTCTAGTTGCGGCGAGCAGGGGCTACTCTTCGTTGCGGTGCACGGGCTTCTCATTGCAGTGGCTTCTCTTGGTGCAGAGCACGGGCTCTAGGCGCGTGAGCTTCAGTAGTTGTGGCTCGCGGGCTCTAGAGCGCAGGCTCGGTAGTTGTGGCGCACGGGCTTAGTTGCTCCGCGGCATGTGGGATCTTCCCGGACCAGGGATCCAACCCATGTGCCCTGCATTGGCAGGCGGTTTCTTAACCACTGCCCCACCAGGGAAGCCCGTGTGCTTTTTATTTCTTTTTGTTGCCTAAGTGCCCTGGCTGGAGCCTCCAGTACAATGTTGAATTGAAGTGGTGAGAGTGAACATCGTTGTCTTGTTCCTGATTTAAAGGGAAAAGCATTCACCCTTCCACTATTAAGTATGATGTTAGCTGTGGGTTTTTCATAGATGCCACTTATCAAGTTGCTGTTTAACAACTTCCACTCCTAAGTTATTGAACGTTTTTATCATGAAAGGGTGTTGAATTCTGTCAAACATCTTTTCTATGTCTACTGAGATGATCCTGTGTTTTTTTTCCTTTATTCTATAGACATGCTGTATTACATTAATTGATTTTTGGATGTTAAACCAACCTTGCATTCTTGGAATAAATCCCACTTGGTATATAATCTTTTTTATATGTTGCTGGATTCAGTCAGCTAGTATTTTTTTTTTTTTGAGGATTTTTTATGTCTGTATTTTTAAGAGATAGTTTTCTTTTTCTTGCGATGTCTTTGTCTGGTGGGAGTTGTTTTAAGTCAGCCAAAATTAGAGTTACGAAATGGATTTAGGGAGAGTGTTTTAGGGCAGAGAAAAAATTTTAAATCATTGGTGTCATTATGAGAATTGTTAAGTGCAGGGCTTTGAGTCCTTAGCAGAACATAGCCTTGAAACACAATGGAAGGAGTGGAGTACAAGGTTTTAGTTGAAGAGCTACTGTTTTTGCTTCTATCATTTGCTAAATGTGTGACTTTGAGCAAATTACCCAGGATTTCCTCACTTCTGCACTCAGGATAAGTATTTCTACATCAGACCTTTGTTATTGGGATTAAGGGAGGTAGTGCATGTAGAAAGTGTTTTTCTAAAGGCCAAGCACTGTTATAATTACAGATTATTAAACAGGATAGAAAAAAAGAATTTAGGAGAAAACGCTGGAGAAACAGAAGAACATAACCTCTTAAAAGACCTAAATAAATTTTTTGAGGCAGGACAAAAACTAATGTGGAGGCAGGATCATTTACTTGAGGGTAGAGAATGATTTAACAAAACAAACGTTTTGTTTAACAAAAAATCTTTTTAAAGCACAAATCAGATATGTGAGTTTCATGGTCACATGGTTACTTTTATTTGGGATAAGGGGACGCCAGTATAGATTTTACTAAGAGGAATTTCGATTCCTTGGTATAATGAGAATAGTGATGTGTTTTATTTATTTTATTCTACTTTACTTTGCATTGCTTTGTTGCTTCTGTTGTAAAAAATTATATTGAATGTAGTAAATTTCCATCAAATTTTAACCTGCTGTCAGACAGTATTTTCTAGAGGCTGTTTGAAAAATATGAAAGGACACCACTCAAATGACTTTGAATCCGCCTTGTTTATTTTAACTCCTTTAGAAACAAAGCCAGCCTGTGTATTCAACAATGTGGAGTATAGTGATGGGGATATGTTTCGAATGGACAACTGTCGGTTCTGTCGATGCCAAGGGGGTGTTTCCATCTGCTTCACCGCCCAGTGTGGTGAGCTGAACTGCGAGAGGTACTATGTGCCTGAAGGGGAGTGCTGCCCTGTGTGTGAAGGTAAGGACAGGTGCCAGTCAGAGAATAAGAAGAAGAGACATGGGTTAGGGACTTAATATCAAAATTGACCTACTTCAGTCTCACTCCAAACTAGAGGAAGATTGAAGAAGTTTCTGTTGTTTGTCACCGTGGTCTACCTTTTAGGACTTCGATAATGCTAGGTAGACTGTGTGAAACTGTAGTACTTCTCTGAGGGAAGTTACACCCTGCATGTGGACAGCGGTCACCTGTTTCCACAGATGGACATGAGGTTTCCCGGAGGTGCTTTCTGTTCCTCCTCTGTGGTTCCAGCAGTTCCTTGGCAAGTCCTGGACTTTCTCTCCATCCTGACATCAGAATTCCACCCACCCTGCTCCCCTCAGATTGCTCAGCTAGGACAGGACGGCCCTAGTCACTGACCACCTTAGCCAGTCAGCTCAGAGAGGAACCGACCCTGCTTCCTTTCCGATACCCGTGCCAGTCCGGGTGAGAGCAGGGCTCCCCGTCCTTTGAAAATGTGTGGTGGTAAGAGTGGGGTCATGGTGTGGCATGGCGGTGACACCAGGGCAAGGCCCAGACAAGTGTCCACTGTGGCCCTGGCCAGAAGGACCCCCAGGGCCTGCTTTCTCTTTATTCCCCTTTTCCCCCCAAGAAATAATAGGTCCATGTTCCTCCAACAGGCTCGACCCTCCTGTCTCTCCTATGCAGAAATAATAAACTTTTCAGAATGATAACTCTGAATATCATGTACTACAATCCACACATTTTAAGGATCAGGATAATCAGAAAAGTAGTCACTTGTCTGAGTTTCCAGTGAAGCCAGGAGCAGTGAGTGCCTGCCTGTGTCTCTGGTCTAACTGCACTACACCGTTTCCCCAGAAAGGAGGTTCACGTGAGCTTTCTTGTCCTGCCGGGACCACAGACCTTCAGTCTGGAGTCAGGCACATCCGTCTCATGTCTGACACTCACCCTGCCCTCACCTCCACACGTGAAATGGGAGGACAGAATTTCATGCCACGTTCCATAACTTTTTCTGTTTTCTAAATCCATTTCTTTTCAGTATTTGAGCTCTGTTTACTACATAATACTGAAGATATGAAATTGCTTAGAGTATGCAAACTACATTCCTAACATTGAACAGTGGTTCATAACAGGGAGGCCATCTTCCCTGTTAGAAATTGTTTTTGCTAACATAGGAGAAAGGTGGTTCACTTTTTAGGGTGTCATCAGGGATTTTAAGAAAGTCACATCAAACTTTTAACCTTCCCCATTGATTTGTTCCCTAGCTACTACCCCCGGTGTGTAATAGTCTCTGAAACTATGTAGCAGTTGATCGTGTAAAAACATAGATATGGACCTCTGTGTAATAATAATCATAATGAGTTGTCTGGGCATAGATCCGGTTATGTCTCACTTCCTGGAATTCAGATCCAGGCTCAAAGTAGAAATGAAGTATGCAGTGTAATATTTTTTATAAAGAAATTTTTATAAAGTCTTATCTAACTCAGGTCTCTTTGGCTGCTTGCATCTCTGGCAGACTGCCCTTCTGAAGCTGTGACTGCATGGTTTTCAGTTTTGGCCTTCTAACTCTCTTGTAATGCCCTCCTACCTCTTTGGAATAAAGAGGACCAAACTCAGAACTGCCTGGACTTTCTTTCCAGCACAGCAGCCCTTGCTTCTTGAGGCCAGATTTTATGTTTCTGAAAAAGAACATTGAGTGATTTATCTAGCTGCTTTCATTTATAAGGATATTTGGGGATTTTTTATTTATGTGCTTGTCAGCAACCTCAGAAAACTTTTTTACACTATCTTTGGCTACCTACATTCCCCAGCCTCAGCTGCTGCTTGACTGCTCAGCTTGGGGGAGAAAAATGGCGTAGGTTCACAGCTTTCCCTCCAGAGCACAAGCAGTGCCATGTATGGTTTAGAGAAGTTGTGTCAGTCCTGTCCTGAATAAGGCCACAGCAGGGGACTGTATACACCTCACTGTGCCTCCAGGCACCGTGAGATAGACTTCAGTTAGTCCTAGAAATAACAGGCTCACTATAAGTTAGTTTTCACTTGTAAAGTTTTCACTTGACGGGAGGTAAAATGGAGGTGTAATAAACATTTAAGTTGGCAACTCAGAAGGCATCATCAGAGCCTAAAATGGATCAGCATTTTTTTCTCACAACCAACCCACAGCTCCATCCACGAAGTTTTGCACCTTTATGAAATGATAACACCTGCACATTGGTTTTTATGCCTCAGATCCCCTGCCCTGTGTGCCGTGTCAGGATGGGCGGACAGAAATTCAGCATGACAGCTGCTTTTGCATGTCCCCCTAGAGACACCTCCTGCAGCCCTGAGCTTCTGCTGAGCACAGCTGGAAAAGAACTGCTGACGACGAGAACCTGGGAAAAATATGTCTCTAGGTGCGGGCAGAGATAAGATGTAGAATGCCCTCAGTCTTACTCTGAACTCACGTTTTAATTTAGATCCCGTGTATCCTTTCAATAATCCTGCTGGCTGCTATGCCAATGGTCAGATCCGTGCCCACGGGGACCGGTGGCGGGAGGACGACTGCACGTTCTGCCAGTGCATCAACGGAGAACCCCACTGTGTCGCGACGGCCTGCGGACAGAGCTGCATGAACCCCGTCAAAGTGCCTGGGGAATGTTGCCCTGTGTGTGAAGGTAACCCTTGTAGATTCTAACGAGCCCCTGGCGAATATCTCGTGTTGGATAAGCTTCTACCAGTATGTGCTTGCTTGTTTTCTCTTTCCTCAGGCATAATGTCTGCTTCATGCTGTTACCAGTTGCAGATGAATTTATTATACAGCCCAAACTAATCATTTGGGGGAAATGTTACACATTTACAGTGACAATAGTGTGGTCTTTATTTTGCCACTGCAGATAATGCTTATCTGAATACTTTACAGTCAAAGAATATATACATTTTAATTCAGTTCACCACAAGCCTGATTAACATCCAAAGGTCAACACAATGAAATGAAATGAAATTGGAAATAAGACCCATGACTCAAAGCATAGCTTGTTCAACTTGTAATGCTTCCATAAGCCCAAGAGTCCTGGCAGCTAGAAGAAAAACCTGGAGCCATCAAAGGTGGTTTTCACTGCCTGGAGTCCTCACCCTGAGCATCCATTTCTGCTTCTAATATCACAACGGCTGTGGCTTTGCAGTTCCTCTTGGGCTTTTTCTTATGTCTTGGTTACCTGCATTCACTACCTCTCTTCCTGTTTAATGGAGAGAGCCTCAGATATCCTGGACTAGTCTTTCCATCCCAACTGCTATTCCAGGCCATTTCCCCCATCCTGGGAAGATTCTTTGCACACTTACTCAAGTCAGCCTTAATCCTTGGTCCACGTCTGTTAGTACAAACAAGAGATTGAATATCTATGCTGACGGTTCCAATAGAGAGTGTCCGTCATTAAGAAGCACATTTGCACAGTGAAATGAACTAAAATGGGTCAAAAATTAGTCCTTGTGGAAGATGGATCCTTCTAGAATTTTTTAAAACAGCTATTAAGGAACTGACAGGTCTTTTCCAAAATTCAGTCAAGTAGACTGAGTCCTCTATCGAGAAGTCTTTTTGCTTCTACCGAAATTTTAATCAACTCAGACTTCAGAGTTTGCCTGACTGGTTTCATTAACTTCTGAGGGGTTAGAATTATTAAAGACCTTAAAAATCATATAAAAATTTAAGCTGGAGGATTCTGGTCCTATTGACATCACCAATTCGCTCACCATTACTCTACTCAGAATGCAGCTGCCACACTCCAAAACTTTATAGCTTCCAGATGACCAATTTTGTGGAAATCACCCACCCACTTCGCACATATACTCCTCCCATCCCCTAAAGGCAGCGTTTCAGTGCTGGAAAAAGGAGTGTGCAGTAATACGTTTGATGATGTACGGTCAGCTTTACAAGGAAAGATGCCCTGCTGAAGCAGATAAAGATGGGAATATCTATCCCTAAGAATTAGGGGCAATCTGTTATTGGTTTGAAATATTTAAGTATATGTATGTGCATGATAATGTAAGAAAAATTAAAAGCATATATATAAAATCCAGTAAACAGTAACCCTTTAACTTCATGAGTCTTGATGGAAAATAAGACTTTGAAGAACTTGTTAAAAAAATATAGGGCCTTTTTTCTAAAAGTAAGAAAGGCAAATCCTTTGCCCTCATCTTCGGCCGTCATTAGCATATCCATTGTGGTGAGTAGCGAAGGGAAGCAGTTGGTGAATAGACAAAAATATATATTATATGTATGAGAAACTGATTTATTCTTATGTCATATAGATGTTTGGGTAGGAAGTGGATGTTAGTTTGATCACTTAGAGTTTGGTCTCTGCAACATCTGGGTCACGTTGTAATCTTATCTTCCACTGTTTGAGAAAAGAGAGACAGTTTGGGTCAGCCATTAATTCCAAAAAATTTATTAAGAACCTTCCATAATCCAGATACCACATCGGACACAAAGCTAAATAAGGGACAACTCCTGGTAAACTTCAAAGAAACTATTTAGGCTGTTTTAAATTAAACCAGGAAAAACAGAATGTCTGCATTCAGGTGCTGTGGGGTAAGTGCTTTTTATTTGTACCTGATTTCATTTAATCCTCACATCGACACTCTGCCAAAGGCCTTATTATACCATTTTAAAGATGAAGAAATTAGGGTTTAGAGAGATTTAGATAATTTTTCCCAAGGTCAGTTGCCAATATGTGGCTGAGCTGGGATCAACTCAACTGAAGTCTGTCAGATTCAACTACATTTTTGTCTGCTTCCAGAGGTCATCTCAGTTTCCTCCTGCCCCTATTTCTAGTTCCCTTATATCTCTCTTCATCTCTGGCTTTTGGCCCTGTGTTGGGACACACAGGAGTCTGATGACAGGGGAGGAGATCATTTGCAGTTTGACAACTACTCCAGGTGTTTTTGATGTGATCTCCCACCTGCCCTCTCCCCTGAATTTGAGGACCTTGGGGGAAGGATGCCTTTGAGACTCATCCTCGATTTGCTTCTCAAGCCTCACATTCAGGTTGCCGCCTTCACTTCACCAGACTCGGCATCTTTATTCCAAGCTGTTAGGCCCTGCTGGTCTCAGCCTTGCAGAAGGTTCCATTGTTTAGTTCTCAGAGAACTAATTTATCTTCTGTTTCTTGTTTTTGGTTTAAAGTCAGTTAAGTAATAAGTTTCACATAAGACTGTGTTTCCTCTCCAGTGACACCCTCATTTTAAGATGTGTTCAGAAGACAAAAGATTCTTTTGGCATGGGGATAAAAAAAACAGTGTACAGCTTAGGATAATGATCGTAAAAGTTTATTATTACCTATGAATAATATTGTAATAAACTTATTTATTAATAATAATAAACTTAGAAAATAATGCAAGGCAAATAAATCTTATTGCTTAGTTTTCAGGATCCAAGAAAGACTGGAAGTATTCAAAAATATTTTTCTCAGCAGTTATTCAATAGCCTATTTAAATAGAATTTCAAGTGATTTCCGAAGAGCCAAAGGATTAGACAAAATAAGGAAAAAGCAAGGCATTGTTGTGTAATAAATAATCAGCCAGAATTATTTGGAGGAAACAGAAAGACTGGTATTTATGCAGTTTATACACAGTAAATTCCTCTGTGCACAATTGCATAACCAATGTTGGCTCTCACCCTTATTAGCTACAGTCCCAAGGTACATAGAGTCTGAACTTTGATGAAAGGGACCCCACACAAGGATTGTGGGTTTAGATTCTTCCTAAATAAATTACTGCATCACCAAATATAGTGTGTTTGGACCTTCAGGGAGGAAGAACCTTGTTGTGACTGCTGTTGTTAGAGATACATACCTTCCAAATGACAACATAATGTGCTTGGTTACTCCTGGAGGACTGGGAATGTGGACCTGGGGGCCCTTAAAGACTGTGCTGTTACTTGACAGCTAACTCAATTCACAAGTACCTGAGTGCTGTGTAAATTGGCACTTAAGTACTCTCTCGATTAAGTCTTAGCAAGTTAGTGTCAACACCCAATTCAGGTACACAGATAAGCCATCCCAGTCTGTAAGTCTATAACTGATTGTATTCTTATGGTTTGTTCTGTTGGCTTTTCTCTACATCTCCTCTTGCTCATCAATTGCATTGTTTTTATTTTCTGGCCCTTGTAAAAAGCTAGAATGGAAACACATGGAATAGCAGATAAAGTTTGCAGTTTAAGCATCTATATGGAAGATATGTCCTTATTTTCTTACAAACGAAAAACAAAAAAGGAGGGCGGCAGAATTGTCTTCCTCGGCATCTAGCACCATTTGCATCATCTTATTTGTAGCCCTTAATGAGAGTAGCTGACATTTCTTGCACACTGTGACTGTGAGCCAGGCCTCAGTGCTTTAAGAGCATCAGCCCCTTTGATCCTCACGGCTACCCTCTTGTGCAGGCACTGCCATCCCAAGTTATGATCACAGAACCCAAAGTTCAGAAGTCATGTAACTTGCCCAAGGGCCTGTAGCTCGGAAGTGGCAGAGCAGTGTATCTCCAGAGCCCTGGCTCTGGACCCCTGCAGGGATACTGCCTCTGAGACAAAGTGCACTTATTGACCAGTAGCCTAAAAGAGGCTACGTCCCTCATGAGCTAGGATTTACCATATGCTTTTGAATCCCTAAAACAGCACCTGTCATGTAAGTAGGTGCTCAAAAATGGTTAATGAATGGATGATGAGTGAGTGAGTTAGCGAAGGGGGAAAAGACTGGAGTAAGACAGCAGACCCTGATAGAGGGTTTCCTTAACCAGTGCTGTTAAAGGGGTCAGATGCTGACCTCTGGTGAACTGAAGAAAGATTAATGTGTAAATGCTTCTGTTTGAAAATGCACTTTGAGAACAGAAAGCAGAGTGTTATACGAAGTATGTTTGGCACACGGTGGGTCGAGACGCCTACAGGTGAGTTGGACCAGTTAGCTTCAGATTGACTGCTCACCCTCCTTAGCTCTTGACTCCCACCCAGGGGCAGCCTTCCAAGACTGGTTTGTAAACTGTGGTTTATCCTCTCTCAGTTCAGCCCCTGAAGTCCAGAATCACAGAATTAAAGTGGGCCTTCTCCAGACCCTCCAAGGCTAATGCTCACTGTCACATTTAATGTACTGCCGTTAGGACCTGCCCTGAGAGTGTATAAGTGCCACTGCCTTGTTTTCAGCTAGACTTTTTTTTTTTTTTTTTAATATCACAGTTAGGTATTGAGAATAATTTGCTAGTTGATTTCCCAGTAATGCCAGGTATAAATCCTATCTAAGTTGATTCTTAATGTCAGAGGGACCCTAAGGACAGGGTGCCATTTTCCATGAAAAAAAAAATCTGTTTGTTTTATAATTAAAAGTAAGAATAAGGTGTTGGGGAGGGAAATACTGACTGCATGTTGTAATGACATGACCGTGATGACGCAACAAGAAAAATGCAAGATATGTGGACAAGTGTGAGGCCATCTCCACCTGATGCAGGAGATAAGAATTTCATCATCCCTCATTAGTCTTGATGTCAGATCTGATCTGCTGTCTCATCTTGGGCTGTGGCTGGACCCTGCCCAGGTGGCCACTGTGACCTGAGTGTTCTTTAGGCCCAGTATGTGCAGAGTCTCCAGCTGGGATGAGTTGATGGTTTTGATGACCCTGGAGATTTCAGAGCCAACGCCAAGAGTATCACTTTTCAAGAACTAGAAACAACGTCGGTAATATTTTACAAGTTAGCATTCAATATTAGGCTTTGAGTTGCTAGTAGATAAATTCCATGCTTGTGGTTGGGTACTTTCCAACCGTAATGGGTACTTTCCTTTGTACTATTTCTGTTTCTCCGAAACAAAAGCAAAATCCATTTCCAAATTCACACAGGAAATAAAAGAGTTATTTGTAGATTGTCACAGCTAAGTAACGGGTATATGAGGGTCCATCGTATTATTCTATCTACTTCTGTATTTTAAAGATTTTTTCCATAATAAGAACTTCAAATGAAAGTTATTTGCAGAGTTATTGTCTGAAACTGAGCTGAGTTTCAGGCAGGCCTCGTGATTCTGCTAACCTGGACTTGACCAACTCTTGAAGTGGGGGAATAAAAACTGACTCCCTGTCCGTGGAGTCTTTCTAATTCTCTGGACTTAGGATGGAATGTGATAGCTGTGCCATCAACCATCTTCCTGCCAAATGGCTTTCTTGGATCCCTTACTTGGGAAATCCTGGTCCTACTTGGGACAGTGTTGAAGAGAGGACATGAGGCATTTCTTGACCTTGTGGACTTAATGAGCCACTTCAGCATCAGCTTACCCAATAGATCATATGCTGTGGTCCTCTAAAGAGCTGGAGGTCTTTGAGCTGTGAAATAGACTGTCCTCCTCATCATCAATACTAATTTCATGGGAGCGCTATATTCTTTCCATAAATTCTGATATAGTTTGAATCAAGCCACCCTTCAAATGAGGTTTCTACTGGGCTGCTGGAAAAGTCTCTACCAGGCACATATCTGGGTGGGAATTCCTTGAAACAAGAAAGTATGTTTCCAGCCCTGCCCATAATACTTCCTCACCAAACAGTATCTCAAACGATTAAGCTACTGCTTCTGTGGCAAGGAATCAAACATAGTTTGGCTGACCCCAGAGGCAGTGAAGTCAAAGATGCCACAGGGTCACATGATATTAATGTTCTGGTACGTAACAGGGATCAAAACTCAGTTTATGGGTGGTACTGCTTCAGTGCCATATACTATGCTATTATTAGTAGGCCAAGAATAATAAAATATTCGTAATATTTCAAAGACTGTTAGGCATGTTGTTTCATCCTTTAACTCTAAGTGTCCTGGAAACTAGTTCCATAAATGGAAATTAAAATATAGCCCAGTGTGTTTTTTGGCTTGTCCAAATAAGGTCATATGTGGGGTAACAAATGCATAGCAGTTGACCATGTGTCAACCTAGGTGTCCTTTAACCTAAGCATCCAAAATTGTTCATGAATGAATTTCACAGTATTTTTGTTTTCTCTGGGGATTTAAAATATCTTTAGGTATTTCAAATAACATTAGAATGGTATGGTTCAGAGCTGATTCTGAAACACTTGATTAGAGAAACCTTTACCTCTGATTTTCCAGCATTTGGCAGTCCCAGCTATTAAGTATTTCCCTGTGGAAGTGGCCTGCAAGGGGCAGGTTCCTCTTTATTTCCTCTGCTGTTTACTTCCCATACCTAAATGGGCATTACTGCCAGGAGTCTCATAATTTTCCTACTAAGATCATAATCGAATCTAATAGTTCAGACTTGGGCCTGCTAATTTTCATCTAATCAACAGGGGCAGGAAAACAGAGTCTGGAATGCCAGCTATGTGAATGAAAAATATTTAGTCATTCTTGAAATGATAGGAATGTTTTTCCAACAAGCTTAAATAAACACAATCTCTACTGAGACTGTTAAACTTTTTTTGGATAAGAGACAACTCTTAGGCAACCAAACAGAAGTTAATGAAGGTTATTAAGAGACATGCCCTTCAGAAAAGGCTTATGGACATTAAAAAGAAAGATTCCATTTTCTTTAGGGTACACCCATTGACCAGAAGTAGCAGAATTGGTTTCCTTTTAGCTTTTGTCAACCTAATAGAATTTAGCATTTTAACTGGTAATCACATTGTCTGTGTTTTGAGAGATGTCCTGCTTTACTAGCCACGGCTTATTAGACCATCTTAGTTTAAAATCCTCATCTTCATCTCCTTCCACTGTTTGCCTCAATTCTAAGGAATGGATAGGTCTCGGCACACCTGTATTTAAAGCACCTGACAGCACTTTTTGTATGAGGCTTGTTTATTTGTTCCCATCAATGCAAGGTCCAACTATAAAGTAGTGAAATTATCTTTAACATAATGAAATTATTTTTAAACATAACCAAGATTTACATATCCAAGTGAAGTGTTTTTCCTTTCAAAATAGTTATATGGGAACTGTACAGCTATTGCAAGAATACCGTCGTTCAGAATGTTTTTGGTTCTTCTCTGTTGAAACTGACATTGCAGCTTGCCGCACATCCTTTTGAAAATTCTTAGCTTTGTAAACCCCTGACTTTAAAGGTTTATTAGACTCTAGGAAATAGTCAAAGTCATTCACATCTAAGTCTGGTGGAAAGGCTGGGTGATCTAGCTGGGCAAAACTTTTCAGGAGAAGCAAAAAGTGACAGTAGAGTAAAGGTACTCTGTCTTCTATGACAGAGTAATTTCCTCTGAAGGCAATTCTGAAGAAAAGTTTCAAATAGAATTTTGACAGGAACAACATTTTAGCACAAGCATATAGCCCACAAAAGTGAGTGCTTTTAGCAGTAACACTTATTTGTAAGTACAATTCCTGGTGTGTTTATTGGAAAAAAAAAATCAATTCACTTACCACATAGTATTTGTATGACTTCTCTGGACTAGAGGCATATATTTAAATGGTCATCTATTATATTACAACTTCTTGTGGAATTGCAGGTGTTCCATTCAAACTTATTTTCAAGTAAATTAGACTAAAATAATTTCCCTGTAGAAATAACTATTTTAAAAGTGGTGGTGATTCCAATATAATTTATTTCTAATATTTTAGTTCTCGAACTCCACTTATGATTGTACCATTTTCAACTGTCTCATTGTATAGTCTTAACCTTAAATGAGCAAAATGATTTCACATTGTTTAATACATGAGGGTCAGTATTAGAGTCGGTGAGCAACCCAGTGAACTGTTTTTAAAGGCCCTATTGAAGTATTTTCTGTGCTGTGTCTGGCGGATTGTTGAAGATAAAATATCTGCTGCAATATTGTTGTAAAATAACAGGCAGAGCGAAGGAATGAAAATGTCTACTGAAGCACATCCCTTGCCCATTGATGGATCTCCCGTCACAGGTGGCTGCTGAGGTGTTAGGGAGCTGGATCGAGCCCACCTGTCATCCTCTGCCTTTGAGAATCCTGAAATGCTCACTATCCATCATCATGCAGGTTGGGAAATCTGTTACCCGGGGGCTTGGCAGGGCCAGATCTTGGTCCAGGGTCATACCATCAGTTTAATCCAAATTTGATATGGGACAAGCAATAATGAACAGTTAGAACTTTTTTGAAATTTGTTCGAAACATGAGAGGATAGTGATGCGTTGCATTTTACACATTTTTCCATTCGAGTTGAATTATTAGCAGTTTGACCAAGTTTTCACTTGCCATGTATGTCTACAGGATACCTGTTTACACATCCAGTGAATTTTACTTTCACATCTAAGAGAAGCTGGATTTATCACATTTGTTTGAAACAGAGCCCAATTCAGGGATCCAAACCATTGGAGACCACAGAATTTAATACTTGTTGCCAGTCGAAAATAAGATTCGGTTCAAGGCTCCGGCTCTCATTCTGCAGCATCATGAACCAAGACTAAGAATCCCCAAGAACATTCTAAGACCAACAAGTGCTTGGTCCATGGGGACCCTGAGAGTCATGTGGCGCTCTGGATTTGATTTTTCCCCTTGGCTGCTAGAACAGACTGAGAGATGAGTCTGTAAGCCACGTCCCCGACCAGGCAGGACCTCACAGCATGCACCGTGTGTGCCGACCTCATCATCCCTGGCTGCAACGTATTCTTTCTACTTAAAAGTTACCTTGGTCCTCATTTCCTCACTTTAAAAACGTGTACATATATAATTTGAGACTGCCTTGGGTCTGCTTTGGAATCCAGCAAAGTATATTTAATGCTTGTTTATGTATTCGGTGCCCCTGTGCCGGTGCCTTGCACTGTGGTCCTGCCACCCGTAGTTTGGGCATTTGAAGGACAACACAAAATGGTGTTCTTTTTCAGCTTAATTGGAAAGCGATTGCCCTGCAAATCAGCTCCCATTTTAAAGCAGTTCAGGGAGTCTCTATTTCGTTCGTGAAACTAAAAAAATGTTCGGAGATAATAAACTGTCAGTTTGGGCCGGCCTCAGGCCTTGAATATTGAAAGAGGGCAGCAAGCTTAGTTCTTTTCAAGACTGTGACTCTCTCGTGCTTTCTGGGAACCAAGTTTTAAAAAGATTCCATGGAGATCTTAGACCAGATGAAAGCAATAGGGGTGTTCTGCAGTGCTGTGACAGAGACACTGAGGACATTATTGTTTCAAACATGACCACCCCCACCAGTATTACTGTTAAGAAAGTACTGGTTGAATTATCTCTTGTTATTGACATAAGTTTCATATCTCTGACTTACTGAAACTAAGATTTGCTGATCAAAGACATCTTTTAGAAATGGATTTTCCTTATCCTCTTTCAACTTGAGGATGGCAGAACTACTGGCGAAACTACCGAAACAGTATAAATTGTGCTGTGATGAATTTGCCCTCATCTTCGAAGATCCAGCAAGGCACCCATCATGAGAGAGGAAGCATGGGGTCAGCCAGGCACACAGAAGCATTGTTTCAACTCCCACTGGATAAGCTGATTACGAAGAGATTTCTCTTCTCTTCGAGACACCATGGACACAGTCAAAAGTCAAAACAATGATATTCAGACTGCAACTCAGCAAATGTGAAAGGCGCCAGTGGCCAGTCACTAACATCCTCCAAAGCTTACCAGACCATATGAAAGGATGTCATGGACCCACCCACATCCCAGATGCTTTTCATGTTATCAGTGGAGATAGAAATGATGCTTAAGTTACAATGGACAGGATTCAGAATGCCAAGCCAGTTGTCAGAGCATTTATCAGCTGAACATTTGAGGCTTGCAAAAGGACTCATAATTCATTTACTGAGCCATCATCTGAGACCAGTTCTAGCTCTAAGCAGGCAGGATAGTCATTTCAACAGTAATTATAGCAACAAGTAACATTCTGTTAACACTTCGAGTTTATGGAATAGTCCCCTCTTTACGATCTTATTTGAGTCTTACGATGATCTTGTGAGGTAGGAATAGTGGGAATTCACACTTTATAGAAGCCCAAAGAGGTTCAGCATCATGTGTAAGATAATGAAAGAACACGGACTCAAGCTCAGTCTTCTAACCCCAAGTCCATGTCCTTGGCATTGCTTCTCTAGACCCTTATCGTAAGGAGGGAGTGGGTGAAGAAAATAAGTCGGTGAATATCAAAGTATTTGATCATTGTGCCTCAGATTCAAAGCTTTTCTTGCTCCTGGCTCCATTCTCATTACTGAGACCCAGTTACTGTTATTTTTGTCTTTTGTGACCCAGCCTTTGGTCCGGCTTCTTTCCCTGAACCTCGGCCTGGAATTTTGACCTTGCTGTTTGACCTCTTGGAAAGCCTGCTTCCCCTGTCCGTTCCTGCCTCTCCCACCTGGGGAAACAGCTCCCCCCGAAAGCGCTGAGCTGTCTCCCCAGATGTCTCTATCCTCACGCTTGCTTTGGGCCCAGCCTCATTCACACCCAGCCAGGCTGCAGGCCCTGAGCAGTGGTAGTCAGGTCTCCACTGAGTGTGCCCAGCACCGAGACGGACCATCATCAACACTTGTGCCTTCTGAACCGCACGCTCCCCTTGTCTCACTCTTGATTCCTGCCGGTCGTTGCTTAATCAGCAGGCAGATTTGCTGGGCCTTCGGCAAGAGCACCCATCCTTCATCCAGTACGAGATGAACTGCCGAGCTGAGTGAGTGCCCGGTTATTTTCAGGACTATTTTCATAACACTTTATTTATTTGGCACCATCAAGGAGTGAGGTAGTCACAGAAATGGATTCCCCGGATAATTGAAATTTGGGGTGTCAGATTTTTATGTTAAGAATTTTGAAGGGAGGCCTTCCACAGTGCTCTGTGTACTTTTGTGCCTTGTTAGGCCAGAAGTGCAGATCATAATTTAACCATTTCATAGGCTACTGAGTACCTCGTTTTAGACTGTTTGGCTTTGGGGACTTGCATTTAGTTTTCACTGTTACTAGTGTGTCAGGTTCACAACAGCCTTCTGATCTAGCTTGCTACTTCAGTGGAGCTCATTTATTGAGTACCTACTATGTGCAAGGGACTTCTGCCTTGATGAAGACCCTAAGGAACGTACTGTCCAATCCTACAAAAGTTAGGAAATTATAGATTCGGCCTGTTGGGGACAATATTGAGTGGGGCTCTTTCTAAGAAATGTGTCCTGACTTTCAGTTCTCAGGTGTCTTTTTGTCCTCTTTGTTCATTCATTAAGTGCTACAGTGGGTCAAGTACTGTGCTAGATGCTGAAGTTGAAAACAGTGAACAAACCATTGCCCCTAATGTGAAGACCCTTCCCCACTGGTCCTCAGCCATTTCCCAGAGGGGCAGGTTGAAATAACAGAATTCTGACCATCTGACACCCCTCTCCCAGCTGAATATAGCTATTAAAATATGCAGATACACATATACACAGGTACTTATAAATATGGCACATTTTTCCCAGTTAAAGGTTACCAAGATATAGTCTCTGTGAAAATAAACAATAACAATAATATAAGGATAAAATATAAGACAAGTATAAAAGGTCCAGATTATTCTTGGAATCCAATCATTTTGTGAGCTCTCTCAAGCTGAATTCCTGGAAAAAGATATCCCATTCTCTGTTAAAAAATTTTTTTTAATTTTTCTTTTTGTGGTCTTTTAATAATCACATAATCGTAGTACTGTCCTTTCCTATTAAACATGAGATTGGTAAAGGAAGAAAAATATGACCGACAGCCAAGATTCCTTGGAAAAGCATACAAAGTTAATAAATAGGCCTAAAGTAAATGTATTGCTTCTCTATCTGCCCAGAAAATAATACAAGTCTTGGGAACATTTTCACACCATTCATTTTAAAATAAAGAAACTGTTCTGAGATAAGTACTTTAGAAATTACAAGGATGTAGGTGTTGTTATGAGAAATATATACAAAGGAAAAAAAGGATAACTAAATGTGTAGTGGCTGAAAGAATTTGAAAATTCCAACTGTAGGAGATTTTTTTCCATGACTCAATGAAACTTTCTTAAATACACATTCATACCCCATGGAAATTCCCACTTCCAGATTAGGGAATTTTTGTATCCTCAACTTTTTTTTTCTTATTGTCTACATTAATAGAGTTTTCCCTCTAGCTTCATTTGGAAACATTTCATCTGTACCTTTTCCTAGGCTGCAATTATGTTAACAATTTGCTGATTTATTTGAATGGTTTTCTGACTAGTTATGGTCACATTTGAAAAGCAGCTGTGGTAACAGAATGACATATGAAGACACAGTAAAACAGATAAGCTATCTCCTTTGGTTATGTTTTGGCCAGCTTTATCTCCAGTTTTATGGCCCTGGACAGGCTACCAGTAATTGGTGGGCTATAAGGAGGCCTGATATATTTAGCCATATAAACCAAGTGAAGCTTTGGAATTTTCCCACTTATTAGATACTGACATTGCTTAACCAAGTCCAGCCATTCCCCCTACCCCGCCCCCAAGAAATTTTAAGGAAGAGTGCCTGAATTAGGTCTGAAAAGACAACATAATTGTTCATCTCTGTTTCTCGCAATCAAATAAGCAGGCTTGCGAATTTACACAGAAAAGCTACGTGAGGTATGCAAACCATTAATAAATCCCAAAAGGAGAAGTAATAAGAGACAGATAGGAATTAGCTTCGTTTATCTTATTACTTCCATACGAAATTTTTTTAACTTATAAAAGAAATTTAAGAACATATCTGCCATAAAAAAAACACTGTGTTTTCTAGAAATTTGCCTATAGAGAGATTTTTCCAGAAAACCTTTTCTTGGTTTGTGGGTGTCTGTGTGCGCGTGCATGCACTTGTACGATTCGTAGGAATCGAGGGTGCTGGTAGACAGCTGCTGCCCACAGCCAGGCCCTCCAGACCTGCCATTCACCCAGAGCACAGCACGGGGAAGCAGCAGTACTCCTAGAGACGATTGAGGTCTGAAACCAGAGCTAATTATTATCCTTCTAACAGAGTCAGTGCTGCAGACAGTCCTAAGCACGGTGGCTCTGTATGCCTTACACGAGTGTACTTTTCCAGAGTCACCCACCCATACTCAAGATCTACTAGTTGGCTGTCAGCCTTCCCAGGGTTGCTAATCAGAAAGAGTGCTTCACACATTTCTCAATGGAGATAATTAGTATTATTTGCAGGATAAACAGCTCGTAGTAATCAAGGTAATGAGAAGAACCTTTATGTATTAATTCAAAACCAGGAGTTCGGTGGAGTAATACAGTTTAGACACCAAAAAGCATTTATTAACATTTTCATTTAAGCTATATCTGAAAAATAAAAGTCAGTGATTATATACATTGTTTCAGAAGCAAATTAACATTATTATTACACATTTTTAAATAACTGGTAGTCAAAATACATTCTTTTTTTGTTCTGTTGTTGTCCCAAACATGTTGAAATATCCAATATGATGATGACAGGACTGATATTAAAACTCTAAGTCAACACCTTAAAAGGTTGGATTGGAGTTTCAACTTCTTACTTTCCTTTCCTTTTTGGAAAATTTTCCATAAAATAAAATAACAAAAAGCAAGAAAGTATAGAGCTTAGATTTGCTTAACACATTCATACCCCCTGAATAATGAAATGTATGTTACCTTATGGTCTAGTGATGTGGCCTTGGAGTTAAAATAATGATTTTCATTTCAACTTTATACTCTTGACCAAATTAATTGTGATCACAGTGCCTTAATATCCCCATTGAGCAGATAAAATTGCTTCTAGAAAATACTTGAACATCAGTGTAGAATCTTGGTGGTGTTCTTCAGAAACTTAGTGTCTGAGGTTCTCTAAATCTTGAAAAACGTGAATGTTTTCCTGGACATGTTTTTACTGATGAGGGGTTTGTTGGGCTTCCTAGGATGTGAGAGAAATATCCATCCCTAATTTTAATTAAACATAAAATAAAGAGCCAATATGTGTTTGCTTATGTTACTGCAAGTTATAATAGTTTTTCTCCAGAATTTTGTTTTCTAAGACTTGGGATAAGAATTGGTGCTGAACATCTGCATTCCTGACACAATCCCAAGGGTTCTTGTAAAAATAGCTCTTCCGGACAGTATAAGGTACTTGGAAAGTCTTTAAAAATCATTCAAGAAAAGGACAGGTTGAGGAAAGTAGAGATTCCCACCCAGATGCAGGGTAGGAAACAGCAAATGGATATAGACATAACAAACACCCATTTTTGTTCTTTATTGCTTCTAGGCTCAGAAAATATTTCTAGAGTTCTTCTCCACAAAGAAGCGGTTCCAGGGTTCCCTTTAGAAATAGTTGTAGCCAAAGACAATGAATTCCTGCTGTTTCAAGCCTTCTTCCTTTGGAGGACATTAAGGTATTTCTTTAATTCCTCAGCTGATTCAATACAAGATGAGATGGAATTTCAGGGTGATCCTGTAAGCAGTACTTCATTGAATTTCCCCTCGCCGAATCCATCTTTGTGCAAGCACTTTCTCATTCTCCTAAATAAGGAGATCCAAGACCATTTCTCTCTTCCGAAAGAGGCCCACTAACGCATATCTGCCCAACCAATTTAAAGGGAGACCGTTTTCTTTGCTTCCGGCAACAGGCAGATGCACGTGTCTCCAGAAGTCTTAGCAGGACCTCTGTTCAACTGATAATCACCAAACTCTCCAAGGACATGGCATTGCCGTCATCCTTCTAGAGGAGCATGTACTCTCTAGCATGTCATGTCAGTATTGTACCCCCATGTAATCTAAGAGCACAGAAGAGTAGGATTTAAATGAGAATCATCTGGTCGTCAGGCCAAGACCCATCAGGATATATTCCATATTCAGAGCACTGTGGCATAGACTAAAGGAGGTGTGGGATAATAACAATTCCCAATACGCAAATTTCAGGCTGCTCTAACAAGCACAGTGCACGTTTCACAGATTTCACTAACACTTCCGCAAGCTCCTTTATTTATTTGGATTAGAAACAATCGTACTGTGATACCATGATTCTGGACTCTTCAAACTTACCTCTTCCCCCACCAAGAACTTCCTTGTATAGAAACTATGCAAAAAGTCTAAGCAGCTCTTGGTTATTCTCTAAGGACTGTTTAAGTGCAATGTTGATTTGAAATACTCTCATTCAGGATGGTATCACGTGTGTCTCACTTTGGTGTTCATTATGTAGAATAAGAAATTGAATTTCAGTAGACTCACAGCACTTCATTCTCAAAAGACTGCCCTGATGTTAGTAACAGGACCAGTTCTGAGATTACATATTAATATACTGGACTGAAAGCAGACTCTCAGATCCGTTTATGATAATGTCAGGGTTTTTGCTAGACAATTGATAGTTTACGGAATTCTAAAATAGAGATGGCCTCACATGGTAGGAAACTGAGCACTAAAATGTTGAGAGAATGTTGAAAGGGAATAGTACATAATGTATGACTTTAGATAAAATGTTAGGAGACAGCTAGTTGCCTGCATATGTGTCTGTTACAAATCAGCAGTTACTCCAGTGACAGAGGACAACAGCAGTAAGTACCCCAAACACATGCTCCACCATCCTTAAAAAGTTTTTAAAATTTGTTCCACTTTGTATTTGAAAAGGAAAACAATACTTATTTAACATAATAAAGTGAGATGACTAATGTTAAAATGCTTTTTGAAAATAATTTAGACTTCTGTCTACATTTAATGTATCACAATGAGTGTTGTGTTCAGCCTAATCTATTGAGGGGCAGTTGAATAGTTTTAGAGTAAATTGGTTTTGTTGAGTTTTTCTGTGTTTTATTTTAATAAATACTGAGGGAGTCAGAATTTGAAACTTACATACTTTCCGGTTTCTTCCCTCTAATGTACATCATCGATGAATGGGGAAATATTAATTTTAGAGGCACAGAATATTGTTTGGCTTCTTTGCATTCTGCCACATCATCTGAGGCCTGGAAGACATCCAGGAGGACTTGTTTTACCTAAAATATTTACAACACAGTGTTGTAGAACCAACACCTACTTAAATAGCCCTTCTATGCATTTTTTTTTCCCATTTGTTAAACTTAGCTCAAGCTGTTACCCTGAATGTTACAGGGAAATATGTTGAACGTATTTCTTCTGCTAAAGAAATGTGTGCTTGATGTACCCCTGGAGCTGGCTACCTAGCGGATACAGTCATTTGGATAAAGGGTGGGACTGTCAGTATTGTGGTTCTGATCCTCAAACAACCCAATTTTTTTTTTTTTTTTTTTACTTTCTAGCCACAGAGCACAATCCTAATCCCATCCATTAATTGTAATATGTACCAAAAATAGCATGCACGTCACCATTGATTCTCTTAACAAATCCCTAAAATTCACTGAAAATAAAATCCCATACTGCCCTGTGATTATTATGCATTTTCAGTGTCAGTGTCATCTGCCCAGATATATATTTTTCCATCATATACTTTCTGAAGGCAAAAGTTTCTCATAAACTTAAATGTCAGTAAAGAATACAAGTTTTGGGCTTCCCTGGTGGTGCAGTGGTTGAGAGTCCGCCTGCCGATGCAGGGGACGCGGGTTCGTGCCCCGGTCCGGGAGGATCCCACATGCCGCGGAGCGGCTGGGCCCGTGAGCCTTGGCTGCTGGGCCTGCGCGTCCGGAGCCTGTGCTCCGCAACGGGAGAGGCCACAACAGTGAGAGGCCCGTGTACCGCAAAAAAAAAAAAAAAAAAAAAAAAAAAAAAAAGAATACAAGCTTTGGGTCTGTGTAGATGTGCCCAAGACATTTCCTTGCCCGTAAGCCATGCACTAAAGCACTGGACAAAGAGTTTAGAATCCTTCCCTGATCCTTGCTATTAACTCTCTGGAATGTACACCTAACTCCTCCTTCGATGGGATCATCTGTGGTATGGTTTACTCAGACACGATCCAGGTCCCCTGCTCTAATATTTGTGGTTAGAATAATTTTGATGAAACCTCAACAGTCTTATGGCTAAAGGCTGAAACAGAATTATTATCTTGGGTGTGTAACAAGAGTAGTGATAAAGGAAAGACTGTAGGTTTAAAAACCGGCGATATTTACAGTAAATTTTAAGAGAATGGAGGAAAGCAGCGCTACTATATTTAATTCACTAAGTCTTAAAACTTGACTAAAACTAAACCACTTTTTGATGTTTATAGTTACCTGTCAGAAAGGATACTTTAGTCGTTGAAGGAAATTAGAAATTTCACAGCAGTGGAAATCTTAGATAAAAATTTCAGGGAGATGTTCTTCCAACTGTGCTGTAATAAAAAAAGGAGAATGTGCTACACCGTCTTCATACAGATTTTCACTGGGAGAATGCTGATGAAAGCATCTCTTTAATAAGTCCTAGTTGCTCACTACCTGTGAAGAGTTGAATCACTGGCCTCTTTTAGCAGGTGGATAAAAATGTAGAACTCTTGATCTTATCAGTGGCACCTAAAGCACTTATTTTTGGTCTCTCTTCCATGGTAACGGGAGATGAAACTTGAGAAGACAATGTGGACTAACGGATAGAGTGTTGGACAGGAGGTCAGGCACCTCTGTTCTGTTCTGTTCCCAGCCTGCTACTGGGTTGCTTTGTAAACTTAGATAAGCCACTTACCCTCTCTGCACCTCATGTTTTCCATTTGTGAAAACATAGGTAGAGACATTCTGTACTTAGCACTTCACAAAGATATTGTGAGAACCAGCTTACTCTGAAGAAGTTCATAGTATCTTTGGGTTGAAAAGAGGCTACATAAATATGTCAGTGTCCTTGTTCCCTTTGACAACACCCTCTCCACAGTCTGACATTGTATAAACTGTCCCTTATCAATCACTGCAAAACAGGTACCATTATAATGCGCTTTGTATTGCACAGAAGCTGAGAGTGTGACCCTAGAGCCCCACAACACCTGGTTTGAATCTGGGGTCCACCACTTACTAACCCTGCGACCTTGGACAAGTCAGTATGCTGGATTTCCTCATCCGTAAAATAGGGATAATGACAGCACCCATCTCTTTCCGACTGTGATCCAAAACTTGAAGGCATTTATGAAGAGCACTTCAGATGTTATATAGACGCATAATACACTTTACGTAAGTGTGTGATTACTGTTACTACCCAGAACAATTCTTCATTATTAACATGGCAGTGAAGGTCAAAATCACCTCTGGCCTAGGTTTCTTCTGTGCGTCTCGTCACAGGGTGGCTGCTCTCTCTCAGAAAACATCAGGAGGAAATAGAAGAATAACGATTTAAATTCATTTTAACCTTTCTTGTCTGCTTCTGTAGTGGTGAGTGTACCCAAAAATGCATAAATTGCTCAAATGTAAAGAAATAGAGCATCCGGATTTTCAAAAATTTAAATAAAAATATTTCTTTTTCAGGGGTTAACAACATTATGAAAGTAGAAAAGTCTAGGATTTGATGAAGATTACTGATTAGGTTTTTTCCTGTGACTTACCATAGTGTGGGATTTCAAAGATTGAATAGCATCTAAGAGGTAATCATATGTTTCATTGATTTTTTTTTTCTCTCCTTATTATTAGAACCAACCTACATCACAATTGATCCACCTGCATGTGGAGAGTCATCAAACTGCACCCTGACAGAGAAGGACTGCATTTATGGTTTCAAACTTGATCTTAATGGTTGTCGAACTTGTCAGTGCAAAAACAGTGAGTACATGGAAGACTGTGTTTTTTCAGAGCCTAATATTGTCAAAGCATATTGTGTGATTGAATATCTTTTCTTTCATTCCTATTCATGACATTCCCTTAGCAACCTGAAAGAAGGGGGAAGAAAGTGTATTTAACATAAACACATGGTCATTTGGAGAAAAAGAGCTGCTCCTTTATTCCGGTTTTTGCCCTCATTTCATTATATTCAGGTACTCCTTGATGTCTGGCTGCATCATGGGTGCAGCCCTGGGAACTCTGGAGCACATGTTTCCAAACACCCAGGGAGCTCTCAGTACTGCCCTTGCCGGGGTCATCCGTGACAAGGAGGTCATTCACACAGAGGTGTCACATTCCATGTGTGGCAGCCATAGTCTTTAGAATGTGCTCCACTTTCTTGATCCCAGCTCTCTTCCATGTAGATTCCAATCATGTCTCCAGGCCATGATCTCTGAAATGTGATAGAGTATATTGCATTTCTTACTGGAAAAAAAAATTGCCCTTCATGTTTAAAATGATTTTGAATTCCTCTAATTCTTCTACCAGAATAAACATCTTTAGTCATTCCCCAGGTGACATAGTTTCTAGAACTTTCTTGGTCCTTATGTAAATGTGTGGCCTAGAAACAAAGTATTGCAGAATTTGGTCTGATCACTGCAATGCTGTTGTGTGGTCTAAGTGAGCATTTGCTCTTTGGATTATACACTGTTGGCCAACACTGAGGTTATAAGCAACTAGAACCAGTTGGTACTTTTTACATCAGCTGCACATAGGTGGTTCTCATCTGTTCTGTATTTGAACGTTAGATTTTTTTTTTTAATGATATAAATGCAGGGCCAAATTTAACCAGAAATTACCCTGAGAGTTTTCAACCGTTTACCGACTAGTTGGGATATTTTTTTTTTTTTTTTTTTTTTTTTTTTTGCGATACGGGGGCCTGTCACTGTTGTGGCTTTTCCCGTGGGGAGCCCAGGCTCCGCGCTCAGGCTCAGTGGCCATGGCTCACGGGCCCAGCTGCTCTGCGGCATGTGGGATCCTCCCGGACCGGGGCACGAGCCCCCGTCCCCTGCATCGGTAGGCGGACTCTCAACCACTGCGCCACCAGGGAAGCCCTAGTTGGGATATTTTTGAATATTGATGATGTGACCTCATACTTTATCTATGCCTCCCAGCTTATATCACATAAACATAACTTACATGTCCTCATCTAAATCATTGCACTAAAATAAATTAAATTGTATAGAACCAAGGAGAGAGCCCTGTTAGCACTGAAGACCTTCCTTCAAAATGACTTTGAACGTAATCCTCACTTCTTCTATGGAGTTATTCGGCTAACAACATATCAGCTCCATCTCCACAAGGAAATCTTGAAACTCCTGATCTGTATCTTATCTGAAATCAAAATACATTCTATTTACAACATTCCTTTGCTGGAAACCCTACTTTAAACATAAAACAAAGTTAGTAGGGTTTGGGTTGTTTTTCTGAACCTGTACTGGCTCCTGGTAGCCATTGCTTTCTTTCCTAAATGTCGCAGATCCCATGTTTAACCATTCCTTCTTCAGAATTTTCAGTTGTGAATGTCAAGCTTAGTTCCTGTAGTGTTTGTCCCTTTTGAAATGACATTTGGCCTCTTTTAGTTTTCTGAAATCTCTTTCCATTCCCTCTGATGTCTCCAAATATGGACAGTGCTTCTGTAATCAGCAGGTTCTCCGTGAGCCTCTGGGTATAATTACCCTGGACTCAGAGAGTTAGAATTACCTAATGTAGAGAGATGATCACTTTCTGATTTATCAGTTTTCTTGGGCTCTGTATGCCTCTTCACCTTAATCATTCAATGCTTTCTTTTGTAAGAATATTTTCGGTGAAGACAGATACTAAGTAGAGTTGCATAATTCGATTTTCTCAGTTACTTGTTACCATCACAGTGTCTGTGGGATGCACTTGGTGCTGAAATGGAGGTTATCAAACTGTTGTTGTGATGATGGTTGTTTACCTTTAAATTTCCCATAAGCCTCCACCCATCAGGGACTGTCTGCCTTCCTACACTTGTTTCTGTTCAGAGGAGGACCAGTCCCTGTTATACACCGATCTGCCTTTTATACCTCCCTTTGGAAAGCCAAGTTTACTAGGGAGCTGCTTTGGCAGCCATATTTGTTGGCTTAAATGTTCAACTTTGATTTTTTGACACCAAGGTAATTGGTGATTGTATCACAAAGAGTTTATATATATTTTTTTAATTAATTAATTAATTTATTTATGTTTGGCTGTGTTGGGCCTTTGTTTGTGTGCGAGGGCTTTCTCTAGTTGTGGCAAGCGGGGGCCACTCTTCATCGCGATGCGCGGGCCTCTCACCATCGCGGCCTCTCTTGTTGCAGAGCACAGGCTCCAGACGCGCAGGCTCAGTAGTTGTGGCTCACGGGCCTAGTTGCTCCGCGGCATGTGTGATCTTCCCAGACCAGGGCTCGAACCCGTGTTCCCTGCATTAGCAGGCAGATTCTCAACCACTGCGCCACCAGGGAAGCCCAAGAGTTTATATTTTAATCCTTCTCATATCTCTTGAGCTGTACATCCTTTCTGATCATGGAAGCATACCTAATTTTTCTTTCCTGAACTTTTTGAAGTCTAAAAATATAGATTTCATTGTGCCTAATCACCCCGCCTACCATCTTCACCTGGGCTTTGCTATTATGAACTTTTGGCCACATGGGCACACCTACATAAGACCCATGCTGATTCACAATGAGCCCTTTGTAGTTAAATCCAAAGAAGCAATTTCCCTCAGTTGTCATTGAAGCAAGTCAGAAGCATATGACTGGCTTTTTGCAAATTGAGACTTATCAGGAAAATTCTGCTCTGCCTGTCTTTGTGTTAGTGTTGCTTTCTGGCTTTGTAAAAGGGACATCCATGCATACTACCTGCTTTGCACCTCCATTTCATTAACACATAGGAGGAAATATGTACAGGAGACCATTGCATTTTATGTCAGCTGGAACTTGTCATTTTGTCTATATCATACACAAAAGTACATGGAAAGTACATGACAGAGCCATAGAGCATTGTGCACTCATCCCCTCCCATTAGCAGTCCTGATTATTTGACACCTTTGGGCGGTGAGTCAAATCAAACTGCCACATCCTCAGTTGTCAGATTCTTGTGACTGTATTTACCCAGCTGTCCTCCCAGACTCTGGCATCATACTGACTTGTATCTGGGTGATCAGGGCAAGTTGCTTTATTTCCTAGAGCCTCTGTGTCCTCATCTGTAAAGGGCAGGTAGTAATACCAAAGTAATGGGTTGTTTTGAGGACTAATTAGTGAATGCAAAGCTAGCTTTACTACCCGACATATGGTAATTGTTGACACGATAGCTGTTTTATAACATGCATTTCTGCGTCAGCTAGAGCTAGCTGACGTGGAAAACCCCCAGTTTCCCTCCTTTGTTCCGACACCAACCTGCCTCCAGTTCTTCCTGTCCTTTGAGGACACGCACACAAACAACTTTCCTTTTGCCTTTTAATTTTAACCCTCGAATATTCTCACTCTCTTTCACCTAGCTTTAGAAAAAAGGAAGTCCCTGGTACTGAAGGATAGCTAAGTATATTCTTTTTCCCATTGCAGCTACGTGATAAGTATGGATTTTGTCTAAATCTCTCCTTTATGTTATTTTTCTGCATCCCACCAAAGCCTGTTTCACATGCAATGGTCCTAACCATTTATACCCAAGTTTTCCGTTAGGGGTTAGACGTTGTATATATAGACCACTGGCATCAATATTTCTTTCTTAAAATAAGACCCATGCCAAATAAATATTTCTCCCCTGTTACTGGCCTGTTGTCTGCTCATTCATCCCTTCTTTCATTCATCTAGCATTTATTGAGTGCCTACTATACACCGAGAACTAGGGGTACAAAAAAGTTAAAAATGGACCTTATCCCTGACTAATCTTGGTAATGTGTTGGTAATATTGGTAATATGCTAATATGTTATAATGCTATTGCAATATAATCAAGCATATTATAGACAGTCACTTGAAGATTGAAATCAAAACCCAGTAAAAACACATCCTTCAAAAGAACGTGGAAGGTGTATGACAAAGGATTCTTTTATTTGAACATACTGTAGCTTTTCTTTTTTAACCTGTAACAAATAACATTTCTTATAACACTGCTAAGCAAAGTAATGCATCAAGGGCATATAGAGAATTTAAACTTTTTTCAAAGACATACTTAGAATAAAGAAAAGAAACATGGTAGAAAATGCTTAAGAATGTATGATAGCAACAAAAGTTAAAACTAAAATCATTTAGATAAGCTACTAAAAATCTAACACTTCATTGGTACAGGCTGTTAGTAGCATTCCTTTTTAACCAAACTGTTTGCTGTCAAACATACATAATTTCAGCTTACTATAGGTACTATATGTAGTAAATTGCATCTATGTGAATTAAATGGCATCCATCTTTTAGCATCTTATCATCTACATTTTTAAATCAAGTGGATTTCATCAGATTATTTGAGCTGCTCTTCCAGTTTTAACAATCTGTAATTCTAGGGATTAATAGTGCTTTTAACTAGAAACCAATGCAGACATAGAAAATTAATGGTAGCAGGGAGAAAAAAACCTTTCATAATTTTCATGAAACATATATCTGAATCAAGCATCTAAAGAAGGTCACAGCATCATATACAAGGAGGCAGGCTCCTGTTTTCATTTCACCGTTACTGTGAACAAACACTTAACAAGGTCAAGATTGGGACCACCATTTGCAGTGTTGCACTTCTTTATTTAACAGTCTCAGGAACTTTGTTCATGGTATCCTTAACTGCTTGCATGTTGCTGAGAATTGCCAGAACCCAAGAGTGTGAAGTCCTGCAGCAGAGAAGCACAACACAGCTCTAGGGGCACCATCACACTGTGTTCTGTGTTCAGGCTCCATGGTGTTTAATTACACCAAAGTACAGATGATGCTCCCCACAGTTGGGCCACATTTTGGCCCTGGGAGCAAAAACATCTTTTTTTTCTCCCGAATAAACAGAGAGTTTACTGCATAGCTGCTATCAACCAGCCATGATGCACAGGCTCTGTATTTTGCCATTATTTATCACTTTCTCTTCAATGGTAATTCCCCCCTCTGGATTAGAAAGCATTCTTAGATCACAACAAAGTCATAATGTTGAAAAATTAGGAACATAAAGCCACCATTCTTTCTGTGGTTGTCTCCAGTGATGTACTAAAACTTTTCAAACAAACTTAAAAACTCCCACCCATCTATGAATAAGATGTTTCTAATCTATCTGTTCTGCTCTTTACGTAAATGTTTGCCTTGACGTTATACTTCTCTGAAGAAAAATCCATAATTGATACGTGCATCTAGGAATACCTTGAAATCTTTAATGTTCTCTGTTTCTAAGCTAGAAGGTGGTATTTGGAGACGTTTAGCAAGTGCCAGTATTGTGAAATTTTTCAGTACTAACAGTAAGTTTTTTCATCCCATTATTTTTCTGCTAATGTGGCAGTCTTGATGAGAGTAGAAGAGTAAATAGCAAGAATCTTGATTGGTTCATTCATTCAGCAAGTATTTATTGAGCACTCACTCCATGCGGAGCACCATGATAGCACCTGGACTGTGTAAATAAAGAAACTAGGTCCTTGCCCTAGAGCCTCCCTTCTGCTGGGGAGGAGAAACGAGATAGCAGGACAGTAAGCAGTCCCAAGTCGGGGCAGCATTGTGGCAACCTGCCCAAGATGTCACAGCCATTTCGAAGTCTATGAACGTCCTGTATTTTTGTTCACACGTAGCAGCCTTTGCTTGAAATTCCCTTCCATTGCAAAGCAGAGGTAAAGACAAACTTGGTGTGTATCAAATTTTTTAAACTTAGTGATGCAACAGCTTTCATTAAGGATGAAGCCCATTCTAGATTAAAAATTATGGAAAAACTCCTTTTTTACAGGACCAGAGAAAGGCACAAAGGTGCTCAGACTCAGAGTTTCAAGGAATTTAATCCCCAGTTCTCACAGTGTTGTTAGTTCATCTGTCTCTCAACATAATCTACTTGGTGTCAAGACTTAAAATTTTTGCAATAGAAAAATGGATTCACAACTTAGATCTTGGTGTCAGAGAAAGAAATGTGGCTATGACAGTCTTCTCCCTCCTTCATCATTCCCTTAATAATGGGAAAGAGATGAAAAATGATGACCTTTCAAGTCATATAATTAAAAAATTTTAAATGAGCCATTTAGAATTTCACTTTTAAGGATGCAAATTAGTAATCAGTTGCTTCACAGTATGATACAGACCCACGAGGTTATATTAAATATGTGTAATGAAAGGTTTATGTTGATGACAAAGTAGAAAATTATACTATAAATCACATTATCCTTTTTAAAAGATAGCAAATTAAATATGCAAGTATTGCCAGCTAAGATTCACAAAAGATGCTATCTTAAAATATTTATGTAAAATGTGAATGCATTTCACCTATTAATTGTAGTTAAGGTTTAATTTTAGGTTATAAGATTTGTATATGGAGGAGACAAATGTGTTCTTTTTTTCGCAGTAACTTATGCATTATTTACAATATTTATGCTTAAAGGATATCCACATAAAATTGATTTATTATTTCAACAAAAGTAGTCTCAGCTTCCCATTTTACCAGTCCACGCAGAACTATAATCAAACATTGCCATACTTTTGCCATCATCATGTCTACTTCTTTAAATTTGATTATCTTTCAAATTCTGCATTTAATTCAGACCAGTCTCAATTTGCTTTAGTTACATCACCAAGCATGCTTTTCTTATTTACCTTAACGTTTTTATTGCCTGTATTACTCTAGTAAGCCCTACATCACACCTTTTTAAATTTCTTTACAAGGTTTCCATTAAGCTAATAGAAGTTTCTTGTGCCAGCCACCATTTTTTGTTCCTTTTTTTCCCTTCTACAATAATAAGTTATAACTGACTAACAGAGGACAGTTAAACATCACTCCAGATTCTGCTAACAGGGGAGAGTTTGAACATTTTAAATAATGGATAGTTAAACGTTAACCTAGGTATTTCTTTGGCACATACATTTTTTTTTTTTTTTTTGGTCAGTTAACTAAGTGTATCTAAATACCTGGATATTTGTCAGTGGTAGGGAAAAAAATATCTAATACAAACACTGATTATTTCACTTTGTATTACGTTATTAGAGATATACCTTTTAAAGAAAGGGTGAGCAATGCTTTATGCTGCATATGGTACGCAGTATTGTATGGTAACATCTAAAACTCAGAAAAGTAAATGTGTGTGAACCTTTAAGAATGTGTTTCTCATGGGCATGCAGTAGGAACAAAAATACATAATGAAATTTGGGATGTAAGTTTCCATTTCTCACATTTTGAATAATAACTGGTAATCAGTGGTTTGAAATGGCTGTTGAGAACAAATTTCATGAGAAAATACCCTCCATTTTATCCGCATCTCAAATAGTAGTTGCCAGCTTGCTCTTTAGCCCCAGGCTAGAGTACCCATCAGAAATCTGTTTTTCAGAGTTGGACTTTATCGTGTATATTAGTACCAAAACCTGAAGTTACGTTCCGATAACCATGAAATAGCACAATCTATAATTTTTAACCATTGCTGATGCTGTGGTAGAGCTGAGAAATTTGCATCGGTGGAAGATTGGAAGATTAGGGGAAGGCGTTGAAGTGTCAGATGTCCTGTTCCTTTCATCTTTGGAAGAAACGTGCTGTCCATGTGTCTTCACAGGGGAGGAACTTTGCACGGGCCTCAAACGAGGCTGCACCTTGGACTGCCCCTTCGGCTTCCTAACCGATGCCCACAGCTGTGAGATCTGTCAGTGCCGCCCACGCCCCAAGAAGTGCAGACTCATAATCTGTGACAAGTATTGTCCATTTGGATATCTGTACGTATTTCTTAACTCAGAAGATCTATTCTTAATTATCTATAACTTGGCGAAAGTCTCTTCCCTTTTTTGTTGGCTGTTTTGTGTGTTTGTGAATGAATCAGCAATGTACTGCATCCAGAATATCTATGCTTGTTTTGTTAGAGGAATCAGAAAGCAGGGAAAGGCGGTTATCTCCAAAGATAAGAATCAAGTTTTACTCTTTTTTGAAGATGGGCCAGAGCCTTGTTATGACACTTTGGGCCTGTTAGGTGAGATTTCCTCATAGCAAGGGCCTTTGGACACTGCCAAGGGGAGTGGAACTGTCATGAGGTCCCAGTGTTGTAAGCGCTTCAACTTTGCACCACTGTCGCAGAAACTGTTTTGTGATAACTTATTTAAGCTATACTTTAAGATGAATTGACAGCTACTGATTTGCAATATGGAGCATCCTTACCTGCCACACCTCCCTGTCCTACCTTGATGCTTGTCTAGGTTTATAGTGTTCTTTAAAATAGCAGTAGATCTTATGAATTTCCTTGGTGATAAGAACTATGACTTGTATTTTAAAAAATATTCTTTATTGAATCAAATCCCATGAAAATTCAGATTATTCTAGGGGGAAAATAGACATTTCACATTTGTTACTTTTGTGTCTGTCTTAGAATCTACTTCTGTCTTTATGTCAAGTTGGTTCCTTAAAAATAACTTTTCAGAATTTGGCTTTGTCATTCCTGCCTTGGTTCCTTCCAGTTTAGTCTCTCTGCCTTTTCCATTTGATATGTTTATGTAGTGCTAGTAACTATAAGGGATTTAGAGCCATCACCTCTTGCCCAGCGTCTTAAAGGCATTGTTTTTATTCTTCCTCTTGGAAATTCTAGTTTAGCAGGGAGAGGGGAACCTTAATTCTAATTTTAATTGGATAATTAGCTTGGGAACATTATTCTTTAAAATTCCCCAAGTAAACTAATAAATCATTGTTCTTAATCCTAAAATATGAATATGCTATTAATAAAAGTAGAGCCATTTCTTAGCTTACCTGCTGATGTAGAATAAAGTATTACTATCATAATAGTACCTACAACTACTTGCTGCAGTGTTACGATAGTTCAGAACCAAGGCTGCATTCATCCAAACTTCACCTTGGAGAGAAAACTCTTAGAGGATTATAGATTCCACTTGGTATTCCTGTCAGTAAACACATTCAAGAAGGACCAAGTTGACTCTTGTAGGCAAACGAATACTGCATTGGCTAGCACATGTTTCAAGGACAGCCTCTGAGGGAGAAATACAGAGAAGGGAATGGGAGAAGGAAGAAGGAAGGGATAGGTGAATAAATGAGTGAACAAACAAATCTGTTAAAGCCCTGTTAGGGCTTAAAAATGGCACAGTCTATGACAGGAGTGTGAAGCATTCATTTAATTCATTGTTTTCATTATATTGATATAAATACGTAGACCCTAGTGTTCAGTTCTCATTTCACTTAGCAGATTGTAGTTTGTCACTTGGGCACTTATATACCAAGGGTTTCCCATGGGGCCATCTTCTTTTAGAGCCCCTTAATTTGTCCAAGATGAGAAAGAACAGGGTTTATTTTTTTAGTTGAACACCACTGTTGCCACTTAGGGCTCCTTGGGATGAAACCTAAGGATTAATAGACTTAACTCCGCCTTCTCTGCTGCCCAGGAAGCCCAACTAGGGCAAAGCTTGTAGAGGAGATGTTGAGCCTGAGAGAGGAGCTGCAGGTAGTGGACAGAAGACACAGGAGGGCAGGTTAGCACCTTTTGTAATAGACAGGGTCATTCTCCTTTGAGAGAAAATAAGGAATTGTTGCTAAGAATTTTTTTGTCCACTTAAACTATGGTGATCTTTTAATAAACATATATTTATTTAATGTCATCTTTCTGATCAACACAAAATTTAGGCACTGTAGCTTATTAAAGGGAAAAAAAAAGTTCATCCAGCCATTTCCCTTTATCCTCCATGCTTCAGTCATGCCCCAGAGGTGGAGCATTTTTCAGTTGGTATTCTTTTCTGACTAATGAGGTAATTACTGGACATTGACTGCAGGACTTCTTAAACGTTTTGTTCTTCATCAACATTTACATAGCATTCCCAGGTCTATGGATCCTTAAGTTCTCCTATCTGCTAAAAAATTCCATAGATATCTCAGTGAAATATTTAGTAGTGTCTGAAATTTCTCAAGAGAATGTGGTCGTCTGAGGAAGCCTGTGGTTCTGACAGAAGAAGGACCTCTGCCCTAATGCTGGCCTTCAACATTGACCAGCAATATATCCTTCACCTTCCTATTCATGGAGCTGCACATTCATCTTTTTGTACTGTGGTACCGCTTTTCCCAATTAAATCAACAGTCATGTCATTGGGATTCTGACAGTCACATCCTAGAGCACCTAAGTGCTTGGACAAATATAACCATTGGCCATGGGTGGGTGGTGGTCATGGCCACAGGGAGCTAATTACACACCACTCCAGGGGGTTTTGAGAGCAGAAGTTCAAGTCATTCTGCTTAATGAGAATATCACTTCAGTGACCCTTGGTCTAAGCACTTGGGCATCACTTGAGACTTTTGGATTTTCTGACCTCTGACAAAATTTTAATTACCCAGGAAGAATAAGCATGGCTGTGACATCTGTCGCTGTAAGAAATGCCCAGAGCTCCCATGCAGTAAGATCTGCCCCTTGGGTTTCCAGCAGGACAGTCGTGGCTGTCTTATCTGCAAGTGCAGAGGTAAGTCCCAACGCATAACCCTTCCCCGCTCAGAGCAATAAGAGGCACAGAAACCAAGAACGGAAGTCAACGAAATAATTTCAGTGATTGCTGTCCACTCTGACACCACTGTCACTCTCTAGAGGACCATCCCTTGTCCTTTCATCTCAATGGAATAAGAGCTCAGAATGGAATTGAAAGGAACGGGCCCCACGTTGACCAAATTAATCACTTCTTAGCTCTTCAGTTTTACTTGTCTCAGGAACTTTAGCCTAAAGCATCTTTATCTTGACCTCCATAGAGTCTCCCTCTGTCCAGCAGTGGATCGAGACGATTGATACAGCGAAGGTCCCTTTTCACAGCCCTTTGAGGGTGGGTGAGGCTAAACAGTCTGCTTGTGTATTTTCTTGGTAACACAGCTTTCCCTGAGAATGTAGACTTTTGCTGAATAACCACATGCCAGCCTATAGTTGTGGATAGGTGTGAGTCCTGGGGGTACCTTTTGCAGGACTTCCCCCTCAAGGGATGTTCCTGAAGCTGTGTGAGCCCTTACCCCAGCTCCAGCGCCACTGCCAACCCCAGCTGATTTTAGCTGTCCACATGAGCCACAGATGAAGCAGTAAAAGACCCCTGAAGTTTGTTCTGTGTTTTTTCAGAGTTGGACGGTTACCACCTTAACAGTGTTTTTAGGGGGTCAGAGTAAACAGAAATCTAGTCACTGCTTCAATTGTTCTGCTGAAAAAAAATCTGCTAGTCACTAGCAGCCCAGGATTGCCTCACTGAATGATGATTTCTAGAGTGATTATTCTGCATGTATTAAACATGTGTAACATTCACGCTGAAATCAATCAGTGCTTGTTTACTGTATAGAATATGAGAACATAGAGTGAAGGGAGGAAAAAAAAAAGTTATTAGCCTACCAATAGCAGAGAAATGTATTTGCAGGGTTTTTTTACTCCCTTTTTTCTTTTTTCAAAATTGAGAGCATATTAACTTAAATTCTTTCATGATCCTTTCCTGTGTCACAAGCTGTGCTGTGTAGACAGGATTTTTGGTGGCTGGGTAGCATTACCTGTAAGGAACTACAGGCTGTTTCTCCTGTGCAGTAGCTCCTTCTTTACCAGGCTGCCTTCTGTCTGTCCAGAGGTCCCTGCTGCAGCCGGGCCACCCGTCCTGTCAGGCACATGTCTGTCCATGGATGGTCATCATCATAAAAATGAGGAAAGCTGGCATGACGGGTGCCGGGAATGCTACTGTCACAGTGGACGGGAAATGTGTGCTCTGATCACCTGCCCGGTGCCTGCCTGTGGCAACCCCACCATTCATCCGGGACAGTGCTGCCCGTCATGTTCAGGTAAAAGCTGGCCGCCATCTCGTGTGCTCCCTAAGCAAATGACTTTTGCCTCATCACATCTGTAATTCCGGGGGAAGTGCAGGGGACGACCCCTGGAACATATTTCAGCTCTCTGGTTTTTGTCAACAATAGCCACGAGTGTCAGCCAGGTGCTATAAATGATTAGCCAAAAACCAGAGAATTATTCTAAAGCTCTAAAACCACTCTCCTTATTTTTGAAGGTTTATTCAATTACATTGGTCTTTGAACTACATTTGTGTACAGGTTTGTGGGCTTATGTACTTAAAGCTCCAGCTCTCCATCTTACGGATAGTGTATTAAGGCTGAATGTCTTAGTTAATTGGAGGGGGTTGTTGTTAATTTTATTCCATGAAAGCTTCTTATTTATAAAGTCATATTCGAGAAGGAGAGAATTACTGAAGTCTGTGGATATTGCTTTTTTTTAAATTAATGGATATGTGGTAGTCTTGCCAAATGGAGATGTTTAGAGTGACCACACATCCAAAACATTTACAGTCATAATAATGGTAATCAAGATAAGTTAGTAGAAGAACATAACAGATTTATAATTCATAGCGGTCCAATTTATGGTTGTCCATAACCGTAATTATTACCATAATACCTCATCTAGTGCCTTTGATCCAAAGAGCTCAGCATGGTTTCATAGTTATTATTTCTTCCACTGAGTGGAGGCCACTGAATTAGGGAAGAATACGCTTATGCAGTTTTTGTTTTGGAAAACAGACACAGAGAGATTAGCTTTCTTACCCGAAGTAAAATAGGGTGTCAGCTAGAGGGCCAGGGAGACATGAAGTCTCCTGATTCTTGCATCGGATTTTTTTTAAAGTTGAAATGTACTGTCCAGTTTTGGGGTAGGGATTGTATTTCCCTGGTCAGTCTTGGTTCTGTATCTCCCTCCACCTGTGCCACGGGTGCAGTCAGGAACCTGAGGCCTGGGCCTTTTGCAACAAGGCAGGCCCGGCCTGGGAGGGAGGTACCGCATGCTGGCACCTCAGTCTGCACCTGCTTTGCCTGCCAGGGAGGGGGTTGGCAGAGGGGCACTGGAAGTCCTTTTTAGACCTGACATTCTACATACCTCAGTAACTAAGGTATCAAAGTGATAGGCAGCCCCCATACTCCTATAGAGGACCAGATGACAAAGTTGTTTTGTTTCGCATAGTTAAGCCAGATGTGCTCTGTATCAAAACTGCTTCCTTATTCACATGTTTTGCTAGTTAAATATGAAAAACCACTAGTACCCACTGAAACAGAAGATAAATGAACAATTTAATGAGACAGAACTCTGTGTTGACTCTTCGGGGAAGGAAAAATCATTTGTTCCAATGAAGACCCCATGCTTTAATTATAGGCATGAGTGTGCAGAGTGTGGCCTCCACCTGGGTCTTTGCTAAACGGTGCTAAGCGGTGTACTCAGTGAAGAACTCCGGCCAGTGGAAATGCAAAGATATTACTAAGAATAGATGATCAACTTAAGCACTAAAAGTCAGTGACACCAAATCTAGTTTTCTCTATTACAGAGATATGGAAAGTTCTTAAACACACACAGAATTATTGATGTATTATTGTGGATGTGTGACTATCTAGATATATACATATAAAAACATACAGGTATTGATATATATGGATGTGTAGGTATGTTTTTTTCCAAAAGTCTTTAGTGAGTTGCCACATATGGATCTTTCTGAACAGAGACCCCCAGCATTGTTGCAATTGTGGACTCCTACTTCAAAGAATATTTTCTCCTGCCTTATATTCAAGGATCAGCTGTTTTTCCTTCTGAGATAAGTGAGCAGCCTCTGAACTCTTCTGACAGAAGATTCACCAAATGATACTGTCTCTCAGATTATTTTTCCCTTTCTTACCCTCTACCTTTCAGTTTTTCTATCATCTCCATCTATCTGGTCACTCATGTTTTGCCTTGAGGCACATGGATATATATATATATATATAGCAAAGGAATTCACAGAGAAAGACACCTGCAAACACACATCGTTTTTCTTCTGACCACTTCCTTACATGTCAGCGTTTAAAAGGGCAGCAATTGTCGATCCTCTCCAAATCCTTTCAAAAGGGAGACTTTTTCCAACAGTATTTTACTAATTGTCTTTGGAACTATTTTTTCTTTTTCTATAAACGGTGAGAAATGCACTTTTATCTCATCGCAGCTCAGTTTTCATTCTAATTATCTTCCTTTCTACTTTCCTCATATACTAGAAAGTTTGGCCCAGTTGGTTATGAATGTAAGCGTTGGCTGATGTCAGTTTTCTGTGATATGTCCACTTGGTCAAAGTTCCAGTCTTTACTAGCTCCCTTGAGGTAAAGCTGTATTAAAAGTTATACAATGCCTTCTTAGCTGGAGCTGGGCCCACACCACTGTATCTCATCAGTATTGCTACCTCTCAGGCTGACCACTGCTTTGAAAGTCACAGCCCGTGAGTTCTTAGGAGACGTCAGCTCTGAGTATCTCTGCACAAACAGGGTGGTAGTTCTTCTGAGGCCCAAATTCCACTGATCTCCAAGCGTGAGCCCGCCATGGTGTCTCCAGATGGCTTCTCCACAGGGTTCCACGCTGTCAGCACCTTCTTGAAACGCCTGTTGTATTTGGATGACGCAAATATGGTTAATATCTTCATACTTCTCATTTCGCCAGCACAACTTGAGGGCAATTCCGGTGCCTCTCCAGACATTTTCAGCATTAAATTCCCTCTCTGTCACTGTCATCTCACCGACAGCCCCAGATCGCCTCTCGTCTGGGGAAGGAACTCATAGTTATCATCGGCCCCTGGGCATTTACCTCTCTTGATCATATCGCCAAACAAATGTTTAGTCTCAGGTGAGGGTTCAGACTGTTGATTCCGAAAGAGCATTCCTGATCAGTGTGCCGGCAGCTGGGATTGGGGTGTGTCCTGCTCAACAGTAGGACTTATTTCTAAGCCTGAAAGGACTCAGGGTCCCAGAGATAAAGAAGTGAATGGGGCACAAATCAGTTTACAATTGTATTTAATCTGGAGGTGTATCCATGATCCAAACAAACATAGACTTGGGTTCAGATCCCTTGTCTGCCCTTAATACTCTGAGTTCTCGGTTTCCTTATATGTTAAATAGGATTACAGTACCTATTCACATGATTGGTGTAAGGAATAAATGAAGTAACATGTAAAGCACTAACATGGAAACTGGACCATAGTAAGCATTCAGTAAATGAGAGATCTTTATTCTAGATAACCCTACACATTCGCAGACATCCCCTAAGAGGCTTCTGTTCTCTTCAACAGTAGGAGTCCCTGTAATTTATATCGTTGAAGCCTCTCGTTACTATTGACAAACTGGAACCACTTGAACCTCACTTCCTGAAACTAGCTCTTCTGCTGTTGCCTTATACTTCTGTGCATGGAATGTTTTCTTCCCTGTTCTCTTGAGGGAAACAGCCAGTTCATCTTCTCTGTCCCTTAACGCCCACAGCACCAGGTTCTTCCCGAGCTGGTAAGACTGCAGATGAATAATTTCTTGTGTTTGGATTTTGTGTCGTTCCCCAGATGACTTTGTGGTGCAGAAGCCGGAGCTCAGCACCCCCTCCATTTGCCATGCCCCTGGGGGAGAGTACTTTGTGGAAGGAGAAACGTGGCACATTGACACCTGTACTCAGTGCACCTGCCACAGTGGGCGGGTGCTGTGTGAGACAGAGGTGTGCCCACCGCTGCTCTGCCAGAACCCCACGCGCACCCAGGACTCCTGCTGCCCACAGTGTCCAGGTAACCGGCACTGCGCCTCGGGATGCACTGGGCCGGCGGGGAGGGGCTGCAGCCTGGGCATTGTCATTCTGCAGGACCGGTGGGCTGGGTTGAGCCCCACGTGGGAGTGTGCCAGACCCAGTCACCAGTAACCCAGGCAGGAACATCTGGCAGGCAGCTTTCTAAATTCATTCCTTTCTATCGACCACATATTTATGCAATCAATATGCCTCGCACCTGAGGTGACTTTGAACACCAACAGCAAAAAAAAAAATTTGTTTCTTTCTACCCTTTTTTTCTTAACCCTACATCTCAGACTCAAGAGACAGTCCTTCTGTACTAGATTATTCCAGATGATTTTGCTAATGTGAAAAGTCATCTTTGTCTTTACAAAATGTGAAGAGCAGTTATTGATAAATATTGTAAATAAAATTCTTTGAAATGTGTAAGGGTGGTGAAGATACTTTGAGAATGTTAAACAGAGGAATTGCTAAAAGATGCATAAAGCCCACCTTCTCAAATCTGTGATGATTAAGTTAAGATCCAAAAGTACTAAGTGACCAGCACTGCATATGTACAAATAATCTGGCCTTAGCAGGTGAATTTATGGTCATGAAACAAATATAATGAAATTTTGTCAGACTTTTAAACATAAGTTGCTGATTATGCAACGAAAGTAGCAATTCTAATTAGCACTAGAATATATGACTTAATTTACATATGTATAATTACCAAGTTGACAGCACACTAGTTTTGTTGTTGCTCAGTCTTTTATCTTTTCAACTTAAATCAATAATCATTTACCTTCTAAATATATGTTCTTAGAGCATTTCTGCTCAGTAAAACATAAGCCCTTGTATTTTATTACTTTTTTTACATTGGATTATCTAGTCAGCCAGCTAGAATCTATTGTTCTGTCATTATATAACCGGCGTAGTTGATGTCCAGAATTCTTCCTGGGTTCACATTGATGATATTTTTTAATTGCATCAGAGGAAATTGTAGGGATAGCAGCATTATTTGCTGTTGTCATCGTGCCCTGCTGCTGAGGTATTATCATCTTAGTACAGACTCTTTGGCGTAATTTTCAACCGTGTTAATCTGAAAAGCTTAATTAGTGCAACGTCTTTTCTAGTATAAGAAATAGTTCAGACGTATTATGCTGTTAGGATATACCTTAGTCCCTCCTATATTTTTATCATCACTTTTACTTAGACACAAACCCTAATATTTCTCTGTTAATACATGACCATGATTATTCCCATCCTCCTGGTGGAAACTACTCTGAGTGGTCTCTTCACTGGTGATTATGAATTTATATCCGTTTATATATTCATTTTACAAGGCTTATGGAATGCCTGAATTGAGCCATGGGGATCCCGGGGTTGATGAGAACAGCCAGTAATCCAGAAGAAGAGCTGAACAATCCAGTACTCCACCTTTACGTAAATCATGACAGAGTGAGAGGAGTGCCTGGAAAGGAAAGCATTAAGAGCACACGTAACCCAGGAAGCTTTAACTAAAGTGGGAAGTACCTCTGTTCCCACTTGTCCGAGGATCTGAGGACAAATTTAGGGGTTGGCCCAAATTTATTGGTGGGACACCTGACTGGACTCAGAGGTTCAGCCCAGGCAAAGAACAGGAGCTCCCTGGAAATGGGACTCCTGTGTGTGCCAAGGACTGATTTCTTAGAGCCAGGTCTCAAGGCCAGTGCGCCTGAGCAGAGGCCCTGCCGATTCTAGCAGAGCAGAGACCTCCCCTCTAGAAACAGGAACAAGCACCCCATGTGTGCCTGGCTTTGGCTTCTCCTTTATAAACATATGTCTAGGTGACTCTTCCTTACTTTGCATATAACTTGAGAGGTACTTCAGTGATAGCTTTCATCTTAAATGTCAGGACTTTGTTTCCTAGATCAGTATTCTGAAGGTTACACTTAAATCTGTGAATAAGTTTGTATCTAGAATGCTCTTGGATTTTAAAATCAGTCACCTACCCCATCATTGAGCTTTCTGAACTTTCCATTCATAGCTGTGTTGCAGCGATAAAAAGTCTTAAAATTCAAAACATTGATTTCTTCACATTGCAGTAAATTTCGACAGCAGCATTGATAAATGGAGTATTTCGCATCTAGAAAAATACCATCTCTAATCTTAGGATACTTGCATCCTAAAGTTGTCCCAAAATGATATATATGTACAACTAGGAGAGTTGCATCCCTCATGGTGGTTGTATCTCCTGGGATGCCTTGTCGTTCCCTCTGGCCTGGTTTAGAGCGAGGTCTAGAAACGGAAGTGGGCTCATGAAGAAAGACTGAGCATCCCTGTAGGTGATGATACTTCACCAAGGTGAGAAAGGCAGAGAATAGAAAAGCACTTCTTTCTTTTTTCACACTTTAAAAATTCTCTTTCATTTTTGATTTTTTTAAGTTAGAAAGAAGCGTAGCACAGAAGAGAGATCCCTCTTTTCTTCTTTTATTTCTCTGGTATAGAAATAAAAAGAATGAATGAACACCAGTGAAAGAACTGGTAAAAACAAAATGAGTTAATATTTAGAATCAGAGTGTAAAGAAGGGGTCTCATTTTTTCCTAAAAATGGAAAGAAAGGCCCAAAGAAGGAAGATAGCCTGGGCAAGATTCCCAAATGATATCTTCAGTCAAGGCTCAGAAGTCTCTTGCCCTGGGGGCTAAAGCCCTGCAGATGCTGCATCTCAGCTGCAGCTCTCACTCCAGCTCTGCCGGCACATTCCCATGTCTCCTGGGGTCCCCTCCAGACTCTGGGATGTTCATTTCAGCTACTATTTCATGCTTCCATCGCTGCCGTCCCTGCTTCCTCTTCTAAGTTTTCAGACACCAGGTTGGGTGTTGCTTGCAAGAGCTAAGCTGTCATATCACACAGAAACCTCGTGGCAATTTGCAGAGCCTCGTGTAGACTAGTGTGAGTTGCCCTGATTTCCAGCCAAATCAAAAGTTAACATCAGTCAATCTCTTAAAAAGAAAGTATCCCTAGACATGGATGATCCAGAAAAGATGCCTGAGAAAGTAATCCCGTTTTACCAGCCTTAACTCATATGCATGTGATCTATGGAAACTTACCTAAAATTGGACCTGAAGCACATTTGGAACAATGGAGCCAATGGCTGTTCTGTCACTGTCGCTGCCTTCAGGACTAGCAGTAGGAGATGCAGTTACGCACTTTGGGTTCAGAGCCCCAAATAAAGCAGTTGCCCCGCTTCTCCAAGAGACTCTTTTTGTCAGATCAAACTTGCTGGCTGTAGGGTGTATTCAGGAGGTAGATGGGAGGAAAATGGGACACTTAGAGCTTTGGCATCACTGTGATAACTACATGTATATGAAAGAGCAGACTTCATGATGCTGACTATGAGAACAGATGATAATTCTTCTGACCCTGGATCCTTTGAGAAAATGGGATTCTCTTAGAGGTTTGCTGGGTGGGACCGTCATGGCTTTTTCTAGACTCTCAAGTGCAAAGGTGGTTGGAAGTGCTCTCTTGTCAGTGCAATTGTGACATTTCTAAACTAGGAAACCTCACTACCTAGTATTACACTTTCCTTTGTTATATCGCAGTCGGCTTTCTGCTTGAGCTTACAGCTCTCAAGTCAGTTCAGTGAATGGCAAGACCCAAAGAGATATCTGGGTTTTCTGGTGACGTTCTTTTCTGTTTCAAGTTGTTACTAGATCTGGAGACCCTCTGCTCTGTATTTATGTAGCAAAAACACACAAGTCTTGCAGATGATTTCTCTGTAGGTGCATCCTCAGAAGTGATTTACATTTCCCGTCATCTTTCAGCCATTAATGTGAATACCTGAACATTGAAGTGTTACATGCAGTTTGAAAATCTGTTTGGGTGTTAATTGGTTAGGACTGCGTGTGGCTGCAAGTAAGAGAAAACCCAGCCACAGGTTTTTTTTTCTTCCCAAAGTCTTTTTTTTTTTTTAAACATCTTTATTGGAGTATAATTGCTTTACAGTGGTGTGTTAGTTTCTGCTTTACAACAAAGTGAATCAGTTATACATATACACATGTTCCCATATCTCTTCCCTCTTGTGTCTCCCTCCCTCCC
>NC_041225.1:53871300-53871630 GCF_002837175.3 Physeter macrocephalus
TGGCTGAGTAATATTCCATTGTATATATGTGCCACATCTTCTTTATCCATTCATCTGTTGGTGGACACTTAGGTTGCTTCCATGTCCTGGCTGTTGTAAATAGAGCTGCAATGAACATTTTGGTACATGACTCTTTTTGAATTATGGTTTTCTCAGTGTATAGGCCCAGTAGTGGGATTTCTGGGTCGTATGATCATTCTATCTGTAGTTTTTTAAGGAACCTCCATACTGTTCTCCATAGTGGCTGTATCAATTTACATTCCCACCAGCAGTGCAAGAGTGTTCCCTTTTCTCCACACCCTCTCCAGCATTTATTGTTTCTAGATTTTT
>NC_041225.1:53873736-53892648 GCF_002837175.3 Physeter macrocephalus
TTTGGGTTTTTTTGTTCTTCTTTCTCTAATTGCTTTAGGTGCAAGGTTAGGTTGTTTATTTGAGATGTTTCCTGTTTCTTAAGGGAGGATTGTATTGCTATAAACTTCCCTCTTAGAACTGCTTCTGCTGCATCCCATAGGTTTTGGGTCATCTTGTCTCCATTGTCATTTGTTTCTATGTATTTTTTGATTTCCTCTTTGATTTCTTCACTGATTCAGCTACAGTTTTTAAACAGAGGTTTCTTTTCCATACATTATGAGAAGCTTGGAGACAGATGTTGATCCCATTGATTTAGTGTCTGAGTGATATCAAGGCCTCTCTCTTACAGGTATGATAAGGGTATTATAGGTGCAGGCGACAGACACACTCATATTCAAGGCATGAAGAATGTGGAAGCATGTGGGTAGCTTCATATTTGCCCTTCTTTTAAGAAAGCGAAAGCTTTCCCAGAAATCCCTGATTAGCCAGTGAATCCGTTAGCCACAGCCAGGTGACGTGGCCACCCCCAGCTGTGCCGAAGACTAGAAAAGGAGGGAGCAGTGGTCCCACATGCCATATCCCCCTTGTGATCCAGGTCCTCAGCCACCCCACCCCCAACCTTAAAATCAGGAGTTCGTTAAGGAGGAAAGGTAGAGTGGATATCGTGCAAGTAACTAACAGAATCTCTACAACAGATCTTTTGTGGTCTTTGTTGTTTTTGTTTTAAAACTCCAGAACCTGTCCGAGTCAGATGTGCTGTGTCGTTACTGAGTCCATTTTAAGGAGGCACACAAAGCCCTGGTGACCGAGTGTGCTTTGTATGGGACAGAGTGAAACTCAATGTGTTGCACAGTGGGTGGCCTGCAGCATCTTTTTTTCTGCTGACCTTCTGTTCATTTTTCCAGATGAACCTCTCCAGCCTTCCTCATCCCATAATGACAGCGTGCCTAGTTACTGCAAAAATGATGAAGGGGATATATTCCTGGCAGCAGAGTCCTGGAAGCCGGATGTGTGTACCAGCTGCGTGTGCATGGATAGCATAATTAGCTGTTACTCTGAGTCTTGCCCTTCAGTATCCTGTGAAAGACCTGTGTTGAGAAAAGGCCAGTGTTGTCCCTACTGCATAGGTAAGACCAAGAAAAAAAATGCTTCCTTTCTCCCAGTGGTCACTAAATCTACATTGACAGCCATTTGCCTAGATCAGTTAATGATTCTGAAATCTGTTTTTCTGGTTGACGTGCCACATAGAATCAATGTAGTCACATCAGGCGGAGGAAAGACATGGAGGATGTGTTCCCGAGATAAAGCATATTAAGAATAAGAAATGCTCTCTGAGGATGTCGTGATGCTATAGCGCTATCTCTCTTGGGCTCCTTTGTCATTTCAGAATTTTCAGTATTGGAACTCTTCCTTCACTCTGTTACTGACCGTGGTCCTTTTGTCCACAGAGAAACACCATGTCCCGTATCAGAGTACACTTAGTGCCTAAGCTTGCCACTGCCTTGAGATCAGCTAAATACCAGATACTAATTTAATCCCCCAATTACTCCTCTGTCTGCTAACCCTTAGTTGATTCTATTTAAACCATGTGGTTGTCCGTGTGGAGGGCTTAGGGACACAGAGTGAGGCCTGAGTAACTGACAGAGCCCTCTCCTTCATGTGACCCATAGGGATACATCTTGTGAGCAGAGGACATATGTATATCAGCCCCTGACGTCTATACCAAAACTGGTCCTGTGGACACAAGCCAGATGCCGTTCTGGAGTCCAGAAGGCGAGGCTCAAACAGCTGGCAGCTCTAATACAGGCACAGTCCCTGCTCCCAAGGCTCTCACTCTCTTTGATTGCTTTTGTTTCAAGTAAAGCTCATAAAGTCAAGTGAAAGACAATGACATATCTCAGTCCAGTTGTGAACCTGTAATCAGAGTTAGCAGGTGAAAAATTAGGCAAGCTGTATTAATGACAGGCATAATGCTATTTATTGTTGAAAGATTTTTGCATGCTTCGTAGATGCAAGTCAGTGCATATATCTGGGGTGATGCCTGAGGAGGAGGAGAAATCCTCTGGCCACAGGGCTTTGTAACAATCCCCATAGATGAGTCGATAAATGGTGCTCAGGTGCACATCCGCCACCATTCAAGCTTATCAGGACAGCTCCTCTGGCCACTCTGTGGGGCCACTTCCTCTGAAGACTTATTCTACACGTTGGTACACAAGAGATGGAAAGATTTTTAAAGCATAATTTCTGGTCTCAGGAATTTTACAAAGCTTGAGTTTCTCAATGTAATGGTCAGGGAACATTAAAAATTATGTGTGAAAGATGGATTCTCTTCTTTTAATAGGGTGACTGTCTATCCAATTTATTCTTTAAACCATGCTTTTGTGAGTGAAGTGAGGGCTGTTAATAATTATGTTGGGACCATGGCTGTAGGCCAGGAGTGTCCCTAGTAAATCGGGACATACGGTTGCTGCACCTCTTAGTGACTGGAGCGTTGGGTCTGCTGTAATACCCGTAAGCTTCGTAGCTCCTAAATGGAGCCAAAAATGTATCAAGGCATCCACCCAACTTACTGCTACGTGTCTTCTCAGAGAGCTGACCAACAGTCATCTGGAAAGTGGCACAGCCCTTGGTGAGACCTGAATGAAAGGTGTAACCAGGCCACTATTTCAGATCAGGGTTTTGGTGGATGGAGGGGGAAATGTCCAGCCAGGACCACTGTGTTTAAATACCAAAACTTCAGTCCTAAAGGAAACAGTTTATAAATCAACCAGGGGCACTTGGATCACAGTTGGAAACTAGGGCCCAGGAGGCCTGAGAATTCTATTACCTTCAGAGGAAAAACCCAGCAGTGAATTTCTTGTGTGTTGAAAGCCCTCAAATTTAATTTTTTTTAGATAAAAAAAGTTCCTGTTGTGTTTTGCTACTTAATTGGTAAATATGTGATTAGTAAATTACTCAACTAGTAAATTTGTTTCCATGTGATAACAGTAAATCACTTCTCTTTTTCACAAAACCAATTTAACAAAACCAAACTTATGGAAAGAAACCTGCATATCATAGTATTTTGTGTTGTCTTTTTTTTTTTTCTTTTGCCTGCATATTTTCCTATTCCATTTCCTGCATTATTTAGACCAGCAGTCCCCAACCTTTTGGGCACCAGGAACCGGTTTCGTGGAAGACAGTTTTTCCATGGAGGGTGGTAGCATTGGTTCAGGCTGGTAGCGCGAGCGATGGGGAACGACGGGGAGCGACGGGGAGCGGCAGATGAAGCTTCACTCACTCACCCGCCGCTCACCTCCTGCTGTGCGGCCTGGTTCCTAACAGGCCCCAGACTGGTAGCAGTCGCAGCCCAGGGGCTGGGAACCCGATTTAGACCATACATTCATCTTTAGTGTGGGGAAGAAAATACCAATTTGGCCCCAATTTGTGATTTTGATTTCAAGTTAGATTGTAAGTACTTTCACTAAATTGTGGTTCATATGAGCTCATAATGATAGAGTGGAAATTTTATTTCTGTTACATCTCCCTCCACAATTACTACCCCCTCCCCTTGACACAGGTATAACTGTACTGTATAAACCTATGACGTATCTTCTGGGGAACGTATTGGGGAGTCTTAACATTTGATGCGTGATGCTGTGTGCTGTTGTCCTTGCATTCATCTTCGCGCTTCATACGTGTTTTCTTACTGAAATAGTCATTAGGAGCCTCTATATGCATCATACTTTTCTGCAAGTAGCAAGGACCAGGTTATGTCCAAGCATATGAAGTCACGTTCAGTTCATGACTGTGATATGGGGATTTTCTGACCCTCCAGTTTGCTCCCTTGGCCTCTCCAGGCTTATTCTCTTGTCAGCTTCCCATCAGTGTGGTCCCTCTGTAAGGGCACCAAGCCCAGGCAGCACTAGTACACCTGCAGGCGGTTACTGGCAATGCCCCAGTGGCAAAGCCTGTATCCCCATCCAGATCACCTAGCAAAGGAAGAAGGTAGGAAGGCCGTCATTCTGCATGTCATAAAGCCCCCAGTTGCTTCTCAGCAGGTATCGAGGACCAGTGCTTTCATTGTCTCCTGTTTTAGGCTTTCTCAGTTTGAACCCAGCTCCTTATTAACCCAGATAATCTGTTCCCGGGGTCACATGTGCCTCCTCCAAGCCTACAGTGCTGACCTCACCATGGCTGCAGGTCTCCTCCCTGGGGGAATGTTCTCCCTAATCAGTCAAATATGGATCTCTAAAAACCTCAAACCTGCCTTTAATCTGGCTTCTTTTTTAGTGCTAAAACTCCTGAAGAAAAGCGTGCTAGCTTTCACCTTGTAAAGTAGCCTTTTTTCTTACCACAAGAGAATCGAAAAGGGTGATCCTACTAAAAGTAGTGTAATTACGAATGTTTGTGTTCCTTTCAGATAAATTATCAAGTCACTAAAGTGCAGTGATAATGCTTCTCTTCTGGTGTGTGAAGGCCTCATATTATGTGTGCTAATTTAATAGAATGTGTAATACAGACATAATTAATAGGATTGATGATTAATTTTGAAACGTGAACAGCTTTGTCTAATTACTTATAAATACCCATCATTAGGGAATTCATCCTTGTCCTAGAAGGAAACTAAGTAGTAATTACCCAATCATTGTAATGGAACATCTTCTGATTCCCTAATTTTTTTATATTCCAGCTTCCTACACAAATACACACAAACTTAGATTTTATTTTCATAGGCTTTTTGGCTGTAATGATGGCTTAAAGAAAGGGGAACAAGAATCAAGAGATGACTTGAATGTAGATCGGGGCGGGGGCAGGGGGAGGATAAAAGGCCTGGTGGGAATTCTAATGTGTGATAGCAGATTTGATATGTGGTTCCTTATAAACAACAAATGCCTTCGCCATGACAGACTTCACCATGCAAGATAGCCTTGATAGCCTTATCACTGACTACATGCTCCATACCTTTCTAACCTTTCTGGAGCAAAAAATTATTTCGGTGCTTCAGTGAGATCTTTATTCCATCACTCCTAAAGGGCAGCAAACAATTACGCCCAAAACCCTTACAGCACTGGCACTTCCTGTGCCTGAGGGGATGCTTGTCCTGACACATCACCCTTGCTCTGATGTTTGTGTGGGTGACGCTTCTGCGAAGGGCCAGACTCTAGCAACTTCTGTCTAGCAAGATCATCCCAGCAGATCTGCACCATGGCCAGGGGTGCAGTCATTCCTGAATGTTATGTTCGTCACTATGATATTTATATTATGTAATATAAAATGTATATTATCTCTTACAAAAATATTGTAAAGAAAGGCACTACCTTGATCATAAAGATCTTTCTTAATTTAATGTAGGAGGTGTTCAAGCTCATATTGCTGCTACGTCATACCTGTTGACTTTGGAAATGTCGATGCCCAGGTGTCACCCTGATGAAGGGTTGCGTAAGCAGCTCTTGTGTTGGCCAAGTCACAAGTATGACTCAGTGCATAGAATGTTGTTTTGAAACTTAACCACTTGGCAAGCATTTTTACTTATTTGTAACCATGTGTTATTTTAGAAAATATTTGAGGTCATATATTTAGCGATATTTATATATCAGATATTTAGATTTTTTTGGCTGGAAATCCCTGAGTCAGTGCATCTTTCTTATTTAAGTTTTTGTTGAAGGTTAGTTATCTTGGGATGATAGTTGTTTGTGTGTTATGTGTGTGTGTATGTATATATATACACACACACATATTTATTTCATAATTTGATGTGAACAAAGTTATGATACTCTGATTACATGTCTTCAAGTCATCTAGTATCTTTTAAGTGTCTTTAAGTATCTCATATCTTTAAGGATCTCTGAAAACAAGTTCTATTATAGATGGTACATGAAAAAATGATTTTCTTGTAGGTTGTACATCTGTCTGATTAGAGGTTAGCTATTTTTTAATATTTTTATATGTCTTATATTAATATTTGAGTTAGAGCTTTCAGGTGGAGTCCAGCTGGCTTGGCACTCAGTCATGATGGTGTAATTCTGTTTCCTCTCCATAGTGATCTTTAACTAGCAAATGGTTAATAATGTTTCTTCTTGGTAGGGACCATGCCTATGCTTTATATCAAGTCAGTCTATCATACCGCATTCATTTTTTGCTTAGATTTATGTTTGTTTAGGTATCTCTTTAAAATTTTTATTGGAATATAGTTGATTTACAATGTTGTGTTAGTTTCTGCTGTATAGCACAGTGAATCAGTTATACATATACATATATCCACTGTGTTTTAGACTCTTTTCCTCTCTAGGTCATTACAGAGTTTTTTTTGTTTTGTTGTTTTAAATATTTATTTATTTATTTATTTATTTTGGCTGCGCTGGGTCTAGGTTGTGGCATGCAGACTCTTAGTTGCTGCATGCGGGCCTCTTAGTTGTGACGTGCGGACTTCTTAGTTGTGGCATGCGGACTCTTAGTTGTGGCATGCATGTGGGATCTAGTTCCCTGACCAGGGATGGAACCCAGGCCTCCTGCATTGGCAGCTCGAAGTCTTACCCACTGGACCACCAGGGAGGTCCCGTAGGTATCTTTTCTAAGAGATAAATACAAATAGTATCTCTTTGGAACATCTGTTGATTATTGTGTATTTAACTCAGGCCAGGAATCAAACAGTAAATATTTAATTCAGCATCTCTAAGATATACAACCCACAGAACTAAATGTTGTACGTTTTTAAGCCATAATGTTATGATACTGGCATCATCATTGGAACACTTTTCACAGCTGTTTCTCCAGTGTGTTTTCTTAAAATTAAAAACTTCTGTGTATTGGAAAGAGAACGTACTTTGATCCCATTTCTGGCACGTTCTAGCCGTAGGTCTTAGTGGTAGGACGTAACTGTAGCTCAGTTTCCTCATCTATAAGATGGGAATAATAATATCATCCTGTGCTTCACTAAAGTGCTATGAAAATTAAGCGACGTAATATACATATATGAAAGCACTTGGTAAACAGTGAGCAGGATATGACTCTATATTGGCTCAGAGTTACAGCTCTCCTGACACAGGGTGCACCCGACGTGGGTAGCAGACATCACGTGGACTCTGGTATCTCACTTTAAATATGGCATCCGCCCTTCTGCAAGAGAAAGGCCTGGATATTGCGTCCCAATGATAAGTTTTTGAAGGACGAGAATATCTGAGAAAACACTTTGGTGTGGTGTACCTCATCCTGCACACTCTTTGCTTAAATAAATAGCGCATGACAACTTCAGTCACCTGATTGTGACCCCGGTGGAAGCAGCATGCTATCTAAGGGGTTGTAGTGCAGCTGGGTTGTGGCAGTGCCTGGCCCCAGACCTCAGCACTTCACTGTCCTCCCATACCTCTGGATGTCTCGCGGGAGAGAGAATGGAACTCTTTTATTTTTCTGTTTGCGTTGAGAGGCTAGTCCCATTTGAGGAGTCCAAGGACTCATTGTGCGGGATCCGCTATGATTCCTGGAAACAGAGGTTGTGGCATTTATAATCGGGGAGTGTTCTTGTCGGAAGGAGCCCCGGGGTGCTTCCTGCACATTCTTCAGAGCTCTCAGTTCCCTGGGCCCCTGCTCCACAGCCCCGGTGGTCACAGTTAGCGCCGAGTGATTTTAAACAAAAGGGAAGGGAAGCAGGATGCTTTTCTGTGTAATGTTTAGGGAGTGTAAGACTGACGGCATTCTGGTTGTCAGGCACTGTACTAACTTTGGAACTGGTCTAAAGTTGTCCCAACAAAAATAAACAGGGCTTGATTTCAGTTTGTTTATTAGGTCCTCCCCTCCACCCTAGGAAACATCTCATCTTGCTTATCCCCTAAGCAGCTTTCTCTTCTCACTTCAGTATCCTTTCCAGGCCCCCGGCTGTGTAAACAGAAATTCAAGTTGTTCTGGTTAACTTGGGGAAAACCTCTGAGTGGCATTTCTTTATCTGGGCTCCAGCCCCATATTCTTGTTTTAAAGACGTCTGCTGCACAGAAGGGAGGCTGGCACTGGTGTTTCCAGAGATTATTAGCAGGTGCCTTTTGCCTCTTATTTCTGCCCAGGAGGCCAGCCCTAACTGTGTACCCTCTAATGAGGGAGGAACAACCCTCTGTAGCAGGATTACATTTCAGCGACAAAATGCAATCAGACCTGAAGTCAGTCTGCAGACGTACCCGGAGGCTGCTGGTGGAGTGTTCCTGACAGCTCTTGGGCTGTGACAGGATGAACCACCTCCTGTAGGTGCAGAAACTCCTCTGGTGCAGAAATTGGCCACACTGGGCTTCTTCTTCCTCAAAGTTTTCTTAGCCTATGTAACAGTCAGTCTTTATACTCTTTATCAAGTTGGAAATGGAATGTTTCCTTGAACTTCTATCCATGAAGTGTTTAATCAACCCATAACAAATGCTTAATACGAAGATTAATAAGTTCTATTACTGAGAAAGTCCATCCTCTTTGCATGAAGTAGGAATCAGCCAGAAGTTACTATGTTTATCAGTTTGGTGAGATTTCTCTTGGTGGAACTCAGGGAAGTTTATAATTTCTCTATTAGCTTGGAACCCTGTATCATCACCTGTTCTTTCCAGTATGTTGAAGAAACCTGAAAGGCTCTTTTCACCTTTATAAAGAGACCTGGACTCCTGTCCCAGAAATAGAATAAAATAAAGCAAAAATGGGATTTTCAAGAAAAGTCTTAAAATCATGGTCAGATCTGCCTTTACAGCAGTTAAGACATTGTAGAGTTTGGGGTTTACAAGCCACCCGTTCTCCTTGCTTGGCCCTACCATAAACGTTTCTCTGCTTAAAAAAAAAAAAAAAAAAAAAAAAAAAAAAGACATTATATGGAAATAGGAGTCAGCCTACATGGCAACATTTGTCTCAGTTTTTTCTTTTTATATAAGTGAATTAAGAGCAGATGTTTTATTTATTAGAAGCTAAAAGTTATAGGATAAAGTATGCAATTTTTGAGGTTAATCAATAAAGTTTTTTTTGCATTTTTAGGCAGAAAACTCTAAACATTTGCTGATAAAATTACTGTGTATTAGGTTTCTGCCTCACTGAAATTGCCTAGGCCACCTGCGTCTGTTTTTAGTAAGACTTCAGTTGAGTTCCACTTTTATATTCTTTTCCAGTCTGTGGAGGTCCACCGAGCCAGCATGTTCAAAATCAGTCGCCCTCTTCTATGTCTGCAAATCTCTGTCCACTTCTTAGTGACCTGCTTGTTTATTTGCTCAGATTCCTTCTTCATTCTGATTTCTGTTTGTCTCCACTTTATGTAAAAAAAAAATAAAAGCTGGTTTCTCAAACAGGAGGCACCCACGTTCCATTGATCCTCCATCGTGGAGTTTGTGCCCTGAATGTGCCCAACTTGGGATATAAAAATACAAAGGATATCGCAAGGCCAGGGATCACAGTGTCTTGTCAGCTAAGGGAAAATAAAGTATAAGGTAATAGTAGCATCTCATTCCTTTGTGGGAGTTAGAGAGTATTTGTAATGCACTGTTACAGTCATAAGCCAAAATTTTAAAAAGCACTTCCTCTATACTTACCCAAGTCAGCCGTGTCAGTGGAAACACTTGGCTGCCTTTTTCACTCTCTCTTCTAAGTCTTGTGTTACCCATAGTGTACCTGGTACCTTTCTCCACCTGCCTAAATGACTGCACGAAAGTTTTCTTTAAAATCCCTCGAACCTCAAACTTAAACTGATTTGAAGTATAATATTACTAGCAGGGCCTGCAGTTTGCACAGTTTTTTTCATATCATTTGGCACATCTGTTTTGAACTGAAATCACACAGAGCTGAGGAGATCCTCAATCCAGGAGCATCTCCCCGAGGGCAGAGACCGCCGCCTGCCTTGTGCACCACTGCACCCTTGGCGTTTAGAATGGCGCTCTCTACAGCGATGTGCAGAGAGAATGAGCACCCATTGCACCACTGCGCTGGATTGTTTTGCAGTGGGACTTACTCTGAGAGTTAGAGCTGCATTTACTTTCTCGGCCATGAGCATCCCAGAGTAAATTACTTTTCAGGTCTCTAAATAGTACATTGGAGATTTGGAAGAACTGATGCAATTTCTAAAGCTGCCGAACTTCCTCCCCGGAAGCTACTCCCACACCAAGACTCTGACTTCATGGCCATCACAACCAGAGCCTGTGCGTCCGGAGCCTGTGCTCCGCAACGGGAGAGGCCACAACAGTGAGAGGCCTGCCATACCACAAAAAAACAAAAAACAAAAACAAAAAAAAACCGAAAAGCCACCAGAGTTAGAACCTGAACTATCTATGCAAGAACGTTGTCTCCTGGTAGAAATGGAAAAGTCCAACTGTAATGTAGATTCTAGTGGATTTTAGGTTTTAAAACCTTTCACAGAGCAAAGGGGGGTGGGGAATCTGGAAATGCTTTTCATCATGGTCAGATTCAGAGCAAGGCCTGAGCTACTACGTCAGTGACTCCTGAAATAATTGGATTTTTATAGAGGAAGAAAACGACATGATTCTAGTATCCGGGTTTTACTGTTAATTAGCTTTATGGTGTAATTAGTAAAATGGCTCAAGAGTAAAAGCAAAGTCCAACTTTTAACAGCCTGGTAAGCCTCTTCTTATCTTAAAAAGAAGTAAGATAGTGAGGTTCAGACAGGTGGAGAGGTCAGCTTGAAAGGAGTTAACATTTCAAGGCCTTGCCACTTCTTCCTCAGCCCTTTCAGATAACCAGAATTGAGGAAAAGGAAAATAAGGAAAAACCACGCTGAGTTTTCCAAACTCTATCACTGAAAGAGATCACATATTTTTTTTGTAGTCAAACATGATGCAAGATAACATTGCTTCTTTTTGAATCCAAAAATATAAGACGTATGTCTGAGCGCTGCATGAGTTAAATGGCTGGCCTGCCTGAGGAGCTATGGGTATGAGTGCTCCAGGCTCCTGACACACGATGCTGAGAATGACACAGCAGTAAACCTCCATCCTTTAGCAGGGAGGGACTTTGTTTCTGATAGAGGCCAAAAGTCATTTCAAGCCGATCTGATGGATAAGATAGAGGCCAGAGCTGAGGAAACCAAATACCAAAGCTGATCTAAACCAAGGAGTAGCCATAAAATAGTGACCGTCTTCCTTGCCTGTTTCAAAATTTGGCTCTGGATGTCATTGCAAAAGGAAAATTCCAAAGCCGTAGGAAGCAGGGGCAATATCGCCAGAGTACGTTTATAGCCCTCAACAGTGACTACGTAGAAAGGGATCACATGTGTTTGGGTATGTAACTCCTGATGTATTTGTTTTTAAAAAAAACCTCATTCTATTAGTGTCATACCTCACATTTTCCTTGGAACATTCTTCTCAAATCCTCTTCCTTGAGAGAGAGAGAAGTGTTAAATAGAAATCTGCCTGAGAAGAACCACAGCCTCAATAACCACTGTATCTCCACTCCCTGATAGGATTGTGCAGATGTCTGATGCAGTCGGTTGAAGGGTGATCTGCCTTTGAAGGCAAAGACCTTGAGCCCCAACAAATGTAAGGGGTAGGACGTCTAAGTGCCCATTCTCCAGAGTCAGTGAGCAGTAACCACTTTTGTTTGTGTGGCCCAGATCCTTGCCCAGGAACATGGAGCTCTCTGAGGTTATCCCACTGGGGACGAGGCAGGCAGACAGTGTGCAGGGACTGTGGAGGTGTGTGTGGTTTCCGTCCTGGCCCTGCCACTTCCTAGCCATGCGTTTTGGGCAAGTTACTTATTCTCCCTGTGCTTTGGTTTTCTGTGGAATTCAAATAACACCCTGTTCCATTGGCCTGTGGAGAGCATGTGGAATTGACTAGTGAAAAATGCGTGTTTAGAGTGGTCCAGTGGTTAAGACTCTGCTCTCACTGCCGAGTGTCCGGATTCAATCCCTGGTCGGGGAACTAGGATCCCACAAGCCATGTGGCACAGCCATAAAAAGAAAAAAAGAAAAAAGCTTGGTTAGCACCATGCCCAGTACATAGTAGGCAGTCAGTATGTGGAAGTTTTGATTACCATTAGGTATTGAAGAATAAACCTAATGTCACTGTCAGCATAAGTAACCAGTTGGAGTGATGAATACCAACCACAGTCAGAATGAAATGGGCAGCCCACTCGATAACCAAATATAAACTGTTTTGGTTACTTTTAGTTGGACAGTTCCCACATCTCTATTTCTGCATCCCTCTTCAGCCTTAAAGCTTAAAATGCTTTTATATGGACTTTCAATTAGACTATGCTGTTTTCCCCCCACAACTACAATGACTTCATTAGTTTATTGTTTAGAACCACAAATTGGGTAGATTAGCCACCATGTCTCCCTATAAACCAAGTCATTTCTAAAATTTTCTGACAGAGCTTTCTCAGATTGACCCAAATGTGCCATGGGAGGAAGTGGTCCATCCAGGAAAAGAAATGAGCGTATAAGAAATAGGAGCGGGCTTCCCTGGTGGCGCAGTGGTTGAGAGTCTGCCTGCCGATGTAGGGGACACGGGTTCGTGCCCCGGTCCGGGAAGGTCCCACTTGCCACGGAGCGGCTGGGCCCGTGAGCCATGGCCGCCGAGCCTGCGCGTCCGGAGCCTGTGCTCCGCAGCGGGAGAGGCCACAGCAGTGAGAGGCCCGCGTACCGCCAAAAAAAAAATAAAGAGGGGCACTGGCATTTGCAGCAACATGGATGCAACTAGAGATTATCATACTAAGTAAAGTCAGACAGAGAAACATAAATACCATATGATCTCACTTATACGTGGAATCTAAAATATGGCACAAATGAACCTATCTACAAAACAGAAACAGACTCACAGACATAGAGATCAGACTTGTGGTTGCCAAGGGGGGCAGGGGGCAGGGAGAGGGATGGACTGGGAGTTTGGGGTTGGTAGATGCCAACTATCATATTTAGAATGGATAAACAACAAGGTCCTAATGTGTAGCACAGGGAACTATATTCAATATCCTGTGATACACCATAACAGAAAAGAATATTAAAAAAGGAGGTATAGGGACTTCCCTGGTGGCCCAGGGGTTAAGAATCTGCCTGCCAATGCAGGGGACACAGGTTCGAGCCCTAGTCCGGGAAGATCCCACATGCCACGGAGCAGCTAAGCCCATGTGCCACAACTACTGAGCCTGTGCTCTAGAGCCTGTGAGTCACAACTACTGAGCCTGCATGCCACAACTACTGGAGCCCACGTGCCTAGAGCCCACGCTCCGCAACAAGAGAAGCCACTGCAATGAGAAGCCCGCGCACCACAACGAAGGCCCAACACAGCCAAAAATAAATAAAATAATTTTTTTTTTAAAAAAGGATGTATATATGTGTATAACTGAGTCGCTTTGCTGTACAGCAGAGACTGACACAACACTGTAAATCAATTATACTTCAATTTAAAAAAAAAAAGAAATAGGGGCCCCGGGATCCATCAGTCAACTGAAATTCACAACATACTTTCAGGCCTCTGTTTAGATCCCTGGCTTTTCAGATGAAATTTGGTCAAAAGAAAAGATGTTTCTATAAAGCCTTATTAACTAGAATCTAAGTCATAAAATCTAATCTAGTCTAACCTGGGCCACATAGCAGCCACCCCAGAAAAAATTAGTCAAGGCTTTTACAAAAAGGAGTCCTCATTTATTTCACATGAAAATTCCACAGAGTGGTGACCAACCCATGTCTTAAATGTGGCTTTGTTTTAAAGCATGTTTGAAGAAACCAACTTTACTGTTATGAAATCTATTGATAGCGCGACTCAGACTGATCAGATGTGGAGATATCACGAAAACTGTTGCCGACTCTGAAAGGGGGCTTGTCATGGATTGAAGTCCACATCCTCAAGCCAGCTGGCCCTGACATAAAACGTCCAGTGCTAACCGTGGCTCGACCCTGGTCACACATTGGATCCAGCTTGGCCTCCACCTGAAAAAGCTGGATAGCCAAAAAGTTGTCCACTGTTCCAGAGAGGCCCAGGCACAATTGAGGCCACATGAAGAGGGCTCTGTGTATTCCTGGGAGGGTAAGAAAGGGAGCCGTTAGGTAGAGCTCAAGGCAAAGAATGTGAGCTTTGCAGTCAGATGGAGCCAGGAGGAGATGCCGGCTCCACCGCCTACTGGCTTGGTTACATCTAGTTCCTTCCCCTCGCTGAACCTGAGTTTCCCCAAGAGTAGGATAGACAGCCCTACCTCAGAGAGTTGCCATGAGGCTGAACCATGTGAGGCTCTTGAGCACAGCACCTGGGTACCACGGATGCTCAGCAGATGCTAGCTCTCTTCTTCAGTGCTTGGCCCTAGATCCTTCTTTCAGCACCATCCCTCTTGCTTCTACCACCTGCGTCCTCTGACCTCCAGTCTGTAAGGAGATCAGCTGTGAGAGTGCTGATCATGCAGATCTTAGATCTTGCTGTGGTCCAGCTGAGCTCTGCACACGAGCCTAAACACTGGTTTTAGACTTCTGGGCAGACCTTGAGATACCTCATTCCTATAATCAGGTCCCCTTACAGGGTCTTTTGGGGGCCACTGGTCCCTTTTGCACTCTCTGCCACCTCCAGCGAGAGACTCATTCCTTCGGCCCCTGCTTTCAACCAGCGATTGATTGGCATCTGCCTCTGTGCTCTCTACCCACCCCTCCCCCACCCCCAGTTGTTTAAACCTGATAAGATAGCTTCTTGATCTCAAGTCAGAGTTAATTCCGTTGAAAATGAAGTGAAGTTGAAGGTGAGATGTTTCCACGGTAATCTGATGAGGAGAGCTTGAATGGGATAGAGCTAACTCGGTAGAAGCACCTGGAAGTTGGGTCCATGGTGGTCAGCCCCTCCCTGGAGGGGAAGAGCTTCGTTATGGCCCCTGCATCTCCTTGGGCCCCACCGATCAGACTCCAGCTCCACAGCTGTGTGCAGAGTCTGCTGCAGCATCTCTGTGCGGCTCCCACTGAATGGGATTCACCATTTCTTTGTCGTATTGCTGCACTCAATTGAACTCTTAATCTTCATTGAATTCAGAAAAAGATTTATTTTTGTAACAAAATCAAATGAGAAACTTCAGTTTCATCTAATATGTCATCGAAGTTCTTGGTTCAACCTACTGCCTCCAAGACATCCGGAGTAGTTACTCTCCCACTTTTATCATTTTGTGAATACTCTTTGGGACAGTGATCTCATACAATTACTGGATGAGTAGTTGCATAGACACTACGTTATGCTGTAGCTGAGCATTTGCTCTCTGGCATGTCTTCTGTGGTTTAATTTTCTTGCAGACCATTGAAATTCTTCAGAGTGGGTCAGTAGCGTTCAGAAAGAGAGAGAGAGAGAGAGAGTTGGGGATGGGAGGGGAGGTTGATAATGCATGCACATATCTGTTTGAAATCATCATTTTAATATTGTTGTCTTATCAAGAGTGACTCATGCATTGCAAAAGAAAAGTTAAAGAGAAAAATTCACCCTTGATTCTAACAGTTACTGTTAACATTTTCGTTTCTTTCCAGACAGTTTTAAATTTTCCTCTTCACATGGTTGAGCTTATACTATACATGATGCATTTTAACAGCTGCACAATATTCTCTCCTATGATTGTATTGAGTCATTAAAATATCCCATATTGTTGGACACAGGTTTTTTTTCCCCAGTTTCTTGCTATTGTAAATAATATTGTGATGAACATCTACATAAACAACTTATTTTAGGCCTTTTCTGATTATTTCCTTGGGATAGCTGACTAGAAATAGAATTATTGGATCAAAGAAGTATAATGTTTTTAAGGGTACATGAGGGATACTGCCAGTTTTGCCTGTTACCCCACATTCTCACCACTGGTGACTAAAATGTGTTCCCTTTTACCTTGTTGAGCCCCAAATCAGTTCTATCCTAGAGGCAGCTTCATGATCATGTTCACACAGAAAGGCTAAGAGTTTGAAGGTCAACCGCTGCAGCTCTGATTGACCCACTGGAATATCTGGTTTGATAAGGCTTGACCAGGTCCTTGACAGGCTCACCAGCTGTTTATTTGTTAAAGCAGGAAAGTGACTCATATATTGGAATTACCTCTGCATCACCTCCCATTGCAAGAAACAGGGTTGTCCTTCACACCTCCGCCCCCGTCACTGTCCATATTCCTGACCGCTGTTTCTCAGTAATAGCTCTCAAACCTAGCCTTGCCTTTCCACCTCCGTCACCTCTGCGTTAATCCAGGCCTGTAACACATTCCCGGTGAACAGCGTCCCCATCTTCCTGACCCTGTTTAGTCTTCCACATTGTCCTATTCCAGAGTTCTCTTCTTGAAGACAAAGCTGATAAGGCCCGTCCCCTCCAGTGCAGGAAGGCTCTAATTCTGTCATTGTTCTTCAAGGCCCTTTACGATCTGATCCTAACTTCATCTCCAGCCATCCTGCATGTGGCCCTCACACCTCTCACTGTTATTCCGAGATGGCAAACTGTTGGATGCACCACTGTCTACTTGCAGTGTCCTTCCTTCCAGCTTCTTTATCTTCTATTCATCCCTCGAAGTAAAACTAAAGCATCAAATCCTGGGTGAAGCCTCTCCCAGTTCCCCCAGCAGACGGTTGCTTCACGCTCCGTGTTGTGTTGTCCAAACTCCACGTTGGATTCGCAGCACTGTGGCTGCTGCGTGGTGCCTGGTGAAGAGTGCTGGTTGCCAGCCTGTCTCCACCACTTCAGCTCAGTCCTCTGGCTCAGGGTCCTGGTCCTGCCTTTTTTCCCATTGATGATAAAAGTTTGTAGAATAAGTGAATGAATGTCTTTATAATGTTTAACACGTAATTACTATTTATAATGTCTTAATTTTATAGTTTTAACTTCACAGATATTGGCATCGATTTAATATCTTAAGATGTAATAAGTGTTTTTGCCTAGATCTTAAGAAAATACAGACCAGTGCTTGGCCTTGACTTGAATTTCTTTTATTACGAAGTCCTCATCCTTTTTTTTTTTTTTTTTTTTTTTACTTTATTTTATTGTATTTTATTTTTGTGGTTTGGGGGAAATTTGCCAAATATACCCTCTTTCCTGGCAAAGGAAATTTTTATTTCCCTTTTTAAAATAAATTTATTTATTTTATTTATTTTTGGCTGTGTGTTGGGTCTTCGTTGCTGCACGCGGGCTTTCTCTAGTTGCGGTGAGAGGGGGCTGCTCTTCGTTGCAGTGTGTGGGCTTCTCATTGCAGTGGCTTCTCTGTTGTGGAGCACGGGCTCTAGGCGCACGGGCTTCAGTAGCTGCAGCACGTGGGCTCAGCAGTTGTGGCTCGCGGGCTCTAGAGCACAGGCTCGGTAGTTGTGGTGCACGGGCTTAGTTGCATATGGGATCTTCCCGGACCAGGGCTCGAACCCGTCCCCTGCATTTGCAGGTGGATTCTTAGCCACTGCACCACCAGGGAAGCCCCCTCATCCTTTCTGTGCCTCTTTCTCATTCCCTTCCTCCTCTTTAAGAAGAGAACTGGCAAAATGCCTGTGGGAGGAAAAGCACAGGAGAAGGTGATGGACGAGATAGGGTGGGGAGTGTAACCTTCTCTTCTCCCAGGTCCTTGCACAGTAAGACGTTACTCAAATTTTATACAGCAGTGACATTGGTCCATCGTGTGAGCTGTTACAAGGTTTATGTGAAATATAATCAGTAGTATTGCCTTACAAAGAAATGCTTCCTTTCATAAAGAATTCTCTGCATAATAGACTCTAGATTTGATGGCAAATCTAATGTCCTCAATGATGTGTTGGCCCAAGGTCAGTATATTACTTGAATTAAGTTCGTTAAATGATTCTACTCATCCATTTGACATGTACATTTTGGGTATCTTAATGAAGTCACCTCCTCTAAGGATTTCAGATCATCAAAAACTTCTACCATAAATTTGGTGTGAAAGCCTCCAAGTGAGTTTTTAAGGTTAACATTCAGTGCACCAGAACCCTTTCTGTGGAACACTCACAAATACAGTGAAGTACCTTTTTAAATAGATATTGAAAAAGAATTTCTGCTTACAACTAGAACTTTCTGTGATTGCTTAATATCCCTTGCTGAACATCAAGCAACAGTAATGAGAGAAATAATGAAAATGCATTGGGAAACAGAGAGATTATGCATTTTAACACTAGACATAGAGTCCTTTCCATGCTTACTTATAACACTCCACAATGAACCAAGACATACCTTTGGAAACACAAAATCCTATAGCCATAGGACATTATTAGTGCCATTTAGTCAGGGGCATATGCTTGAGTAATTGGTAAGAAGAGAATGTGGATTCCAAAGACAGATATTTCTGCCTGTGACCCTCCTCTGGAAAAGCTCAACAGGAAGCTTCATGCTAGGTCTTTACAGAGTGGTTCCAGCCGCCCGGGAGCGCTTGGCTACAGAGGCTGGGGTCCTGACGCCCTGCATATAGATGTTCCTCATTGCTCCTCAGGCATTGTGGGTTCTGTCCTTTGTGCCTGGGCAGTGAATACTGCCCCTCTCAGAGCTTCCAAGGTGCCTTCCAGGGAGAAGACACCACTTCTTTCCTGAGGAACTTTCCTTCCAGATGCCTTTATAGTTTTTCATTTACTAGTGACCAGTAGTGAATGGAGCTGCCCATAGAATCTGAGCATAAAATTTCCCCAGCTTTGTAGGAGTCATCCAGTTATCGGCCTGGCCAGTGACAGGGAGGGGCTGCCCCACCCCCATCCTGTGTCTCTCCATTAATTGGCCCCATCACTGCTTTGCTGGGCATTGGGCCTCACTCTGAGCTCTAGAGGAAATGTGACCACTAGTAAGTTCAGAGAAACCAGGAGAAGGTGTTGAGTCAAAGAGAAAGGAACTTTCAAGGAAGAGGTTGGGAGAGGGAAGATGTGAGGATGGTAGGAGAGAACGGAGAAAAAAGATAAGCAGAATGTGTTAAGCTGTAAATTCTTATACATAAAAAATAGCTCTTAAAAATATATTGTTCTCATGGGCTTCCCTGGTGGCGCAGTGGTTGGGAATCCGCCTGCCGATGCAGGGGAC
>NC_041225.1:53892892-53900378 GCF_002837175.3 Physeter macrocephalus
GTACCGCCAAAAAAAAAAAAAAAAAAAAAAAAAATATATATATATATATATATATATATATATATATATATATATATATATAGTTCTCAAAAAGCATAGTTTCCTGGAAAAAAAATGGATTGAAATGAAGTGAGGTTGTTTTTGAAGTAGGAATGTCCTGGTTACTGTGAGGGAAATCCATCTAGTATCCCTGAAAAATGAAGGAAATGGTTATCTCGATGCTGATTCCCTTCTGGGAGAGCACAGGAGGCCTGCCAGTACCCTGCGACAGACCATTGTCATTCCTTATCATTCCCCTGCATCATTTACACAGAGATTAACTGGAGATGGGAATTTCTTCAGTTGTTTCTATAAGTATACTCAGCTGGACTTTTTCTCTCTTTCCATGGAACAGAACCTCTGATCCTGTCTCCCTACCTATTTGTATTTCAGTTTTAGTTTCTTCATGTGGTATGTTCCAACAGCCATGCAATGATTAAGTTTGTATATTTTGCAATGACAGTCTAATGACTCTTGGCCAACGGGTATCGTTCCCAGCTGGTTGCTATAGCTACCACCTGTGTCAGCCTCAGTGGCCCTTGATCAGGTTCAGGCCAACAAGATGAGAGTTCAGAGGCTTCTGCTGAGCAGAGGAAAACAACAGTGGGGACTGGGAAGGTGGACGTCTTACCCAGTTCTGGGAATCCTAGAACATGTTGCGACTGTGTAGGGCTTTTCCCCTTCATGTCTCAAGTATGATGAGAAGTTGTGTTTGTCCCATGGAGCGACTCCACCATGTGCCGTTCTTTTCACTAGAGGACACAATCCCAAAGAAGGTGGTGTGCCACTTCAGCGGGAAGGCCTACGCTGATGAGGAGCGCTGGGACATTGACAGCTGCACACACTGCTACTGCCTGCAGGGCCAGACACTCTGCTCGACCGTCAGCTGCCCCCCGCTGCCCTGCGTCGAGCCCATCAACGTGGAAGGGAGCTGCTGCCCAATGTGCCCAGGTATCTAAGCCGCTGCCCCGCCACTTTTCAAGCTGTGATGTTGATTCAAGAGGAAGCTAGAACAGACTCAGAACCTCCCCCACCCATCCCTTAGCTCCTGTGGCCCAGACAGAGACCTGGCGGGTAACTTGAGAGCCTGTGAACATCTAGGTGAGTGCCTGAGTTTGGTTCCATGCCAGTATTGCTCTCTTCTGACTTGCATTCTCTAAACGTAAGTGGCAGGCCTTATGGGTGTAACAGACCTGTGACTGACACCTGCCGTATCCGAGTAGCACAGTTTTAGTGCAGTGTTGGACGAGCCTAGCGGAAAAGGTCCATCATCGGACACAGTAGGGAATGCTGTTCTAAGGTGAATATCGATCAGAACCAGAATGGAAGAGCTGCATTTAAAGAATACGATGCTGGTCCAATCTTTCTTCAGTTCATCAGTTCCGGTAGTACCCAGGCCGCCCCATGCAGCCTTCTCCCAAGCCCTCCCGTGAACTTTCCACCTCTTCCCACCTAGGCCGGAACCACGGAGCATGCCCCCAGCTGGCTGTTGCAGAATCACCTGCCTACGTCTGTCCCCACATTCCACCCTTCATGTCAGCTCAGTAATCCGCCTCCCGGTTTCAAACCTAAGTCCCCCACAGCTGCCCAGATCCTCCCCCAGGCCTTCTCCTGGTTTCCATGTCTGTGTCTCCTGCCAAAACAGCTCCTTTGTTTTTTGCCCCTCCTTCCCAGCAATGCAGGACCTGAGCCCTCGGCAGGACAGCCTCTGGGCAGTGTTCCGCATCTAAAGCCCTGAACACACAGGCAGTCCAGACCACACAGACCAAAGGGAGGGCTCACTCTAGGAGCCCAGAGAGGTCCTGAGCAAATCAAGAGCCCCTCCGTCTTCACCTCGATTCTGTGTTTTCTTGCGGCATTGTATTAGAGACTCTTGCTCCGTGCAGCACAGTGGGCTAGGAGTCAGGGCAACTTAGAAGGGCATCTACACCGTGCGCTTGTAAAATGGGATAGCCAGTTAAACCCGAAGAGTTTCACTGAGCTCTGCATACATTTGCCTTTTGTTTAGCTGTTGTGCAAACTAGCCCTAATGGGCACTTCTAAAAATGTCCATATTCTGCCAGGTCAGGAGGCCGAGTCCTTTTCAGATCTCTTATTGGGTGCTTTTCATAGTTTAGTCCCCTTGGCCTTGTTTAAGGTGTAAATTGAGAGTCACAAGTTCACTTCTGTGATGTCGTATCCCTCGGTGTCCATATAGGGAAAAAACAAAATCCTTAAGTGTTTTGCACGAGAAGAATGAGGAAAAACATGTATTTCTCATTGGAGTTGCTTTATCTATTACATTTCACCTGTTTCACAAGCTTCATACCAGTTTTCCTAGTAATATGCTTTGAGCAGTTCAAATGGTGAAACTTGATCTTATGTATTCACCCAAGATTCATTTCGTGCCTACCCTATGCAAGCACTGCTCGAGGCCCTGGGGAGACAAGGGTGAATCCAACAAGGCCCCGTCCACACAGCTGATGGCTTCGTAGGGAGAGACAGGCAGCACATAAGTAAACAGTAAATAGCGCACAAGATGAGGATAAGGGTCACAGAGGAAACACATAGCGAGGCCGGGGTGGGGGAGGAGGGGCTAGGCAGAAGAGGAGACAGGATGTTCTGATAATCCGGGAATGCCTCACTGATCAAATGACATTTATAAAGGGACCCAGAAGAGTGGCAGGAATCGTGGGGTGGAGGCAGAATCTCTGCAGTGTAGGCAGGACAAAAGCCCAGGGGCTGGGAACATGCCATGAACGTTCAAAGAGAAGCAGGGAGGTTGTGTGGATGTGACCCCATGAGCAGGGAGGGTAGCTAGAGGAAAGCAGAGAAGTAGCTGTGTGCCAAAACACGAGATCTCATGAGCGATTTTAGAGTTTTATTGGGCAAGATGGAAACTCGAGGGTTTTGAGCAGAGCAGTGATGGGACGTGACTTGCAGGAGTGGAAGCAGAGAGGCCAGTGATGCAGGTGAGGGCTGAGTGTGGCCTGGACCAGGGCAGTAGCTGTGGAGGTGGGAGAAATGTTTGGGTTATGATTCTAGTGAAAGGGTAGAATCCATAGGATTTGAACTTGATGTGAGGAGTGAGAGGACGAGAGATGCCAAGGGCGACTATAATGTTTTTGACTAAAACATGGAGTTGCAGCTCTGGTGTAAAATCAGTTTGGTTTGGGGAGTGTTTAGTTTGAAATCTCCATTGGACATCTAAGTGGAGATAATGAATAGACAGTGAATCCGTATGATCTGGAGTTCAGGAGAGAAACTGGAGATGGATCTATAAACTTGAACGTTGTCAGCCACAGGTGGTTTTTAAGCCTTGAGAACCGGACAAGGTCACTCAAGGAGTGAGTGGATATACAGAGGAAAAGAGATCCTGGGACTGAGCCCAGGAACCCTCCAACTTTGGGATCTGGGCAGGTGGGGAGGGACTGGCAGAGGAAACAGAGAATGAGCCCCTGCCACACGGGAAGAAACTGAGAGAGCTATGACCCGGGAGCCAGATGGAGAGAGGGTAGGAGGAGTGCTGTTGGGGGACATCAGGTGAGAAGCAGGGACTGACTGCTGTGCACTTAGCGTTGTCCTAGTCGTCGTGACGAGAGCCATTTCCGTACCGTGGTGGCGGCAAAATCTACTTAGAGTGGTTTCTAGAGAGAAGGGGAGGGGCTGAATCGGAGACAACCATTACACAGCCCAGCTACAGACCACGAGTGCTAAGTTCACTGATAGGATTTTCCTGTGGGGTAGAGGGGGGGGTCTTGGAGGCTTTCACTGAAGGACTGAGCTAGACCTTGAAAGACAGGTGGGTTCTCTTAATTGGAGTGAAAGGGTAATCTGACCAAAGACCCTGAGACAGAAAGGTCAAGACCAAATGCCCCTGGAATAGGGAGTTTTAGTAGCGGGAAATAAGGACAGAGAAGATGACTTTGGTCAAGAATTTCAGGGCCTTAACTGTCAATTGGGGAGGTAGATTTTGTCCTTTGTGCTTCGTGGCTCATTTTTGAGCAGATGAAACACAAGATCATGGAGGCGCTTTGGGGAGCCACACAGTGATCTGTAGGAGGACTGAAGCAGGGAGACCAGAAGCCAGGACAGCTGTGACTTGCACTGTAGACGTCCCAGGTGTGTGATGATTAGGACGCAAATTCAGGTGATGGCGGCAGGAACAGAGGCAAAGATCCACTCTCCTCAGAGTGCAGGTTTCACTAACATCCTGCTCATAACTAGAGATTTCTCCAGCGACTTCCCAGTCAGCATTTCCTGTTGGATTGGAATTTAATTTCTGTTAAGTCCCCCTTCTGCTTCTGAGGTATTATTCCTGAATCATTTCTCCATCTTATCTCAGCAAATTTTGCAGCCAGGCGAGCTCTGCCACCTTACATTTGATTAAGTGTGGCCGCCAGGAAGCCTGGATTCCTGTCCCATCTTTCTCCTGGGCCCTCTGAAGTTTCAGGTTGCCGATTCTCACCTGGAAAGCTCAAGCTACTTGGCTTTGTCCCCTACGCACATCAGCTAACGTTCTGTACAGCCTCACCCTTACAAAGCACTTTCCCCCTCTGCCATCTTTGGATACAAGTACCAGACCTGTGGACTGATTTGCTGGTTAGTACTTGTCCCATTTTATAGAAAACAGGGTCAGAGAAATTAAGTGAATTATCCAAAGCCATGCAGCTAGTTAGCAGAAGACCCAGGAGTCCCCAGTCCTAAGTTGACTTACGGTTCCATCTCCCAGAAAATGGTGTCCTTGTAAGCCCCAAGCACCCTGCCCCATATCCAGAAAAGGACATTGTAAGGAGGGTGGCTCTTACAGTGGGCCAGGTGCCTCTGACTGTAAAATACATCCCCAGTAAGTTGTCTTAGGTTCCTCTGAAGTTCAGGTCAAATCTGACCCCAGTTGTAATTCTTTAATTGTGTCCAAGTGCCCGTGATCTATGCCACCTGGCCAGGTAAAGTTTTGTGTCACTCCCCTGGCCCAGTCATCCACAATGCCAGCAGCTTTGTAAAGGACTCTTGTAGTAAATGCTGGAAGGGTTCTATTTTAGAGTTGGGGTTGAATGCAGTCTTTGGCCATGGCAAGCCTGGACCTAGGCATGGAAACACAGCAGCACCCACACTTCTGTTTCTTCAAGCAGTTTTTTTGCTGAAAGATTTATCCTTTTTGGCAAAACTGCTCAGAGGTGGCTTCCCTCTTAAGTTCACATCAAAGGGAGATGACCCTCTCCCCTTAGGCTTGAGGGCTCTGAACTAGAGCTTTGAGTATTTTATGATAAAGAAGGAGGCGTGGGTAGATTTTAACCAGAGCCGAACTGAGTTTAGTGGAGCAAACTGGTCCAGAGGACAGGCCATGAGCTGCCAGACGGCGAGAAGTAACTCATCATGAGAGGCCCATGAGGGCAGGACTGGTCTTGCTCACAACTGTATCCCCCAAACTTAGGCCAGTGCCTGCCACATAGGAAATACTTGGAAAATATGTGCTGAACAATGGTGATTAAGTAATCACTAAGACATCCTCCTCCGTCCTAGGTAGATCCTTCCAACTTTCCCCTCTGTTGCACCTGTGGGAAGAGAACTCACTGTCAAGTCTGTGTTGCTTGTAGGGTTTCAGTGAAATCTACCTGTAGGCAGGTATGAGGCACAAGAATTTCAAAGCTGCTTGCCTGCTGCTATCACTCAGGAAAGACCCTGAGCTGAACTGAATTGACCCCAGCCGTGGGAGTCTCCGCAGAGGAGGTCTTTGCTACTTAGCTGCTGACATTCACAGGTTTTCGGCATGGATCTCATGTTAGCCTTTTCTCCCGAGGCCTCAGAAGGCAGTGGCAGGTCAGCCCCTGTTGGGATAGGAAAGCTCAAGGCTGTGCGCTGGACCAGACAGGGCAGGGGCTCAGGGTGCCATGGCACTGAAAGGTGTCATGTAAATGTCAAGGGGGTTTTCTTCCCGAATTCCTCCAGGAAATTCGTATCACATATCGAGATGTCTCAGTGGGCGAGCTGAACACCATCCCTAGACACACACACACACCCCAGACCCACCCAGCCCGGACTTATTGAATCAGGACCTGTGAGCGTCAGCACATTTTATAAGCTCCTCAGGTGATTCAGATATGATAGAAAAGTTTGGAATCACTAGTTTATACTCAGACCCCTGCTTCTGTGAGTGAAAATGTTTTCAGCAACTTCTCTTTTTAATTCTAGAGTTTTTAGAGACCTGTTGAACCTTTCAAAACTCTAAGAGTGTCTAGTTCTTGCCGTGTTTGAGGTCTTATAATTCAAGTAAGAAAAGCAAAAGCCAAAGTGACTTTATTCTTGGGGGGCAATAGGAAGACCTGGGCTTTGGAATCACAGAACTGGATTGGAAGCCCAGCTCTGCTGGTTCCTGGGTGCATAATCTTGGGCAATTTCTTAACATCTTAGCATTTATTTCCCTGGCAGGTGCTCAGTTAACTCACAGTGGAAGTTTAGCACGTACTCTATTCTCTATCACTCTTCCCTTCTCTCAGATTTATGTTTTTTAAAGTTCACTTCTTGAAAGGCTGGTAACTTTGGGATAGACAGTGATCTCTGTGAGCAGAGAGGATTTTCTTTTAACTTATATAACGTATTTCATGTATTTTATTTTGGACTAAATTAGGCTGAATATTAGTGAGTATTTCGTATTACCAATGTTGGGTAACCTTATGATAAAAATCAGTTAATAATATGGCAGGCCCTGGCCAAGAAGTACATGATTGAGGCTGACTTCTATTGTTATATTTTGAAAACAGAGGTTCTTAAGGATTATTTCTTTTAAAAGTTGGCTAATTATTGTTAGCCAGGTGAAGTAGGTATATACAAATATTTATGTAGGAACCAAGGAAAGCTTTGGATTTTCTCACTGGCCCCTTTAGAACTTGGCTTCAAAAAAAAAAAAAAAAATCCTGATATTGGAGATTAATGAATATCATTCTTCTCAGTTTTGTTTCATGTTGTATCTTGTTGACCAAAGCGTCTATATGATTGAGTTAGATAATATTAATATGTTTACTCAAGATCAGTTTCCAATCTACATGGTTCCAGGAATAACATAGTAGACATTTAAGACTTAAATCGGGCAGCCCCTCATGAGGTCTGCCAACATCCATTCCCATTGAGGGGAAGGGAGTGGAGGGGAAATGAATAATAAAGAACGGAAGATGCTTTAACTTTTTCACTTCCTGTGACATATTTCATATAAATGATTCAGCATTTATTAAAGAGCAAGTTATTAAAGTATAATTTAGCAGATGGAAAGTAAAAGAAATCCTTTCATTTCAGCCAGTGACCATCAGCTTGCACGAATCTGTAGAGCCAACAGCGTTTGTCATGAAAAAGCAGACCTTCTGACCCAGGTGGAGGAGTAATCTTCTCCCGTCTTTTTATTTATTTATTTATTTTTATTTATTTATTTTTTTTGGTGGTATGCGGGCCTCTCACTGTTGTGGCCTCTCCCATT
>NC_041225.1:53900560-53911877 GCF_002837175.3 Physeter macrocephalus
TCCCCTGCATCGGCAGGCGGACTCTCAACCACTGCGCCACCAGGGAAGCCCCTCCCGTCTTTTTAAATCGTTATAGGACATGTTTCCCACCCCTACAAAGCTTAGTAACTCTGTAGCATTAATGATGTCAAGGTGGAAACTGGATGTTTCGTGTCCCAGGACATGTTGTGTTGTATTGAATGCACCGTCCATTTGGATTGAGGAGACAAGTCAACAATAAGGAGCCCCTCCATCATCTCTTATGAAAAATGTCCCCTTCTTTTAGAAATGTATGTCCCGGAACCAACTAATATACCCATTGAGAAGACAAATCATCGTGGAGAGACTGACCTGGAGGTTCCCCTGTGGCCCACACCTAGTGAAAATGACATTATCCATATCCCCAGAGGTAAGTGCCAAAGTCAGTTGAGATCTGTCTAGTCTTGTGTATGGTTTACTTTTTTTTTTTTTTAATGTTCAAAACTTCTTTTGGGTAACCTTTTAAAATACGTGCCCAAGCTAAGTTCAAATAACCACTCCAAGAAAGACCTGCTTGGCTGTAACATATATAACAACCCAGGATTATGAAATAAGTCTGCAGGTAACTGGGTAAAATGCCTCTTTTCTGGTCCCACATGCTCAGAGGCTTAATAATGATGGAAAGAAATATGTCCCTGGTCATAAGAGCTTGGTATCTGGAATTTCTAAGCCATCTCTCAAATGTATGTGTGTGAATAAACTTTGTAAGCAGAGTAATAATAAATTACTCAGTTGTCCCTGTGCATTCTCTACTAAGCATTTATGCATTAGGTTACCCTCTACTTCCACGTAGTTTTCACCCCATGAGGAGTTCAGTTTATTACTAATGTGTTGATTTTTCCACTCATCAGCCTTTAGTCCATGTGGTTTTTTTTTTCCCTTGCTCTGTCCTTTTAGTCATGTGTAATAGAGATGTTATTCTGCCTCTCAGCAGCTAAGTGGTAAAGCAAGGCCAAGTTCCTGTCAATCTTGCCTTCTCTCTAAAAGTAGTCCTCTTGATCAAGAGTATAAGCTTGCTCTTAGTCATGACTCAGTACTGCCTCCTGTCTACTCCAAGGACATTTTCAAAATCACTGTTAGACCATTTTTATATTTCTTTTGGAAGAAGCAGTATTCATTGCTTGAGAGATTAATGGTCAGTTACTCTAGATATTGTAAGTGTTATGCTTGGATCAAGCCAGATGACCAGAGCACCAGATTCCTGGACCCAAGTTTTGGCTCCTTATATAATTGCTGACTGAATGGTGCTTCAACATTATGTTTACAGTCATTCAGTCAACAAATATTAGTGCCTACTCTGTGCCACATACTGATCTGGATGCTGAGCTTTAGTCATAAGAATAGCCATATTTATTATGTTACGTTGAGGACTCCGTATATTACATAATATTTCTGTTACAAAGACCCTGAGGAGAAATTTCTTCATATAACAGTAGCAAGAAAATTTATGATTCTCCTAAGCAACTGATCTGTTTTAATCTTAAAGACATTGTGAATCTTATTGATGATGCTTATTTCCATTTTTGCTTTGGCTGCTAGGAAGCTTAAAGCTAATTTTATGGCCTGCTTTTTGCATCAAAACAGAATTTAAGGACTAAATTTTGTAACAGACCTCAATTGAAGCTTCATTTTCCTTTCCCCAAGATTTTCCTTAATTTACTTTTTAATCTTCACTTCCAATATCATTTGGAATGTGGCAAGGTGAAAATTCATTCTTTATTCATTGTGTTTTTGAAACCTGAATTCATCAATAAAATGGTTACTTTTACCTTTGGCATTAGAAACTACTCTTTTTTTTGGCCGCACTGCACGGCTTCTGGGATCTTAGTTCCCTGGCCAGGGATGAAACCCACACCCTCAGCAGTGAAAGTGCGGACAGAGTCCTAACTACTGGACCACCAGGGAACTCCCCCCTTTGGCATTTTTCTTGATGCTGATAAATATGTTCCCTTTTTTCCCCCCCTTCCTATAAAGTATTACCATCTACCTCTCTAAAATGACTAGGAAGGGTCTCTTCTTCCCGTCCCCCCACATACACATAGAAGGATATTAATAAAAATCTGAGTTTTAAACTATAGACAGTATTAACATCACAAAGCTGTACTACTTCATGAGCTGAGTTTCCAGAACAATTTAAAAGCAAGTCCTTTTGATTGCTTGTGTTCTGCATCTTTCGCTAACCTTGTCTTTGATGCATTTAAAGACATCCTGACTACAGTGGTTTATTTGAAACAAAAGAAAAGAAAAATAAGGAAATCTTCAGAGAGTGCTCCTGATTGGTGTCTATTTAAATTTGTTATCTCTGTCTGCAGTGTTCATTCCAAGAATGATTTAAAGGAACAAAAAGACCATTTATAAGAGCAAAATTAAATGTCCCTTGTACAATAACTAAGGCAGGAAAATGATCCAGTAGGTCCAGTGAGTTTTCAACAAGTTTATGAAAAGTATGGCATTTTTGCTTAGAGCTCAGTAAACCAGAATATTAACCAAAAGACCAAGCTCTTGATTCTGGCTTGGTTTTTACGAGTACACTACTAATTACCCTTAATCTATTACACTACTAAGTAGAAGCATATACTTTGTCTTAGTCTCCTATTTGTTAGTAAACAGGGAGCTAAGCTGATGTTTCTGCTTCAAAATCTTAGCAGACCATAAAGGTTAACATTAATCAAAATATTTTCAGTAGTCTAATTTTAGTCACTTTAAAAAAATGTTTTTAAATTTATTTATTTACTTATTTTTGGTTGCATTGGGCCTTTGTTGCTGTGCACAGGCTTTCTCTAGTTGTGGCGAGCGGGGGCTACTCTTTGTTGCAGTGCACAGGCTTCTCACTGCGGTGGCTTCTCTTGTGGAGCACGGGCTCTAGGTGCGCGGGCTTCAGTAGTTGTGGCACACGGGCTCAGCATTTGTGGCTTGCGGGCTCTGGAGCACAGCCTTAGTTGCTCCACGGCATGTGGGATCTTCCCAGACCAGGGCTTGAACCCGTGTCCCCTGCATTGGCAGGTGGGTTCTTAACCACTGTGCCACCAGGGAAGCCCTAGCCACTTTTTTTTTTTTAAAGTCTACATAAAATTTTCTTATTTTCTTTACTAGCTAGAATCAGCATCATCCTGCCCAATTACTAAAACTTCTCACCCTAATATTTTCTTTTTTACATCCATCCCTAAGAGCTCTGCCCTCTCATAAGAGCTCTTTGGATCCACATTAGACTTTAATCATATTTTAGCCTTAAAGGACTAGGAAGCAATAAAACCACGTTGCTGATCTCTATTTGCAATGTAATTAAAATAATCCTTAAAAATTTTGGTTTAGGTAATCAACGCTTGTAATTTTTTTTTCTTCTAGACGTGGGTCCCCTCCAGGTAGATTACAGAGATAATAACAGGCTGCACTCAGGAGAAGATTCTTCGCTGGACTCCATTGCCTCAGTTGTGGTTCCCATAATAATTGGCCTCTCTATTATAATAGCATTCCTGTTCATCAATCAGAAGAAACAGTGGATACCACTGCTTTGCTGGTATCGAACACCAACTAAGGTATTGTACTGACAAAGTTTCAGCCTCTTAAACGATCAAACTAGGAAAGCTTATATGCTTAGATTTCCTTAGTTGCTTGATATCTTCTCTATTAGCCAGTGAAATGTTTACTTTGCTCTTCATAGCTTCAAGTGCACATTAAGCTGTGGTGATCAAGATATATAGTATTTGCCCTCGGCTAGATGGCTGGATGAAGTCTCCATCATCCATCAGTTAATGAATCCTGACCTTTCACAGATCCAACTTCCTGGATTTACTTTAAAGTTTTCAAATAAGCAGATACCCCTGGATTGATTCCTAAGTGACTGCTGTTTACATTAGAAATTAAAACTTGGTCACTTGGTATTTCTCAATCATCTATCAACTTCGAATTGGGAGAGGAAGAAAAAAAATCACAAGGTTAGGGAGATAACACACAGAAGAGGGCAAGAGGAGAGCTAAAAGATCATGACAATGTACAAAAGTCCAAAGGACAGGGAGATGTGTCAAAGGCAGGCAGAAAGAAAGGTAGCAAACGATGAAGAGATTGTGTGAAATAATACCAGACAAGGTGGAGAGAGTCAGATTTCATATTGCAGGGGAAAGAATATGTGTTTGTTGTCAATACAAATGCAAAGGGCCTCAATCTTCCTATTTTTAAAAGCAGGAAATAATTCATTTTCATAAAGGGAAATAAATCATAATTCCTTGGAACACTAACTCTACCTTTTGCAGTCTGGTTTTTACTAAAGAAAAAAGATATACAACCTCAAGAATTGAAAACAGCCTATTTATCATACAGATAATACTTTCACGTAAAATTTCTGTCAGATGGTTACCCTACCTCTGATTTTCTTACAACAAATATGTAAACTGCCTCTGTGCTGGGCACATGCTGGGTCAGAATACAGGGCTGCACAAGACACAGTCCCTACCTGCAAAGCTGGGGAGAGAGCTGCTCATAGTGTGTATGGCTGGATACAGACAGACTGGCCCACCCTGGGATGCTGATTTTACAGCCTGATAAGAAATGGTCCGTTTATCTTAAAATCTGCCTATCTGGTACCTTCCACTCATCTTTCAACCCTCTTAAGCACTAGTCTGTACTTCAAGGACTTGAAAATAATTATGTCACTTCCGTATTTTCTCAGTTCCTTCATCCCCTCCGTTTGACATAATTTATTGACATTTCACCCTTAAACACAGTTTGTCAGTATCCCTCATAAGCGTATATATAGTTGGCAGCACTTCCCCTGGTGGTCCAGTGGTTAAGGCTCCACACTTCCACTGCAGGGGGCACAGGCTGGATCCCTGGTTGGGGAGCTAAGATACCACGTGCCATGCGGCGCAGCCACAAAAAAAGTATAGTTGGCACCAGAGCATGATGTGAACCCACGTCGTCTGCCCATCCATGTGCTGTGATGCTGTTTTCTCACTTGAATGAGGTACTAAATATCTGTTGATTTGAGATAGGTAAAGCAGCTAATTCTTTGTGGTTCTTGTTCCTCCTCCCATTAAATAGCCTTCTTCTTTAAACAATCAGCTGGTATCTGTGGACTGCAAGAAAGGAACCCGAGTCCAGGTGGACGGTTCCCAGAGAATGCTGAGAATCGCAGAACCAGACGCCAGATTCAGTGGCTTCTACAGCATGCAAAAACAGAACCACCTACAGGCAGACAATTTCTACCAAACGGTTTGAAGAGAGGCAGTGTGGATGAGGTTTTGAAAGACAGAAAAACGACTCAATCTGCTCTTAAACTAGAATTCGTGCACTTGCTTAGTGGATTGTCTTGGATTGTGACTTGATGTACAGCGCTGAGGACTTCCTGGGCTGGGCTCTGTCGACAGCAGCGTGCAGAACAAGCATTCCCACTCTTCCTCAAGATAACTGACCAAGTGTTGTCTTAGAACCAAAGGTTTTAAAGTTGCTAAGATATATTTGCTTGTAATATAGCTGTAGAGATACTTGGGGATGGGGACAGTGAGTTTGGTGGGGGCGAATGGGTGGGAGGGTGGTGTTGGGAAGACAAATCGGTCAGCTTGGCTTGGGGAGAAATCCAGACCAGTGGCCCAGAGGATATTTTTTTTTCCTGCCGCTCGGAAGACTTGCACTGGTTGCTGCAAAGCTCAGGCCGGAGTGAGCAGGAAAACAAAAAGGCCTTGCGATCCAGCCGCCATAACCACCTTAGACTACCAGACGAGCACATCAGACCCTTTTGATAGCCAACCCAGGCCTAAAGCCACATGCTTCTTTTATATACAGTCACAGCTGCAGTAGGTGGTGAGGAAGCAAGAGAAACGGGGTAGCGACGTTTCTCTAAAGCGGGTGATTAAGGATATATACAGTTATACTTTTTGCTGCTTTCTTTTTCTTCCAAGCCAATCAATCAATCAGCCAGTTCCTAGCAGTCAGCAAATGAATAAAACCCGAGTCGTTTCTTGATGTGAGCACTGGAGCTTTTCTGACAGCAGCGTGGCAGGAAGGAGAAGAGGGTGAAGGACACCAGGCATTTCCAGGGGCTATTACTTCCTTGTTTGTTGTTGCTTTCTTCTGTTCTGTTCTGTCGGTTGTTCATAGTTTTCGTTGAAGCTCTAGCTTAAGAAGAAACTTTTTTTTAAAAAAAAGACTGTTTGGGGATCTTTTTTTCCTTATTATATACTGATTCTACAAAATAGAAACTACTTCATTTTAATTGTATATTATTCAAGCACCTTTGTTGAAGCTCAAAAAAAAATATGCCTCTTTAAACTTTAGCAATTATAGGAATATTTATGTAACTATCTTATGCTTCAGAAAAACAAAAGTATTTGTGTGCGTGTGTATGTAATATATATGCATATATATTTATACACATACAATTTATGTTTTCCTGTTGAATGTATTTTTATGAGATTTTAACCAGAACAAAAACAAACAGGCATTCCATATCAGTGCTTTTGATCACTTAAATTTTTGATTAACACAAAGTCTCAATCTATTTGCAGTTTAATTGGGAAAAGAAACGTGTGAGTGTTGGGTGTGTGTGTGTGTGTGTGTGTGTGTGTGTGTGTGTGTGTGTGTGTGTGTGCGCACACGCCTTGAGCAGTCAGCATCATACCTGCTACGGAGAAGGTATTCCTTTATTAAAATCTTCTTCCTCATTTGGATTTGCTTTTGGTTTTCAATTTGCTCACTGGCCAGAGACCTTGATGGCAGTTTATCTGCATCACTAATCAGCTCCTGGATTTTTTTTTTTCTTTCAAACAACTGTTTGAAACAACTACTGGAATATTGTCCATAATAAGCTGGAAGTTTGTTGTAGTTTGCCTCAGATATAACTGACTGTATACTATAGTGTTAACTTTTCAAACAGCTCTTAGCACTTTTATACTAATTACCCATTTGTTGCATTGATTTTTCTTTTTAAAATGCTTGTTGTGAAAGACACAGATACCCAGTATGCTTAATGTGAAAAGAAAATGGGTTCTGTTTTGTAAAGGAACTTTCAAGTATTGTTGTAAATACTTGGACAGAGGTTGCTGAACTTTAAAAAAAATTAATTTATTATTATAATGACCTAATTTATTAATCTGAAGATTAACCATTTCTTTTGTCTTAGAATATCAAAAAAAAGGAAAAGAAAAAGGTGTTCTAGCTGTTTGCATCAAAGAAAAAAAGATTTATTATCAAGGGGCAATATTTTTATCTCCAAAATAAATTTGTTAATGATATGTTACCAAAATAGACTTACATCAGCCTGATTAGTATAAATTTTTGTTGACAATTAATCCATTCCTGGCATAAAAAGTCTATCAAAAAATTGTAAATGCTTGCTTTTTGTTTTTTCAATCATGGCCATAGTATGAAAATACTAACAGGATATAGGACAAGGTGTAAATTTTTTTTATTATTTTAAAGATTTGATTTATCCTGAGTGCTATATCTATTACTCTTTTACTTTGGTTCCTGTTGTGCTCTGTAAAAGAAAAATATAATTTCCTGAAGAATAAAATAGATATATGGCACTTGGAGTGCACTATAGTTCTACAGTTTGTTTTGTTTTCTTCAAAAAACAAGGCTGTAAGAGGATTACCTGCAACTTGATTCTTGGCAGCAAATAAACACTTTGACTCTAAATCACACAGTGTCACTTTCAGAAAGATTCTGTGTCTGAGATGAGAAAGATGACTCGTCCTTTTACTTTAAGGCTGTCAGTTCCAGCATCACAAGCAACCCCAGTGCTTCTCTCAGAAGGCAGGCCTTTCCCAAGGAATCCTTGTTAAAAAAAAAAAAAAGGTGTCTCTCCCCCGCCCCCGGCCCAGCAATCAAGTGTACAGCACGGGGATGCTGCTGTGAGAGAAACTTAAAACCTACCTGTTGTCAGTCACAGATCAGAAACATGCCCATCTCATCATTAGTGTCAAACTCATTCATCATGTGTAGGAGAAAGGTTGGAGGGGGAAACCCTAGGGTTTTACTAATGCTGAAGAAAGAGGTTACCAAGCAAAATAGGGGAAACCTCATTAAAAGGGGACTTGGAGTTGATTGATAGGAAAAAAACAGCATATTTTTCATACATTTCAGATGCATCAACTTAAGAATGAACTATAAACAGACCACTGTTGAGTCGCTTCAAAAAAAAATCTCTTGACTCTTTAAGATGCCCTCCAAAGTGATATTTCTTCAGTATAGGACAATTTTTACAAATTCAGATTAGTTTAAATTATTAATATTATTGTATCAGTATGCATCTTCATCAATTCAAGGGCAAGGGACAAATTAGTTCCACATATTCGCTATCAAATAAGACATTAATGAAACAAGGAGGGGCTTCCCTGGTGGCGCAGTGGTTGCGCGTCCGCCTGCCGATGCAGGGGAACCGGGTTCGCGCCCCGGTCTGGGAGGATCCCACATGCCGCGGAGCGGCTGGGCCCGTGAGCCATGGCCGCTGGGCCTGCGCGTCCGGAGCCTGTGCTCCTCAACGGGAGAGGCCACAACAGAGGGAGGCCCGCATACCACAAAAAAAAAAAAAAAAAAACAAGGAACCATCTCAAGTTCCACATACTCCTAGAGAACGGCTTACGTGCCACGCTGGCATCAACTCCAAACTGAGCTACTGCCTTTGCGGTCCTGGTGTCCCATTTACTGAGCAGACTGAGGGATACGGGTAGCTCTGTATGCTCACAGATGTTTAAGTGGAATTTTAAAAGCCCGACAGCAGGTCCTATACAGACTCTACTTACACTCATGTTGTCAATGGGAAGAAGCTGCCATGGCTGTTAGGAATGTCTCACGGACCCAGAAAAAGAACAGGACTTCCATCATTCCACAGCAGCTTAGCACGATCTGAAAAAAGTCCCTCTCTCCCCTCCTTAGCATCATGAGGCTAATCAAGATTTCACCAGCTCACACGTTGTAATGATGGACAATGTGTGAACAGTGAGGGGAGGAATCCAGCACTGTTAAGGGAAGAAAAAAATCAAAAAACCAAAAACTCAAAAATAAAGCTCTCAAGTGTATATTACCTTTTTTTTTTTCCCAACATTTATTAAATGACATTGACGTGATTGGAACTGGCAAAGGTTTTTCATGACTAGTGATGGATCCATGAGTAGCTGTTTCTAGAATTAGTACTTTAGGAAAACACATAGGCATGAATAAAATATAACTAACAGGAAATGGGCAATGCTGCAGCATACAGTTTCTTAAGCACCTTATAGAATACAAACTCCTTTTAAAGGACACTTCTTCACAGACAAGTGAAATGAAGCATTGAAACCTCTAAAGTTAAACAATACAAGATTCTGAAAGTAAATGGCATCTTAATGGTTAAAATATGAACAATGGTGAAACGGAGCAACCTCTAAAATCAGACATCTCCAGCTGTTTCGATATTGACTAAGTATTAAGCCAAGACAACACATAATCTGGTTTCCCTTCTTCCAAGAACACCTCAATTTTTAAGTCTTAGTCTCTCTGGACAATACTGGTAGGTAATATTTACACCGACAATTCTCTTACAAAAAAATCAGTGTTGGTTCTTGCCAGCACTGAAAAATAATGAGTATAAATCTCTCAGTGATTTGATCTAGTTCTTGAGTGAGTGCAGTTTAGATCTAGAAAGCCTTAAAAACTCAAACAGGCATGAAAAATATAACTGCACGTGCACAATTAACATCACTCCCCCTTACTCTATAAAGCTGGAAAAGAGAAGAGTTCATAATTGTTAGTATTTAACAAAAAAACCATCTCTAGAATTCAAAAGAGTGCCATAGTTCCCTCGGTTCATAATATAAAGCATTAGAGAAGGCATGATCTAGTAATACTGAATCACAAACCCAAGTTCTGGTGTCCTGAGTTTCCAATAGCAGGAAGGTAATGGTAGCCAGCTTTCAGAATAATGCTATAAGCAATTTAGTTTGCTGTCCACAGAAGATAAAGCTGTTCCCGAAGTTATGCTGCCCTACGTAGGACACAGAACTAGACGAAGAAAAACAAAACAAAAAAAAGACTTAAATAGAAATGAATATTTTGTATATATTTACACAAGATGTATATATATTTATACACATTTTTATGTACATACATTTTATATGTATATAAAAAACACCATTAGAACTCAACATTAATGCAAGGATCTATAGTAGCAATTTTTTTCTAAGGAATAAAATGCTACACCCAACAATGAAACGTTTTCTCAAGACACATTGATTAGAATTGCCCAGAAATGAGATACCAAAAGGCCATGTCTCTTAGGGTACCACTTAAGAGATATAAACCCATAACGTTAGCCCTGTACGAGGCTTATAACACAGCAAACGGCTCCCCAGTGAAGTCAAAGAAGGATCCAAGTGTCTGCACACAATTTTCTTCCTATCTAGGGTCAGCACAGTGGCAGCCAGAGCTACACTACTCGCCTTTGGCACAGCTATTGAGGGCCGGGGTGGGAGCAGGCTGCGGGGGCGTAATCACACAGCAGTGAGAAAGAGAAGCTTAAGTAGCCCATAGGGCATCCATCCCACCTTTTCCGGGCCAAATGAGGCCACTTTTCTACCTTCTTTCACTTAACTTTGCACTGAAATTAAGGTGGTATATGTAGGCAGCTAAGCCATAGTCACTGGCATTAAAAACAACAAGGAGAAAGTCCCACCAGGAAAGGGGAAGGAGAGTCCTCCCTTGAGCAATACCCTCTTCCTGGGCAAAATGTTCTACTGGTCCCCAAGGAAGAGAAATCACTAACTGGCTATGGATTTCCAGAATGGGTGGAAAAGAGCATTTTAAATAGCCCTCCATCCTCACCTTCCCACGCACGTTAACTCCTTTGAGTGCTACACTCCCCTCTTCGTTTTCTCAGAGTAGAGTCACCCTTTAGTCTGAACCCCAGCCTCTTTTCTACCCAGTCCTCACAATACTAAGCCAAGACAAAAACCACAACACATGCACACAAGCAGCTCGTCAGCGGCAGGTACTGTCTAGCTAGACCTGCGCTCGCAGACCACAGCCAGCGGCCCGATCAAGGGGAGCAGAGCTGGAGGCATGCCGCCTCCCTAGGGCAGGCGGTGCAGGGTCACGGTTACAGTCCCAGGTTTTCAGGGAAGAAAGGAAAAATCACACTCCCACCATACGACCCAGCCATCCCACTCCTGGGCATACACCCTGAGAAAACCATAATTCAAAAAGAGTCATGTACCACAATGTTCATTGCAGCTCTATTTACAATAGCCAGGACATGGAAGCAACCTAAGTGTCCATTGACAGATGAATGGATAAAGAAGATGTGGCACATATATACAATGGAATATTA
>NC_041225.1:53911939-53928951 GCF_002837175.3 Physeter macrocephalus
GCATGGACATATATACACTACCAAATGTAAAATAGATAGCTAGTGGGAAGCAGCCACATAGCACAGGGAGATCAGCTCAGTGCTTTGTGACCACCTTAGAGGGGTGGGATAGGGAGGGTGGGAGGGAGACGCAAGAGGGAGGAGATATGGGGATGTATGTATACGTATAGCTGATTCACTTTGTTATACAGCAGAAACTAACACACCATTGTAAAGCAATTATACTCCAATAAAGATGTTTAAAAAAACAAAAAACAAATCACATGCCCACATCCCCCCGGAACACTGCTCTCTGGGTCATAAGATTCTCCCATGCAGTCTGATGATAAAATAGCTAGAGAATGCTTCAGAAGCTCATTCTGTCTCTGGCCCTCATGGCAGTGTCCTAGAGACCCACTATAATTGAAAATTAAGACATGTTCTTTATGTGCATCTCATTCCTGATTCACATCTATGAAGAACAAACCTCAGAACAATCCAGCTTTCATACCAATGCTAGCAACAACACAAAAGCAAACAAAGATGTCAGATTTTTTTGTTTTGTTTTTAATTCAGAATGTAATAGGAAGAGAAAACCCTCCTCCATCAGAAAGAAAAAGAAAAGCTTATTTAAAAAACGATCATGTCAAACTTAGTCTTTTCTACCCTCCTGTTAACCTACTAATGGCTGGCTTGGTGTCAGGTCTTACAGGTGATACTCATGTAATATTCACTTTGTGCTCATGACTATACCAAGGGTTCCCCCTTTATGAAGCTATGATTGAAGAAAAGTCCCATCTGAGTTATCTAACGTCTCACAAATCCCAACCTTCGGTTCAGCTAGCTACTCTTGATGGAGAAGAGAGAGAACCCAAAGAAGAGAAGTGTGACCAGAGGAGGACTGCTCTCAAAATTGGATCAAACACTACAGGATGCATTTTACGATGCTCTGAAAATATGTTACCTAAAAAACTGCTACTTTTTAAGAAATAATTTCACTGAAAAGTATTATTTTTGCCTATAATTAAATAAGTTCTTCAGTCCCTCTATCATCCAAATTTTCTTCCTTCCTCAGCAAAGTAGGTGATCTCGTTAAACGCTCAAACGATCTTCCCTTGCCTCATCACTATTCCCATCCTGTGAGATCCTGATCTTGCTCATAAGATTTATGGCTCATTCTTCACTGCCCTGACTTTATGAAAGTCCATTCTTTTTCTTTCTCCCTCCGCTCCCTGTCCCTTACCCCATCCCTGTTCATATTCCCTTTGGGACTGTTAACTGATCTAACTGTTCCCTCCTTCATCCGTCCTTCTTCTAGTGTCCCCAAGAGGACAGAGGCCACCTTTCTCAAATCCTCAGTGTCAACACCTGAGACTCACATAATTATGGCAATATCTCCATAATATTTTCTCCAATGCCTTCTTTTTTTTCTTTGCCTGCTCCATGCAGCCATGTGGGATCTTAGTTCCCCAACCAGGGATGATCGAACCCGTGCCCGCTGCAGGGGAAGCTCAGAGTCTTAACCACTGGACCTCCAGGGAAGTCCCTCCGTTGCCTTCCTTGATGTTTATAATTCAGCTGTGGAAATTATTTCCAGCCCAGGACTTCAAATAAAAATTAAATTGTATATAACCATACTTCACAACGTGGGAAGCATAAGTAAGTCATCACGTATCTATTCTCACCCTACAAGATAAAAGTTGCGCATTTGGAAGTTACTTTTTAATCTATTAGCAAGACAATGCATTTAGTGACCAATCCAAACTTCCCAACCACTGCACATACACTATTCTAAAACTCACCTTTCAGTATATAATCAGTTAACAAACTCGGAACTTTTTCACTATCCTCTTTCATGGCACGAAGAACTGCAAAATAAAGGAGAAAGAAAACACAATTTCAAATTCAGATAACCTCAATCATGGTAGCCTTGGTCTTAATTACATGATATACCAATTCATGCAAATTGACTATTTTCTGGATGAGAGAATACAACTGCAAATGTTCAAGAATTTGTTATAGTTGAATAAGTCCTCGTTCAGGTAAGAATACTGCAGCTACCTGAGAGCTATTTCCCTGATTTAAAATTTCTAAACAGTGGAGGCAGGCAACAGGAGCTGGGTTATTACACAGAGCCCCAGTTTTGTCACCATAAATACTGGCAAGTGAGTTACCAAAATGTGCACTTCTGTGAGCTCTGGAGAGGAGAACCTTGGTGCTGCAGGTCTCATGAGCTGGAGGAACTCTTAGGGAAATGAAGAGTTAGCCATACTCTCCAAGGAGCACATCAGTCACCCTTCTTGGAAACTTTTAAAGAAAAAAAACAAAATGAAGAACAGACTTCCAGGAAGCAAGCACCCAGCCAGGCTGCTTACTTCTTGATACTCCAAAGGCACCTGGGTGATTTCGCCTCATCCTAAAGAGCATCTTTGACAATTTGATCTCTAAGCAAAGACAGAAAACACAGCTACTATTACAGTGGTTAAAAAACATCTAGACCACCTATACTGCCCTTTCACAGTGACTGCCAACTGAAACTCTCCAGAGCATCCTGGGAAAAGACCTCACTATTCTCCCCCAGACGTATGACAAGACAACCTAGTGTAACCATCAAGTCAGTCTTCCTGGGTTTAAACCCCGGCTCTGCCACTTCCTAGCAGTGGGACCGTGAGCAAGTTACTTAACCACCCAGTTCCTCATCTGTAAAATGGGAATAATCATTAGACTTGTCTCAAAGGGTTGTTGTGAATATTAATTTACTAATTCGGGTGTAAAGGACTTAAAGTAGTACCTGGCACATAATATACGCTATGTAAGCATTACCATCATTATTAGCACAACTAATATTATTCTAATTCTTATCACTACTATTATTGCACCTCCAAGAGCTTTTATGAAGAAGGATACATATCTAAACACTGCCTGTCTCTACGGGGCTTCCCCTGCAGTAACATCTATAGGTGGGGATGGCAGAGGCTCAGATTCTCCCCAAAATTTTCAGGAGATAACCACTTTTCTTAAACTTTCAGAGTAAAGGTCATCCTTCCATCTACTGTCTGCATGTAGTATATTAACTTGGACACTCATTCACACACCCTACATACACTCACCCCAAATTCCAAGTTGTGTCAGTCTATAAAGACATCATCTAAGGATCGGCCTAGGACATTCTGATGGAATTATGTCAACTTTGGTTTGGCCAAGTATGTGTTTGTCCTTGATCTGAGAAGCTGAGATCCCTCAGTAATTCCTGGCTTCTAGGCAGTATTTCTGCTCTCTTCTTAGAGAAACACTTAATGTTCAGTATTTCTGCTTCCAATCATATTTTAGATTTGTTTTCAGTTCTACATAAAATCACGTACCAAAAACCAGCACTATTAAAATCCAGCATTATTAAAAAGTGTGGTGGACTGGAAATTATGAGTTGCAGCCCTGTAATGAACCATTCTCCTGTGTGATCTTGGACACTCATTCTTCCTGAAAAGTAGAGGGCTAGCCACCCAGTTAATCTCTTAATTCTTTATTTTATACAGGCTGGCATCACATAAGTATGAAATGTTCTGAAAAGTATTGTTCAAAGGAAAGAATAAAAGCTTCAGGTTAGAAGGCAGGCTGCTTGCAAATAAGACACTTCTTTCCTCGTGCTCCCCCCACCCATGCCTTGATCACCTCAATTTCCAAAATCAATATCATCATTAATATCCACTCATGTGATGCTCTCTCGTTCGGCTCCCTCTTTAATTCACAGTTATCACAAATATTTATAAATAGAAAGAACCTAACAGATCAGCAAATTCAATCCCTTCAAGAAAAACAAGGCCAAGTGATTGACTTATCCCAAATCACACATACATTAATTTATTTACTGAGGTAAAGAGAACAAATATTTTAATCCTCATTTTTCACTGTGACTGAGAGAGTGTAAATGACTTCCAAGGATATCCCTATAAGTAACGTATAGAACCAGAATTCAGGGCTCATTTATGGCTATCATATACATTATACTGAATGTCTCTTAAGTCTAACAAATTATTTTAAAATGCAAGCCCATTGAAGGTGGAGTATTTTTGTCTGCTTTGTTAACTGAAGTATCCCAAGTGCTCAGAACATGGCCTGGCACAGAGTAGGCCTTCATTAAATATTTGCTGAGTGAATAAATATTCTTAAAATATTACTATCAATTTATTTTCTACCTGTAACTACCTACCTTGGTTTCTACATTCCTAAGAAAGGAGAGTGTTTTAGGCTGCATTTCTAAATCTTTCCTACTGAGTTTCTGACAGTCATACTAATATAAGATCCATGAAGCACCTTATTAATTGATAAATGGATATATTCTTAAATATACAAGAGGTGATGGGAAATTGTTACATTTTTACTCCAAAAGTTCAGCTTGTAAATGTTTCAAAAGATAAGAAAAACAGGAAAAATACAAATCAACTCTAGATTGAGTGCTGTTTGTCACAACCATTTATGGTTTCATTCTCAAAAGAATAAATGATGACATCTATCATTTACTATCCTAAATTGACAAAATAAAACAATAACAGAAACAAAACCAGCCAACTAAAATCAGTGTTTAGAATCAGCAAAAGTAAATAAGGTAACAGTTTAATTTTGTCTTTGCTTACTTTTTGTTAATATTTGAAGATCTTCAATAGATGGTGGTCCATTTTTTTTCTCATAAGGAATGACTGTTGTCAAGTACTGCCAAGTTAAAAAAAAAAAAAAAAAAAGTGTCACTTAAATCCAAATTACCTTCTCTGCAAAAATTTGATATAGTTACTAGAAGGTTCGTTTTATAACATGAGAAACATGAGCCACTTTAGGGATGAACACAGCTATCTTACTATCTCAGCTGGAACTCATTTTTTTGCCCACCTATTTACATAAATATCTACTTTTTCGCCTTTCAATTATTGAAAATTTCACAGGAGTAAGTCTGAGGGTGATGTGTCCAATCTGTTCATTTTTAAAGTGAAGTCTTATCTAACATTCTCCTTGCATACTTCAACACATTTTTGATATGGTAATTTAAACTAAAAACATAACCATTCTGCATAACAAAATAGTTCCCAACAGTCAAATGACTGTTTTAGACCATTTTTTTCTGGTTGAACAAAACAGTCACATGGATAACTTGACAACTCTAAAAATGAATACCAGCTTTCTCCAGAAGCTAAAAAAGAAACACTTACCCAAATAATTTTAAAGGTGTATTACTATTATTTTAAATTATTGTGTAAGTAGTTATAAATGCTTAAAGGTATTAAAGGAAAAGAGAAAAGTGAAAAGAGATAATGGCCTAATGAATCATGAAAATTCATGTCTGATATTGAGACAAACTGCCTAGTTCACTACTGTAAAGGCTCACAAGTATCAGTTATGTCCTATAACTATGTCCCTTGAAAGCATAATCTAAAACTTATTGTCCAGATTCTCCTATTCTGACGCCACCAAAAAATATATAGTTCAATGGAGTTTGCATGTGCTTATCTAGAGATCTACTAATTGTTTTTTTACTTGGAATCTCTCCAGACCCACCCATTATTTAGCCCCAGTCCTGAATCTCAGCTCTATTCCTAATCCTCTTTGAGCAATTTTATCCCACTCATAATCAAAAAACAAAATAGAATTGCTTAACAATAACTGATTACAATGAATTGTTTCAATCTTTAAGAAACCTAGTTTCCACCATCTTTATGGTATAGGCCTCTCCAAGATGATGCCCAGTTGTAGAACCAAACATGTTTCTTTGTAAAGAATACACAAGAAGCCAAAACACGCCCTCCTGGGGCCTCGCTAATAGCATGCATGCCGGGCAACTTGTAGAAGCACCAGGAAGCCGCACCTTGGCAGGCACGCTGTCTAGCCGCACTTGCAGGTCTTCCTGCCCCACTCCCACATGTTGGGTCAGTTGGGAAGTTATTCTGCCATCTTGTGGGTCTGAGAGAGGTGAGAGGCACCAGAATAAATAAATAAATAAAAAATTCAACCATCCCTTAATGGAGCCCACTTATGAGCTACAAATGTCAGCGTGAAGGATTATTTCATGTCGATTATTTCCCTTCTTGAGTAATACAGAGCTATCTGCAGTAAAAACCTAGGCTCAAATGCCTTATTCTGATAAACTGCCTACTAGCTACACTCTGCACACTTTCTCACTCTTCACTTAAGAACTAAATTGAAGAGTCTTCTTTTTAAAGTGAAGGTTTCCATTGTGAAAATTGTAAGCACATTCAATGTAGATGTGTTCCCATGCTCTTGACATTCCTTAAGTCATTATATCAAAAAATGCTAATAAAAAGCAAACTGCTACACATTGACTATATTTATATCCATGTATAATTTGGTATAAATAATGTCTCATGCCTCATTCAGCAGACAACTGAGTTGACTGACCACATGATACACCTTAAAAGCACATGAATTTCATTTAAAAGTAGGTAAGGTATACTCTCTAAACATTTTGACCTAGAACTGTAGTCTAAAAGATACCAACATCTGGCTTTCTTTCCCCCAAAATGAGATCTTGTTTCTTACACTTTTAAAATTACAGTAGCATATTCTAGTTTAGTTATTTTCACAGCTATATATTCTACACATGCAATTCATTACGTTAATATGTTAACAGCTATTTGTTTAAAGGTAAAAGTGAAACGTAAGAGTTCTAAAACATGTATTAAGAATACACTGAATCTACTGTCTAATTTGAAAAATGCTTTTTCCTAAAGGGAAATTCTATGCATTATCAAGGCTATAAATATAATGAACTTTCATTTCTTTAAGCAATAGTCTTAGTAGATTAGTAAGACTGCCAGCTTTCAGGACCTTCACTTACACAGAGAATGAAAAAACAGAGAATGAGGAAAATAAGAATAACTGAGCACCTGTTTCTCTCCACCTGAATTTCCAAAGGTGTGGCGGAGGCCATTCTGAATGACATTTGAGATCCCTTCCATGCTGAAGCGCTAAAGGCAGCGATATACGGCCCAGAAGAAAAGGACAGAGAAAGAAGTTCAAAGACTATTAGTAGAATGTACCATGATGACTTATGTACCCAAGAGGCAAGCAGTTAGAAAATGCCACTAACTCATTCAGATAAAGCAGACAAAATCATGCTGTTTTAAAATGCTTTTGCTTCCATTTCTTTGCAAGTCAAATGCAAAAGCAACTACTTTCATGCAACTACATATGAAGATTTTTCCTGACGTAGCTGATAAATGTGCTCTAATATAAACACTATAAGTTGTACACGTATTTGTTTTATGCAAAATTTACCACATAACTTTAAAGATACCTTTTGATATTGTTTACCTACATTTTTTCAAAAGTCTGAAAACTTAACACTGACAGTATGCATATTTTCAGTCTAAGTTTGCATATTTCTACCATAAGTTCGGAGAACATTAACATAACATTTGGCAAATGAAAATGCTGTTACTCGGAGAGCTGATTATTGCTTCCCACTCACTCTTCAGGACACCTGCCATCGCCTCGGGGCAGAAAATTTGAACTGGAAGAGCACATATGCTTCCTGGAGAGCAGAGTGGATCCCATGTGCCAGTGAGGCCCCCTAAGACTTCTGCAGACTTTTCCATTCTGTTTCTAGGAAACAATTCTAGCTTTTTTCTCCCAGCAAACCTCCAAGACTTACTAGAATTCATTGTACTGAAAAGGGAATATTGTTTTCCGACACTACTCATCTTGATTTGTAACCAGTCTACAATGTCATCAGACAGTGAAAAAGAGTCCAGTGGCACCTCTGTGGCTGCTGAGTCAAAGCACTTCGATGGATCCTCTTACAGCATGACTAATTAAGGGGAAAGGCATTCTGAAAAGGAAGTTCAGTCCTGATTCACCGGATGCTTCCTCCCCCTGTAATTTTATAGGGGTGAGTTGAATCAGTAAATACATTTGAGGAGTCAATATAAAGAGTATTTTACCAGGCCCGAATGAACAGAAAAAAGGAAACTAAGGCAATGGTTTCTGCCCTCAAGAAAGGCAGAGTGTAGCCCACTGATTCTCCAAGTGTGGTCCAGGTCAAGACAGCTCCACTAAACATGCTGTATTTTGCTAGCGGCGTTAACTCTTCTTTTGATGAAGTAGGCTAGTTTTAAAAGAAAACCTACAGATAACCATGTCTGTAGATTTTTCACATGCTATCATATAACTTGTTCACATTTTTAAAAGAGATCATCAAAAGAAAGGACCTCTTAGCCTCCAGCGTCTGCAATAAAACTTACAGGAAACTCTTTTCAAATAAACAAGTCAGCTCTTTTTTTAAAGAAATTATGTCTATCAAACGTAGTTCCTTTCAAAAGCAACAAGGAGAAAAATACTGAATTTTCTATATTACTTCACTCCATTATCTACAGGCATGTTAAAGCCAGATACAAATTCAGAAAATCTCAAGCAAGATGAAGTATTTTAGAATCCATGTATCAGAAAACTAAGGTATACTTCATATTTGAACAGTGTATTCTAAAAACACCATCTTTACCTTTCCCAATTGGAAACCTAATTCCCGTCTCTTGCAGACGGGGGTGGGAGTAGTTTATGCAGATTTTTAAATTCTTAGAGCTGTAATTTAAATTTCTTTATTAAATGTCCAGTTGTGGACATTACTGAGCCATTTCAACTGCCAATAGCCTGAGTATTTGTGAAAGATGGCTTTCATGCAACCAGGCTTAGTGGAAATAAATGAAAATGCAATCATGTGAAGCCACGGTAACTTAGGAACATACAAAACGAAAGAAGTTAAGTAAAGGAACTCCCAGTAGAACCTTTGCCCTTGCGGCTGATGACAGCTGAGTCAGTAGCTGTGGCCAGTCAGGCCCCACTGTATCCTGACCAGGCAAGCAACACGGCAGCCAACAAGGTTCAACTGGGAAAATGACAGAACAAGAAAAATCACAACATTCAGGGGAAGCACAAAGAAACCAACTATGAGATACCGCTGAGAACGTTCCACCCCCAATGCTCCAGCTGTCATCAACTCCCACCTCCCCAGAAATCACTCAGTAACAATTTTCTCCCTTTACTCCATGTTCAAACTCTTCCTCTCTGCTAGCTCTTTCCCCCATTGCCAACTTTAAATTCTGAAACCCTCAACCTCTCTTTCCCCAGGGTTTCCAGAAACAGCTCTGCCCAGCGTCATTTCTTTGATGCCAAGGTCTGCGGACACCTTTCAGATCCCTCGCAGACATCCAGTAAGCTCTCCTCCCTGCCTGCGTGGGTTCCTAGACACCACACTCTCCCAGAGTAACCCCTGCCTCTGGGCTGCTTCTTCTGAGAAGTGCCTCTTTCTTTGCTCACCTCTTATATACTGGTGTTTCCCAGGGATTGTGTCCCTATTTTTTTTCTCATGCACACTCTGACTTTTCCCACTTTGACTTCTGCGTCTGTAGATCTACAGCTCCACTTTACTAAGAGCAATAAAGCACTTGGAACAGAGCCTGGCACAAAGGAAGGGCTCAAGAAACACTAGCTACCTTTAATTTCCCTCCTGAGCTTGGGACTTGTACGTTTAGTGGTCTGTTGGACACTTGTACTTAAACATTCCAAAAACGCGTCATATCCAAGACTGAACTCATCTTCCTCTCCCCCAGCAATTTTTTTTAATTAAAAGCCTGTTTCTCCTTCAGCATTCTATACCCCTCTCCTTCATTTATTCATTCTTTCAAAAATATACTGAGCCACATATTATTCCAGGTATTAAGGATTCAAAGTGAACACATCAGCCAAGGCCCCTCCCATCCTCATGACCTGACATTCCAGCCTAAGAGGAGCAGAAAAAATAAAACAAGTAAAGGAACTAGATAACTGCAGATAATGCAAGCCCTGCCAATAGCTACAACAATCAAAAACTGGATGCCTACTTTATACTGGGAGGTCAGAGAAAAGTTCTCCTAGGAGGTGACATCTGAGCTGAAACATGAATTATACACCCTCCCAGATGAGCTACAAAGGACAATGGACAAGAGATCCTCTCAGAACAAAACCAAAAGCAGCCAAACTGGCCAACCGAGGAGTTCACCCTGCGGCCAGTGAGCAGGGGTCCTGTTATTCTTCTGCAGCAGGATGTGAAACAGTAGCTACTGAGTATTTTCCATTCTCCCCTCCTTCCAATAAGAAGGTTTTATTACAGCGGCCCTGTTCTCTCTCCATCTTCATGTGCTGGATGTGCTGGAATGGGAGGCTTACTCTCTGTACCATAAGGAGCTACATCCTCAGAGCTGATGGGAAGGACAGACATCCCCCGAAGATACTGTGCTAGATGCAGTTACTGTTGAAGAGATTTGCATATCTCACTTTGGGGAAGGGGTACACATGTTCTATCTATGCCACCCCACGGCAGAAATCAATGACCCAACCCCGGCCCCTCCCTTCTCCAGAGCCCCAACCGATAGATTCAACTGCCTTAATATCTCTGAAATTCAACTATTTTCCCATTGCTGTCACTTCCTTGGCTCAATTCTTTCCTGATGACAGCAACAGCCTCCAAATCAATTCCTTATCTCTAGTTGTCTCCTCCCGATTACTTTCTCCTTGAAACTCTGAAGTTACCCTTCCAAGGGACAAATCTGAATATGTAACAAGCCACTCAAAACCTCTCCTTGGTTTCCTACAGCCTTTAGATAAGGACCAAATGCCACAGGGAGGCATACAGTACAAAGCCCTCCATTTTCTGGCTTCTACTTTGTTACTCCACACCCTCTTCTTCTTGACTTACTTCCTCCCTCAACTTCTAGCCATAATGAACAACCTGCGGCTCCCCAGGTGCCCTGTCACCTCCAGGTGGTCGCCCGTACCACCCCCTCTGCTCAGTATGCCGGTCCCCTCCTTCCTCTGCTTGTCCTCAGGATTCACTTCAGACCCCTCAACCAAACTAGGGGTGATAGTAATGTACACACACCACTACCACAGGACAGTACCAGGCACACAAAGCACTAAAAACGTGGTAGCTGTTTTGAATATAGCAATAATTACCCTAGCCCTAGGTTTCTCAACCTTGACGCTACTGACATTGAATTACAGATATGTAATTCTTTGATGTGGGAGCAGTCCTGTGAACTGTAGGATGTTGAACGGCATCTCTGGCCTCTACTCAGCCGGATGCCAGTGACACACACACACACACCCCGCCAAGGAGTGACAGTGACAAACGTTTCCGGACATTCCCTGATGTCTCCTGGGGGACAGAACTGGCCTGGTGGAGAATCACTGCATGTGCATTGGATGGTCAGTCATCAGATGCCCAGCCCACAGGCAGCATGTCCCTGGAGGCTGGGATTTACTCTGCATCCTTAACACCCATGCCCAGCCCATAATTAGATATCAATATATGTTTGTCTAATAGTACTAAAAGAAAAGATAAAAGTTTAATTTGTCACACAGATGGACCTTGAAGGCATTATGCTAAGTGAAGTGAGTCAGACAGAGAAAGACAAAGAGTGTATGATCTCACTTACATGTGGAATCTTAAAAAAATAAAAACCTAAACTCATAGAAAAAGAGATCACACTGTGGTTACCACAGGTGGAGGGTGCGGGGAGAGGGGACTGGAGGAAGGTGGTCAACTAGTATAAACCTCCAGTTATGAGATAAATAAGCACTAGTGATGTAATGTACAACAGGATGACTTTACTTAACACTGACATATGATGTATAAGAGTAAATCCTAGGAGTTCTCATCACAAGGAAAACCTTTTTTCTCCTTCTTTCTTTTCTTTCTTTTTCTTCTATATGAGAAGATGGATGTTAGCTGATCCTACTGTGGTAATCATTTCACTATATTTATAAATCAAACCTTCATGCTATATACCTTAAACTTACACAGCAACGTATGGCATTTATTTCTCAATAAAACTGGAAAAAAGAAGAGTTTTTTTTTTTTTTTTTTTTTGAAGTGGGGATGAGGCACAAGATCTAAAAAACAGAACAGAAAGAAAAAAGAAAGTTTTGGTTAGGTTAATTTTTCATAAGCTCAACCCCATCTCAAAATCTTTAAGGAGAGAAATGATGTCAGCTACCCCTTTTGTATGCCCACAAAGCACAAGCCCACCCTCAGCACGCAGGAGGCGCGTGACATCGTCATTGGCTTCAACTGCAAAATTCTTCAGCAATTACTTCCCCTAACAGTGAAATACTTCCAGAATTTTTTATTTTTTTTTTTTAAAGAAACCAGGACTCACACCTTAGTCAAAAGTATTTGGAATCAGAAAATTTTTCAACAGTCTTCTTGGAGAGAAAAATGTTGGACTAGAAATCAGAAATCTGGGCTCTCTCCCAGCTTTGCCACTAACTGTGTGACATGACAGCAGTCCCTAAGTCTGCAGAGGCCCACTTCCTCATCTGTGAAATGGATGATTAAATGATGTCATTTTTAAAGGTCTTCTCATTTGTAACTTCTGTGAATCTACAAGTTAACTCCACCTAGAAGATACATGATTTTTTTAGGAAGGCAAATCCAAACCATACACATGCATGGACACACACGCATGCACACGGAACAGTACAAGGCTAAAAGGTCACATAAGCTACGATATTAGTGCTCTAGAATGACAGAATTGCCCAGCGAGATGATACATTCAGAGCTGTCTACTCCCGTGGCTTCCTTTTTCTTCTGTGACATGAGTACACTTTGAAGAGAAGAGACTAGGTCTTAGTCTCTCCATCCCAGTGACCTGCACAGTGCGTGTGCCACAGCAGGCATTTATAAACGTCTGTTAAGCTGAAGTTGTAACACACCTAAGACCAGTCTTAGAGCCTGTGATAACCATATCGGGAGGCCTCTTGACTTCTTACAGGAGAGAAACTTTTTTAAAAGAGCTAAAAGGCAAAAATAATCTGAGGGTGAACAGAAGAAGGATGACATGACGAGATATAAAGTTTTTTGTCAAAGGTGTGAACAGCAGAGTTCTGGAAAAGCCCACTGAAGAACCTAGTCTGAGAAGTCAACATGAGATTAATAAAGACAAAATCATCCTGTTGACATGGTTTGTAAAACAGTGTAGTGACTAAGAAATATAAAACCCCTGGGATAATAAAAGTGTAGCAAGTAGAAGAAGGTCAATGAACTAGAAGGATCACAGAATGAAAAGACTACCAGCCAGACAGGGAAGGAAAAGAGCTCCGCAAAACACACAACAGAGTCTGCTTTACAACTGCCCTATAAATTCCAAAAACAATACACCCTCTTGGAAGGCAAAATGAATTTTAAAAAGATAAAACCTCAGAGGCAGACTAAATTTACTTTCAGTAAACATCACCTCATTTAGGAAGACTGCATTAACATGCTTGAGGGCAGATACAGTGTTGTTAGGTGCTTACGGTACTTAACTGGGCCAGAGGGAAGACTTTCTCTGTGCTTAAATTTTGTAAGTTTGGGGGGGGAGGGATGGAAGGAAGAAGAGAGGCATTTCTTTGTTGAACATTTCTGAAGGTGACAGTGCCAGAGCCATGTCAAAGCACTGACAGAAGTTAAGTCTCAAGGTTATGAATGCTCGATGAAACAAAGGACATTCAATAAAGGGTTGTTACAGTTTAATTAAAATAACAGCAGTATTAAGTACGGCAGAAAGCCCAATCATGCCTCCAGGTAATCCACCACTTCTAGATTTGAAGTAAAGGATCCAAATGTTCAAATTCAAAGCGAAGCGCTTGTGAAGATTCTGTGAGTCTAAAATTATTTTGTAATCTATCCACCGCATCTTTATGAAGGAGTTAATAGCTCTGTAAAATGCCCTTCGCAGAATGCAATTTTTGATGGGAGCCCTTTTATAAGCAGGAAAATGATTAAGCATTACAGTATTCACTTTATTGTTCCCCTCACCGCTGACAAAGTGCCAAAGTAACGTGGCAAGGACAGGGGAAGGGGTTTACTGAGTTCAGGGCCTCAGTCACATGGTTCATACTGAGAATACTCACAACTGCCTCATGACCATTTGCTTCCCTGGCGTAAGTATGTATTAAAGTCTCAAAATCAGTCATTCTCTGGAAACTTTTCTCAGACGAAACCAGGAACAACAAAGTGTAAACAAGATACAGAAGATATAGAAGAAAAAAAAAATCTATAAAAATCTGAAAGACAAAGAAATGAGCCAAGACCTCCATGTCCATCCACAATACGCCTGCACAGAACTCCCAAAGCCATGCGTTCCCTGCACCCACCTCTGTACAACTCTGTACATCCTCGCTCCAATGTACACTGGTTCTGTGAGCTAAGGCCTGTTGAGCTTTTGTTTACCCATTTATGAAATGGCAGCAACAATAATACCTGCTTTATAAGGTTGTTGTGAGGATTAAATGAAATAATCCATGGGAAGCACTTAGCAGGGTGTTCAACAAATATAAATGTTCAGAAAATGTCTGGGCTGTATTCCCTTCAAAAGGCTAGACCAACATTTGGGACATAACTCCCAAACAGAAATAACCATACCTTTCTGCTTTTCTCCCAAACAGTAAACAACAGTTATTTCAAGTTCTCCTCATATAAATAAAATGGCAACTGAGAAATAACCACCCTGATTATAGTCTCTAGGTTAAAAGGACTGAAGACAACACAAGGAAAAGATACTACTGTCTGAGACTGAATCAGCCAGAAAGCTTGAACAGAAAACAAGTAACACTTTTAGGTAATTCAAGGTCTTTCTGAATAATAAAAAGAAAAGAGCTAGAAAATACCACCTAAACTGAAAAGCAACACGGAATCAGATACAGAGTTGTGGTTTGTTCATTCTTTTCCAGAGTCTTAACCATACCAACTCATTCTCTGCACAGTATATTCACCAGCTCAACTAATTTCACAGAAAGCAGGATCCAAGACAGGCAAAAGCCAAACCAACCCAGAGGTCAGGAAATTCAGACTATTCCTGCTATCAAACTTTTCTTAGCTTTTCTCTTGAGCTGAGGCCTCACCTGATCCCAGTGGCACAGATCTCTAACTAGCCAGGAAAGCTTTTAAAAATCTCAATATCAAAGCTCGATATCAGAAAAAAAGGTTGGGAAAAGCAATTAGGAAATGCTTTTTCATATATTTCTGACTCTAATCTATGCTCTCACTCCATTAATATTCTTTATACTCGAGGTTCAAAAGAAAGTAAAATTCAAACATAATTATTGTTCTTTATACATCACCATCATTTTTAGTAGTTTGAGTGACATGATTTCAAATATTAATTTATGGAATAGTAGTTAATGTTTTAGTTAAAATTCTTAATCAAAATACAAAAGATGAGAACAGCATAGACTTGAAAGCAATAGTTAAATGTAAAAAAAAATGTAAAAACATTCAAATAATTAGTAAGCTATTACCTAAGATGTAAAAATTGATCTTGCTTGTTTTGACACTTCTTCAAATCAAATAATTTTAATGTGAATGATAAATCAGTTATAAATGCAAATTCTACCAAAAAATATTTTTTTGAAAAAGATCCAAGTAAGTTAGAAAATATGAGTTACACCAAAGCAGATAAATATTTGAACATGTCTTAAATACTGAACTACTAATTTATAAGTTCAATCTCAAAGCAGAAAGATGTGAATGAAGATTTTCAAAGTTAGGAGTTAAATGGACTAGCATCAATTTAATTTTTTGTGTCTGAAGATCTTTCAAAATTTTTATGTAATTTAATCTTAATATGGTAATTAAGTACTGGCAAACATTTTCAAAGCTACTAAAACTAGAGTAAAATAATTAACCCTGGCAGTTTTATAAACTCTTTTCTGATACTTACAGATATTCTAAATATATAATCAGATCACAATTTCCTGGCATATTATGGCTTTTACGTGAATTTGTATTATACTAACAAATAATTAACAAACCTCTCCAAGACATAAAGGAGTCAAGAATAGACTTCTGGGCTTCCCTGGTGGCGCAGTGGTTAAGAATCCGCCTGCCAATGCAGGGGACATGGGTTCGAGCCCTGGTCCGGGAAGATCCCACATGCCGCAGAGCAACTAAGCCCGTGCGCCACAACTACTGAGCCTGTGCTCTAGAGCCCGCGAGCCACAACTACTGAGCCCACATGCCACAACTACTGAAGCCCACGTGCCTAGAGCCGGTGCTCCGCAACAAGAGAAGCCACCGCAGTGAGAAGCCCGCACACCGCAACGAAGACTAGCCCCCGCTCACCGCAACTAGAGAAGGCCCGCGCACAGCAACAAGACCCAGCGCAGCCAAAAGTAAAAAAAATAAATTTATAAATAAATAATAAATCTTAAGAAAGAAGAGACTCCTGATTTTTATTACAGTAACTGCTGAGTTATAAAAGCTCACTATTACCAGTCTAACACCAAAAAAACCATTGCAGAAAATGAATAGTGGATAATGGTAAGATATCAAAAACTGGTGATAACATATTTCTCTAGGCGATACTACCTTTCAAAAAACAAATTTGTTCCACATCTAAAATAATTCGTAATTCATAGATATGAATTATTAAAACAATAAATATGACACGACTAAGTTTCTCTCCACCCTACAATGACTTTCCATTTTATGCCTAACACTAATTTTTAGGAATATTCTTTGAAATAAATAAATGCAGAGAAATACTATCAAAGATCACCAACAAATTATTGTTGAAAATGTGTTAGTATTTACATTCAAGTATGTATACAGGGCAGACTTTATCCGCTCAACTACCACTACTTAGAAAAGGGGAGGACACAGCCTTTTTCCCCCTTCTCCTCTGCCTTCTTTAAACTACCTTTTATCACTGTGTATAAATACAATGTGCCCGGAGCACTGCCAACATTTTTATTTTTTTCATTTGCCCTCAATCTGGGGACAACTGGGCTACCTGCTGACTCTCTTCACCCAGCATACTGGGCATCTGACACACACAGCACAAAGGGCTGTTGCTAGGTGGGGTGCCTGCGGCACGTGACTTGGAGATGGATGGTCACCATCTGCAGGCACAACTCAGGGCGCTGAGCCTGCGCGTCCGGAGCCTGTGCTCCGCAACGGGAGAGGCCCCAGCGGTGAGAGGCCCGCGTACCGCAAAAAAAAAAAAAACAAAACA
>NC_041225.1:53929228-53940667 GCF_002837175.3 Physeter macrocephalus
GGGCGCTGAGCCTGCGCGTCCGGAGCCTGTGCTCCGCAACGGGAGAGGCCCCAGCGGTGAGAGGCCCGCGTACCGCAAAAAAAAAAAAAACAAAACAAAACAGGCAGAGGGTTGATTTGGCCCTCAGGCAGTAGTTTGCTTTGCCAATCCCTGGGCTAAATCATCTTAGCAAATGTGAAATTTTAAAATTCCAAGTTGAAAAGAAGGCACAACAACAACAAAAAGCCAGGTCCTTATTATTTTAAAAAGCACCAAATTCAAATAGTTGTGCCAGAACAATTCCTTCCAGGCTTATTGCTAGCAAAAATTAGAACAACTTCAGAACAATCTAATAGTAGCTGTCTAAACAAAAATAAATTTCTCTTACCTTAAAGTCAGCTTTGGTCAAAATTAAATGAAAAAATATTACTGGGGCATTTTTGCATGTAAAAGAGAAACAATATAGATTGACTATTAGTCAGAATATGAGCTAAGTGAGTCATAAAGACAGATGGAGCAATGCATCTGTGAAAGAAAAATATATACAAGAAAGAGCATCTATCATCCAAGCCCTAGCTCCTCCTCATCCTTAAGCAGTTATCTCTCCAACCCCCAAAAGCAATAAATTAGGATAATATGATTCTTTTTACAATGGAGTCACTGACTGCTAATACCCCAGAAGTTTTCAGAATAAACTTCTTCAGGTTAGATTGAAGGAATTATACACTTTTGCTGGTGGTGAGAGCAACACACTAGAACTCTCTCTTGAAAGTTCAATGTGATATGGACAACAGAAAAGATACTATACATTTTCCCATCTTTTCAATCCTAGACTTCAAATAAGAAGCCTTACACATGACTTTAATTTACAAACATTGGATTCTAAAGGAGGAAGGACATCTATTTTCATCCTTATAAGCTTACTAAGTTAGGTTTGATGTTAGGCAGGTAAATACTAATGTCTTTACAACTTCAGATAACTCCAGATGACAACCACTACTAAATTACTTTAATTTTTTTAATTACTAATTTAAAGATAACTGATGTACTTCAACTTGTCCTTCTACTCATGTGAACTGCCACTGAAATTCAGTGACCTGTGAATCTATTTGATATAAACAGAAGACTGGCCAAAAAAAAAAAATCTCTGATACAATAATTCAAATACCACACATCCTCTGGGATTCCATCTCCTTTATAGTGAAGTTTCAATTTAACAAACATGCATTAAGTGAAAAAGTAGGTGAGGTGCTGGGGAAACAATGTGAATGAGCCTTTGGGAAGGCTGTACTTTTTTCTAAGGAGAGATTTAAGCAAATGATTACAGTAGAATATAGTACTAGGAAATAAGAAGTATGTGCACCCTCATAAATAAATAGGAAAAACAACCCAAATGTGATATAACAGGCAACGCACAAAAGAATACAAACAGTCAATAGATCAAAACCTTATGTGCCTATCAGATCAGTATATATGAGAAGGTTAATAATATCCATCATAAGTTGGAGGTTTGGAGAAATGGCCAGTTACTTATGCTGTTACTGGGTAACGTTTATGTAGGACAATTTGAAAAGATTGTTGTTTAAAACCGCATATTCTTTGACCTAAAAATTCCACTGGTTTTGATTTTTTGTCTGAGCAGAGGGTCGGCGCCCCTAACCCCTGATTAGTTCAAGGGTCAACTGTACTGCAGAAAAGGATATCCTTGAGTGTTGTAATTCAGTTTTTCTTTCTGAATAAAGACAATATAAGTAGTTTGTTCCTATTAAAAAATAAACATTTAAAAATAAAAAATAAAAACATATCCACCTATTCCTCTAAACAAAAAAAATAAAATAAAATAAACTTTAAAAAAAATTTCACTGGTTTTGGTGAATGAGTAGACCAGTTTCACTGACAAAAGAAATATATAGGAATAAATTCACCTTCAGGAAAATGGTAACATTAGTCTGATAAGATAAATTTCTATGCCCTCAAGATATTCAGGGAGAAATGTCTAGTAAACAGTTGGACATATAATAACTAGCATTTACTCAGGATATATGCTAGTCTTACATACATTATTTCATTTAATCCCTCCAAAATTCAAAGGGGTATGTACCCAGTGGCAGGATCATGATTCAAACACAGCTCTTAACCCAAAGTCCTTAATCAATATGCAATTCAGCCTCAATACATTTGGCACCTGGCAGAAAGATCCAAGGTAGAAATACAGATTTGCAACAACAACAAAAAATCTTTCCTTAACTATTTATTCATCAGGAATTTATTGAGTACCTAATGTGGAACCGGGGTATACCATGAAAATAAAGTTACATTTTCTATCCCTAGGGAACCTAACAGAGACAGACAGGAAAACAAAAGATTGCAATATGATATGACAGTACTAACAGAAATAGTTAAGAGGAATAATACTAACCCCAGAAGGAGAGAGTTGTCAATTCTGCACTGGAGGAAGAGTCATCCAGAAAAGTTCTAAGAAAGGAATGGTCAATGCTTGACCATGATTTTGAAGAATGAGTTTAAAAAACAAAAAACAAAACAAACAAACAAACAAAAAAAAAACCTCCCAAGTGGACAGTGGAAGCAGGAAAGGAGAAAGAGGGCTGCTCTAGGAAAAGGCAGTAGCATAAATAGAAGCATCACGGCCCAAAACAGCATAGTCAGTTCAAAGAAGTGCATGTGGGTCATCAAACCCATTAACAGACAGTGCCCTTCAGCCATTCCAGTCTCTACTCCCCACCTGTTTCTCTAGATTTTGAACAGGATAAAGGAGATAGAAAGTTTTTGAATCTGTTGAGTCTCATTTGCCAAGGAGAAGATCTACTCTTCCAACCTCCCCTCCAAACAGAGAATTGGAGAGGGAAAGAACAGCCTGCCCTACCAATCAGGAGGGGCAGTGACACAGTGACCAGCCCTTCGAAAACAGCTCCCCACAGCACTGCTAATAACCTTACCAAGCCTTTCGTTTTCTCTGTGGCATTTATTACTACCTGAAGTCACGTTGTCTATTCATTCTTTTCTTTGTTTAGTGCCTGTCTCCCTCATTAGAATGTAAGCTCCAAGAGGCCCGGGGCCTTGCCTATTTTATTCACCACTGTATCTTCAGTGTCTGGCACAAGAAAGACACTCTGCAAGTATTTAATGAATAGCTTTATCTTATCCAACATATAACAGATTATTTTAAAAATTAAAACAAATCAACATTTCACTTTTATAATACTCATTATTTTATTTAATATTTATAAATAGCATCCCTAAGCCCCCTAAATTTTTTTCTCACTGCAGCAAACAAATGTTTCAAACAAAGTATGTCTCCAAAATGAACACCTAAAGAGTTTAACTCTGTTCTATTCACATGCAGATATTTCATTACAGTATCTCTGGACCTAAGAGAAGAAGCTAGCAACGATGGATAAAGTGTGATACCAACTACAAATTGATGTTTTGTTTCAAAGAAATATGCTAAGGAAAAATGGCAGGAATCTATTCCATGCTTAAGGAAAAAGTACAAGTCCTGCTAATAAAACATATCTAAGGTAGAAAGAAAAAAGTGACCAACATTATTAGAAAACAGGTAAGGCACGATATCACCAATTCTTAGAAATTAGTATCACTGATGATAGCTAACTCAGAGATCAGGCCTTGCCAAAACTGTATATTATACAAAAAGTCTGGAAAGGAAATTATCTTGGAATCTGTTTAGCCAACTGGCCATTTCACTTTAAGGCTCTTTTGAGCCACCAGCCACTATTTTCAGAATCATAGGTTTCAGGCTCCTTGTGTCACAAATGGAATGGTCTTTTGCCATCATTTCAGGTGTCAGAAAGGAGGGAACTAGTACTACAAGTTTAGCCATGCCATTACTAGCCTGATTAAAGGTTTTGACACAAATAGCAGATCAGAACTCAAGAAGCAACTTCACAAGTCCAAATATTGTGAAAAAAATTTTTACTGTTCCTATGAATCTATTTCAAGACTAATAAAGGTTCAAATAAGACCTAAATGTTGCCTTGTCAAATCCATTTCTCAATATAAATGCCATGTAAAATTACACAATGAATCCACTCTAACCCTTTTTATATGGGAGTTAGAAAAAGAAGCCCTTAAATGTCTCTAGGGATACATTTATTTTCCTCAGCCAAGTGTTAACATGAATAAATGGAGGATTTACATGTAATCCCTAAAAGCAGATAGGCAGAAATTACCAACCATGCTATGACTTTTTAACTAAGCATTTTATTTAATCACACTTACATAATAGGGCAATTTAAAGGGTACAATTTTTTTAAAATCTGAGATACAAAATATTGGGGTTTTTTTGTTTGTTTGTTTGTTTTTTGTGGTACACGGGCTTCACTGTTGTGGCCTCTCCCGTTGCGGAGCACAGGCTCCGGACGCGCAGGCTCAGCGGCCATGGCGAACGGGCCCAGCCGCTCCGCGGCATGTGGGATCCTCCCGGACCGGGGCACGAACCCGCGTGCCCTGCATCGGCAGGCGGACTCTCAACCACTGCGCCACCAGGGAAGCCCTGTCCCTAATATGTTAAAGCAAACTTTCCAGGACTGTATATTCAAACAAAATGTTTTGGTTTTTTTCATGTTTTGGTGGGGTTTTTTTTGTTTGGTGGGTGCTGTTTGTTTTTTTCATTGTAGTCACTAGAAGTGACTAAACACTTTTCAACCAATACTACCATTTCTAAAAAATATTTTGTTCCACATATCTGGCAACTTCTGCAAAGTCAGTTTATAAACTGTCTTTTCTATGTACAAATGACATTACACTAAGAAAATGTACATTTACTCATAGGCCAAAAACAGCATCATGAATGGGCTAATTAACTCACTGGTGGCTCAGCACCCCAGAACTGCACTCTCTTTCTTCAATTCCATCAGAGTCTGATTAATGAGATCTAGTTCTCTGATAAGCATTCTTTAGAAAAAAGTGAATCAAGACTTAGTCAAAGAGAACTTTTATAATTGCAAACCATATAACAGCCAGTCTGTGATGATCTGCATTACCATGTCATCAATATTATGAATTTTAAAAGTACACTCCCTTTAGAAAAATGCATCTCTTTGCCCATCCAGAGCTCTCCCGGGTCTATCTGGGGTCTGCTAACAGACCGGGGTCGACGACTGCACTACAACCTGCAGAACGGCCTTTGGATTGGAACTGAGTCCCAGGATGTGCCCTGGGAGGAGTTGTTCCGCAGGTTTCAAAGCCTCTGTCAGGCCCCTCCACCTCCGAAAGATAAAGTTTTTACTGCCCTGAAGTCCTATAAGGCTCAAGATGGAGATTTCGAAGTCCCTGGTCTTAGCATTTGGACAGACCTGTTGTTAGCTCTTGGTAGTAGTGTGTGATATTGCATTTGGGCAGAGACAAGTTCTCAGCCCAGGCCCCAGTTCTCTATGGGCAACATTCTGTTATTGAGCACTCGAATATGTGGTTTACAAAATTAAAATCCCAGTGTTCTTACCAAAAAGAAAAAAAAAGGGGGGGGTTTCTTTCCTTTTATTTTACTCTAAAAATAAAACCAACACTTCTTCACATACAAACAAGATAAAGGTGACAAGGTACAAGGTCTCAACTGATCAAAGAATAATGAAATGGCCATACGACCAATAAGGAAATGCACCTCAAATACTTAACAGTTAATGTTTATAATGAAATTTAATCAAGTGACGTTAATAGGACACCTTAAGAAAAATGAAAAGCAGAAAACAAAAAACTTCATACCAAGAGTCAAAGATTAAAATATCCTAAAGTTGTTTTCACCAGTCAGTAATATTCTAGTCTGCCAAATACTAGGCCAAATGGCCGATATCATGTAACTGCCTCTAACATCCTCACATCCAACTTCACTCATAAATCAGGAGGAAATGGTTTACAAGTCAACCTATGCTTTTAGGCTCAGCACAGTTCAGCTACCTCTAAAAGCACCCGTTTTTTTTCTACTATACAACTCACAAGAGATAAGCAAAAACAAGAAAGCAATACCATTCATCTGCCCACCAGCCGAACATAAATCACCCCTATCAACATTCTGATGTATTGAAATGGTCGCCTGCTAGAGCTTCTTTTCTTTCAAACATTCTCCTTTATTCCCACCCCTTCCTTCCACTTACCTCCCTCCTACATATTTCAGCATTGAATTATCCAGATAACCATTATACCCTCACCAAGAAAACACCTTTCTGAAGGAGCAGAGCACAGTGGCATTCTTGAACAGAATCCCTTTAGCTCTCTGGTGAGAAGCACCCCTACTCCTGTATGCACAGGCCCTACCTGCCTCTGCTGGCTCGGAGCACTGGAATGACCACTGAAGCCGATTCCAGTGTGCGATGCTACCTGCAAAACATCACTTACTGTGCCAGGCAGGTGACTTCTCTCGTTCTTCCCATTCTGAGAGCTGCTGTTCTTGAGTTTCTTTTTCTTTTTGGTTGTTTCTTTGTGCTCTTTCTGTTTGTTCTGCACTTCAATGAGAACTGAGATAAAGCTGTTCTTCACTTCCTTTTCAAACTCCAGTTCATCTCGCAGGGCCAGCTGCTGCACCAGCTCTTCAGAGTACTCCTTGATGGCCGTCTCGATTTCTTCCAGCAGTTCATTTAATTCAGATACGGACAGCCTTTTCACTCCTATGACCAAAAAGCAAAGCACAACAGACACTAAGACCAAAATGTTTCAAGGCAGCACAACAAGGTGTTTAATGCTAAAGAGCAAAAAATCATATTCTAAGTAATTAAATTGTTCATGATCGTCTCAGACTCCTCAAACTTCTGGTGGGCAGGTCTGAGTAGAGGTAGGTAGGCAAAGTTACTTATCAAATGGCTGAGAAGAAAAGTATAACAAAATATTTTTACTTGTCTAAAAATCAGTAAAGCAATTATATTCCAATAAAGATGTTAAAAAAAAAATCATTCCATGAATAGTAGTTCAGTCAAGACTTAATAAGCTTGTAAAAGAAAAAGAATAAACACAAAAGCAGAGGAAGGGTACAGAAAATACTTGCTGACAAGAAATCACAAGCAACTTAGCAGGGCTCTGGGACACTTCAAGAGAGGAGAAGGCAATTTGAAAGAATTAAGCTAAATAGATTTTTTTTTTATTAATTTTCATTGGAGTATAGTTGCACTTTTTTTTTTGTCGCACCGCGCAGCATATGGGATCTTAGTTCCCTGACCAGGGATCAAATTCGCACCCCCGGCATTGGAAGGCGGAGTCTTAACCACTGGACCACCAGGGAAGTCCTGGAGTATAGTTGTGTAATGTTAGTAATGTTGTGTTAAGCTAAATATATATTTAAACACATATGCCCCAATGTGTGAGTTTTATTGAGAACTGGGAAGATGAAGGGAAGAATATTCCCTGAAACCCCCTTTCAGTTTTTTCTCAGCACTTCCCTTTATGTGAGAGGACATCACTGAAGTTCTAACCCTCAGTACCTCAGAATATGACTGTATTTGGAGATAGGGTCTTCAAAGAGATAATTAAGTTAAAATGAAACCATTAGAGTGGGCCCTAATCCAATGTGACTGATGCCTTTAAAAATGAGAAGATTAGGACACAGATACACATAGGAAAGTCCATGTGAGGACAGAAGGAAGAGGCCTCAGAAGAAATGAGACCTGCTTAACACCTTGATCTCGGACTTCTAGCCTCCAGAACTATAAGAAACAAATTTCTGTGGTTTAATTCACCCAGCCTGTGATACTTTGTTACAGCAGCCCAAGCAGACAAATACAGTATTCAAAGGTGAGTATGACACAGTCCCTGAGCAATGATGAATATATGTCCCAAGTATCACTGGAAGGCAGGGGAAGGGTATATAACCCAGCCTGTGAGAGCCAAAGACTTCTGGAGATGGTCCCACTACATGGCTGAGGTATACAAAAGCACAAAGAGCACTGATTTAAGTCAGGCTTCTTACTCTCTTCATAACTGCTTGTACTAGACCTCTTAAGAGTTTGAATTTCCTGGGAAAGCATTGAAAGCCGATCCGACTGGGTGGGTGTTTCATCATCTTCTGGGTCTGGTGACTCCTGCATCATTTCTTCGATTTCTTCAATCACCTTCCAAAATATACAAACCACTGTTAATTAACTACACATAGGAAAAATGACCCATCTGTAACATGGCACTCATCTGAAGGAACCACAGTAGAAGTACATTAAATTCTCCATTAACCAACAGTGTGCAGGAGTTGGTGTTCTCAATAACAAAAATTGACTATAGTTTATCAAAAAAAAAAGTTACAATACACTAAACACAAAAATAAACACAAAACATGATTTAATATGTCCATCAGGATTCAGTAGGCCCTATCAGACCTTGTAATGTCTGAGAAATGGTGCTACAAACACACATACAGTCTACTTCAGACATGCCAGAACCAGATCATAGTCATAGTTAAAGCAAGTGCCAGAAGATGTACCGTATACCACATCCAAGTGCTCAATCTAAAGCTATTTAATAAAATTGACATAATATTTAGAAAATACAACAGTGTAAAAAACTTTATATGTAAAGCAAGAAATTACCTCTATGGTAGCAAAATTTTCCTTTAACAGCAGGAGAAGAATTTCATATATTAATTCAATGGAAAATAAAGGTATATTTAAAAATTACTTTAAATGTAGAAGTTTAAAGAGGAAAAAAAAGCTACACGAAAGCAGGAAAATTTCAGAAATATATCTGCTTTTGAAACAATGATCCACTGTCATATGCTGTGTTGCTGGAATCTTACAGCAGTTTCTTGTCCTGTTCCAAGTTCCAGAAATTGAGAAGGATATAGAGCTCAGTGAAAATTGGCTATTTACAATAGCCAAAACATGGAAGCAACCTAAGTGTCCATCAACAGATAAATGGGTAAAGAAGATGTGGTGTGTATATATATATATATATATATACAATGGAATATTACTCAGCCATAAAAAAAGAATGAAATAATGCCATTTGCAGTAACATGGATGGACCTAGAGATTATCACATTAAGTGAAGTAAGTCAGAGAAAGACAAATATTATATGATATCACTCATATGTGGAATCTAAAAATAGTACAAATGAACTTATTTACAAAATAAACAGACTCACAGACACAGAATACAAACTTATGGTTACCAAGGGGAGGGGGAGGGATAAATTAGGAGTATGGGATTAACAGATGCACACTACCATATATATAAACTAGATAAACAAGGATTTACTGTATAGCACAGGGAACTATATTCAGTATATTGTAATAAATTATAGTGATAAACAAGGATCTACTGTATAGCACAGGGAACTATATTCAGTATATTGTAATAAATTATAGTGGAAAAGAATCTAAAGATAGATATATACATACATATATAAACAAATCACTTTGCTGTATACCTGAAACTAACACAATACTGTAAATCAACTATACTTCAATAAAAATAATTTTTTTTAAAAAATGGACCCTAAGAGTTTAAAAAAACTATTTAAAAAAATACAATATGAATCATCGAGCCTAAAGTATAACACTTAGTACTAAGGAAAAACAGGTAAACCTGAGCGAGTGGGGATTATGCTAATTAGTAAGAAGAGTTTCCAAAATAGGCATTTTAAACAGGAAAATGAGACACTGAAAGAGGCTACAGAAGGTTTCTCTCCATCCTTTTTTTAAAAAATTTATTTACTTATTTATGGCTGCGTTGGGTCTTCGCTGCTGTGCGCAAGTTTTCTCTAGTTGTGGTGAGCGGGGGCTACTCTTCATTGCGGTGCACGGGCTTCTCGTTGCGTTGGCTTCTGTTGTTGTGGAGCACGGGCTCTAGGCACACGAGCTTCAGTAGTTACAGATCACGGGCTCAGTAGTTGTGGCTCGCGGGCTTAGTTGCTCCGTGGCATGCGGGACCTTCCCAGACCAGGGCTCGAACCCATGTCCCCTACATTGGCAGGCGGATTCTTAACCACTGCGCCACCAGGGAAGTCCTCTCTCAGTCTTAAAAGCAGAGATAGTTTATGGTTTTCAGGCAGAGTACGGAGGAGACAATGAACTTTCCCTGGAATATCAGGCTGTACCGCACTCAGCCCTCTAACTTACTATCTTGTTTTTTAAGCACCATGTTCTTTCCAAGCTTCGGACAATCCAACCACAAATATGACTAAGGAGCATCAAAATGACACATTTTTAACATACTCCTCCCAATCTTGCCACAATATCTCTCTTTACCGGCCTTGTCTTTCCAGCCTAAAAATAGAGTGTGGTAGAACTCACAGTCCCTGTAGCCGTGGAACACTTGACTTCAGGAAGCAGCTCTTGCACCACAGTTTGACAATACAGCAGAAGTGGGAAGAGTATGCAGAAAATGAGAAAGCTGATTCAACTGGTTTTAAATGAGTACAGGGTTGACATTATTAGAGCATTCCACAGGACTAATGCTCACTTCTTTCATGAGTACACAATAAAGACCTGTAATAAATGCTAATGATTTCTACATAGGATTTAGAGAAACTAGATAATTTCTGCACAGATATAGTTTGCCCATGTCTGGTTAAACGTAAAGAAAGAAGAAAATTCACAGGATTTTTTCTGATTCCAGTGTAAGCAATAACCCTCTTTTAAAGTAACCCGCTGTACTGTTTTAACAATGCTTATCTTGGAAAATTGCATATATTGAAAAATCTTCCCAACTAACATAATCCAACTGCTTCAGATTACATATATTTTCTTCTTTCCTCAGGAGAAAACTGTTAAGCCTGTATTACCAGAAAATACAATAGAAATAAGTAAATTCCAACACCCCATCACTTATGGCCACAGTAAGAAATCGTTTTTCAGTCGAGGATCCCTTCCCTTGATGGATGGGATTCTCCTTTGTACCTGGTCTGCCGTGAAGAGGGGCTCGTCGTTAACGCAGGAGACGATGATTGAGTGCATATCCAGCTGTTCTCTCAGCTCCTCATCGTCTGAGGTATCAAAGAGCAAGCTGTCACTCGTCTAAAAACAAAAACTACCCACTGTTAAGAGGAGGACATTCTGATCACAACAAAGTCGAAGCATCTGGGTAAAGGAGGCTGCAGAGGGAAGCATCTGCTGAGAGCTTCAAAAGGCAGATATTATTACAGCTGCTCTGTACCAGGCAGTGTGTGAGGTGCTTTGCATAGTCATCTCAAACAGAAATGAGAGGAATGTAGAATAAATATGAAATTAAGGTGCTGCATATACCCCCTCTTGCCCAAAAGGACACACACTTAGCTATTTATTCCAAGGGGAAGAGTGTCTAGGAAGTACAAAAATATATGGTGTTCGACAGCAATTTGTAGGGAATTATAGCAAATGAGGGGGGGGTGGGAGACAGGGGCAAATGTTATTTAATTAATGATCTAATAGAGAGATTAGTATATGTAAAAATTCCACAGAAAACATAGAAGTGGGCTTCCCTGGTGGCGCAGTGGTTGAGAGTCCGCCTGCCGATGCAGGGGACACGGGT
>NC_041225.1:53940689-53955541 GCF_002837175.3 Physeter macrocephalus
AGTGGCCACAACAGTGAGAGGCCCGCATACCACCAAAAAAAAAAAAAAACAAAAAAAAAAAACCATAGAAGTTAGTTTGCAAGTAACTAACTTTAACAGAGTAAAAGATAAGTAATCAACTCCCTGGCAGATGGGAACTGTCCACGAGGATCATCTGAGCCCTTCCAGTTGAATATCTATCTCTTCTTCCAAAAAAAGAGTTATTTCTAGGTTCCAAAAATATCTTTAAACCAAACTATGCTGGAGATTTTCTCTTTGCCTTACTACCGTTTTTCTCCCCAATCATGCCCCCAGATGCTGACCTTTATGGGGCTACATCAAAGGATGCCCTCGACTTCTGGCTTGCAGGTGGGTTAACACACTGGTAGACACTAGCAGGAGACTGGAAGGCAGGAGGGGAAGGGCTGGGCATTTAATCTGCTGTCTCCCTCCCTACCAGATTCCAAAGGCTGCAGCTCCTGTCAAGCTGACCTCTCCCCCATAGCTACTCTCCCCAGGTTCTGGTAACTTCTCCCTCTCCTTACCTCTCTTCATGCCTAAGGGTGCTAAAGGGCTGCTTGCTGTTGCCACCACCAGGGTATTGCTCCATGTCTACCTCGTATGGTGTCTCTTAACCTGCCCACATGAATATCAACAGCCCCTATAATAATGACCTCACCTTTACTAACAATAAAGGCCTGACCTGGAAAACCCAGCAGATTAAAATGGACAAGTGATCATCTGTCCATCATGACATGGCCATTCAGACGATGAATAGAACAAATTAGAACTCTATTCATCAGGAGTGGCACACTGAGTTCCCAAAGAACAAATGGGCAACTAGGAACTACGTAAGAAGCAACCATGTAGTTCTAGCAGATAGTACATAATTTTAAAAATATATATTTTACCTGGGAAAATTATTTACCGGTACAGAGGATATATATAAAAATTGAAGATACAGTTGGATGGGTGTAGGTCCCTAGTGCATCCCTAGCTCCTCACAGGTCTGAAGTTTAATGGTGAATACACCCCACAGAATAAGAAACCTGCAGGTGAGAAGTGCAAAGAAAAACACTGATGTGCTGCCTTTCATAACATTAGGCTGGGGGAGGAGCCACATCAGCACTCCAGCTCTGTCTGCTACCACATACTGCAATGCCATGCTGCACCACGGTGATGACACACCTCCACATTTGATTTCTCACTGCACCATCAGGCTAGGAAAGGCCTGCACATGGCCTTCAACATATGAAATTTCAAAAAGCTGTGTGGGGGAAGAAAAAAAACCCTAAAAGCTTCCAGAGAGAAAAAACCATCACATTAAAAGGATCAGAAATCAACACGTCATTTGAATTCTCAACAGCAACAACAGAGACTTAAAAAATCAATGGAATTTCCATGTTTCAATAAATTCCACCCTAGAATCCTATATCCAGCTAAACTAACAATTCGCTGGGGGTTAGAATAAAGAGATTTTCAGACATTCAATTTCTCAAAGAATTTACCTCTCAGGTACCCTTTCTCAGAAAGCCACGCAGAGTATGTTCCATTAAAACCAGGAGGGGGGCTTCCCTGGTGGCGCAGTGGTTGAGAATCCGCCTGCCGATGCAGGGGACACGGGCTCGTGCCCTGGTCCGGGAAGATCCCACATGCCGCAGAGCGGCTGGGCCCGTGAGCCATGGCCGCTGAGCCTGCGTGTCCGGAGCCTGTGCTCCGCAAAGGGAGAGGCCACAACAGTGAGAGGCCCGCGTACAGCAAAAAAAAAAAAAAAAACCCAGGAGGAAAACCAAAAATGAAGCAGACATAGGATCTAACACAAGAAAGAGGTGAAGGGAATTCTTATAATGACAGTGAAGTAAAGATCCCAGAATGATGACTGTGGAGCTAAACTAGAGAGTAGCCAGTTCAGATTAGAATTGTTACTGCAGAAGGAATCAGGAAAAGCATGAAAGAAAAAGAGAAAGAAAGCCTGACAGATTACCTAGTGTGTTTCACTTACTAAAATGACTTTTATGGCTCTGTTGAGGTTGAATTAGTGAGTTAATGATAACCTAAATCAACCACAAAAAGGCAATTACTACTACCTTAAGAAAAAACAAACAAAAAAAAGAGGACATGCAATCATAAAATGCACTTAAATGTGAACATTTATATAGTCAATATAGGGCTTCCTTGGGGGCTCAGTGGTTAAGAATCCACCTGCCAATACAGGGGACACGGGTTCAAGCCCTGGTCCGGGAAGATCCCACATGCTGTGGAGCAACTAAGCCCATGAGCCACAACTACTGAGCCCTTGTGCCTCAACTACTGAAGCCCGTGTGCCTAGAGCCCATGCTCCACAATAAAGAGAAGCCACCGCAATGAGAAGCCCGCACACCGCAATGAAGAGTAGCTCCCGCTCGCCGCAACTAGAGAAAGCCCGCGTGCAGCAATAAAGACCCAACACAGCCAAAAATAAATAAATATATTTTTAAAAGAAAGGTCAATATGAATTATGAAGGTTAATATAACCAAAAATTTTGACATAATTATATTGGGAAGATGAGGGAAGCACAAGTTTTTGTGAGGGTTGTGGTTGGAGGGCTGGAGGGAAGACTTTGAGAGTGCTAAACCCTCATCCTCTGGGTAGAAAGTAAATGAATAAAGTCTAAAGTTGAATAAAATCAAGTAAAATGATAGGAGAATGTTATCTGCTGGACAAAACAGTTGAAGTAGTTGAAAGTGGTTGCCTCTGGTAAATGAAAATCAAGGATTATGAGGTAAGTAGGGCAGAGGCTGCTTTTTCATGTTAAGTCCTATAGCTTTAGTTCACTTTTTTAAACTAGACAGTTATCCTGTTAATAAGAAAGGAGAAAGGTCAAGAGATTTGGCTCCTGATGAGAGAGGATGTTTGATTTCAAGATAGAAGTGGAGATGAAAAGTGCTACACGAGGGTGTACGATGATGTAGAGTACCTAACAATTATATTCACTGATCCTAAAACTTCAACATCCTCCCCCAAAATCACAACTCTATGTTGTGACTTGAGGACCATAGTTTTGTCTTTATTTTTCCCCCTTATAGACAAGTGAAAGTTTTAATTTTAAAATTACTCCTAAGGAAGCCATTATTATCTTCTGTTTCTACTCTTGAAGATAAAAAGGTGCATTAAACAAAGTCCCTGTCCCTGAAGAAAGGCTCATGACAGAAGGAAAAACAGGGCACAGGAGATGTTCCTAAGGCAAAATGATTTAGAAGCATTCTATCACATAAGCATGATCAAGAATGGCACTGGATTTAGAACAGGTTTACAGCTACTGCCAAAACACATGAGTGATACCAGTAAGCCATTAGAATAAATTTCCATGAACACAGAAATAATGATCCCAGACCATCTTTCCAGAGAGGGAGCCAAGCCCATTCCCCACAGAGATGGCATATGCTAAGGGCTGGAATCCCTTTCGGGCTTTGAAAGCTAACCTTGGTTGTCATGGGTATCATCATTCACGCTCCCATTCGGCATCAATGTGCCTCTTTGCCAAGCATTCCCATCACTCCTTCCTATGCCAGGTTTAGATACAGAGCCATGGTTCTGTTTCCCTCTATAAAACTGAAGCTGCCTCAAATGGAAAAAATGTGCCCATGTAAGAACTTGGAATGTAACAGTTGCCTTACTCTAGAAAAGACCCATCAAATTTAGAAGTGTGCCATCTTAAACATCAATGAAAAAAAAATTAAAAACAAACCTAGGGAACTATGGTTTCCTGTTTTTCTCATCCTAACCCAAAAGAAACCTCTTCCCCTTTTGTCAAAAATTTCATATAGGGGACTTCCCTGGTGGTGCAGTGGTTAAGAATCCACCTGCCAATGCAGGGGACACAGGTTCGAGCCCTGGACCGGGAAGATCCCATATGCCGCGGATCAACTAAGCCTGTGCGCCACAACTACTGAGCCTGCGCTCTAGAGCCCGCGAGCCACAACTACTGAGCCCATGCGCCACAACCACTGAAGCCCGCGCACCTAGAGCCCGTGCTCCGCAATGAGAAGCCACCGCAATGAGAAGCCTGCGCATCACAACGAAGAGTAGCCCCCACTCGCCGCAACTAGAGAAAGCCTGTGCACAGCAAAGAAAACCCAACACTGCCAAAAATAAATAAATAAATAAATAAATAAATAAATAAATAAATGTCATATAGACACTGTTATACAACTGGAATAATCTAAAGAATGCTTCTGAAAGGTAAATTGTGCATAGTTCAGTTATGAAAGAATAGAGCACACAGTTGGCAACTTCCCAGGTTAAAAACATTAATTATATGCTACCTAATAACATGGTTGCTTCTTATATCGTACCTTGTGCATTTGTTCTTCAGGAACTTAATGTGTGCTACTCATTCCTGAGGACTAGACTTCTCATCTCAGTTGTATTCATCACCTGGGTAGTCATGTCAAGACAGACAGATGTTAGATGATCACTTGTCCATCTTAACTTGCTGAGTTTCCCAGGTAAGGCTTTCACAACCAATACTAGTACTAAGCTCCACATCATTACTAATCACTACCCTTGGCTATGCCATTGCTCTAGCATTGAAAACAGTCAAAAGGCAGATAAAGGGAGTGACGTCCCCAGAGGTAACCAAATAACAATATTCACTGAAACTGGATTAGAGTGTTCCATTCATGCTAATGTACTTCCCTTTGAAACTACGAAAAGATCTCTTCTCTACTATTTTTTAATATGTCAAACAAAAAAGTACTCATTGACTGGTTATTGTGGATTCAACACTATGTTAAATAATATAGAAAACATTTAAAAAAAAAAAACTTTCCACCATGGTCTCTGACCTTATATAGCCTCACTGATGAGATTATTCATTTGTTCACTCAACAAACACTTGTCTTAGTAATCAGTATGTGCCAGGCACAGTGGTGGTCACTGAAAGACAAATACAAAGATACCTACCAGGAGGTTACAATCTAATGACAGACCCTGATACATAATAAGAGAACACAATAATGATTTGAGACACAAACAAAGTACTGTGAGGACCAGCACGCAGGAGACTAGGGGGCTAAATTCTGTGGGACTGATAAGTCCTTTGCGATTTTCACACCCCAACAAGCGTAACCGATTCCCACAGAGAGGAGTGCATTTTCCTTCCGTGCCAGGATTGAGGCCATGGCAAAATGACCATCTGTCAGAGACGCTGTAGATGGGGATTCCCCCCAAATGAGAGACTGGATTAAGTGTCCTTTAAAGTCCCTTCCAACTCTAAAATTATATAATTCCATGAGATCAGCAAAGGCTAAAACAGTAATAGGAAGCTTCAGAGAGGAAGGGAAACTTGAACTAAGCCCAGAATGATAGCTAAGATGCAAATAAACAGAAGACCGATCATAAGATATTTTGTTTTATTCCTTTCCCTAAATGTATGTCAGGTCAGCCTGCAAAACAGCTTAAGGGAATTAATAATTGGAACAAATAATAAATCCTATATTTAATAGAATACAAAGAAATATAGTCAGAATTATATATTTTACGAGAAAATAGTAGGGAGCAAGCTTTTCTGAATCACATTTTTAAGAAAATCATTTCAGAAAATGATTTAAAATACTCACGGCCCTACTGCATTATACTCCCAGTAATTACACAAATACACTTAATGAAATACGGAGCATGCCAAAAGACCTGGCATGAGCTTACATTGCTATTTGATGAAGAATTTAAAGAGTCAGGCCCTGAAACTTCCATTTGGCCTCGTTTCTCACCGGTTTTAAACCACACTGTGATTTTCCACTTAAAGCAATTCTCTTCACTTTTCTGTTCACCTTGTTATCCTATCACCTGTGCTCACACTTCTTACTCAAGGTGTCTTCACTTTCAGTTCCAAGACATATATAGCAGCCTCCAACAGTTAGCCAAGAACACATTAAAAAGCCAAGAACTGAAATCTTTTATAGGTTCCCCAATATTCACAGAAAAACACAATCTTCAGACAACATGCCACATCTTAGCAAGTCAATAAATTCATCAGCAAGTTAACTCTCTGTAGATATTCCAGTACCCTCTATATATTAAATCAAAGGCTAGTGTTCTTACTGAGTGTTCTCAGCACATCAAAATTATGTTATTTAAGTTCGGAAAAAATGCTGATCATTGCTGTTCATACACAGGTGATGAAAATTTACCTAAACATAAAAAAGTTGAGTGTGTGCTGGGGAAGAATTGGAGGGAAGTGCTCGCAAGCTGACAGTAGCAGATGGCAAAAGAGGGCCACTCCAATTGCCATAAGCTTGGAAATAAGAAGCAACTCAACCAATTGTGGTTAAATAGAAATGCTACTTTTTAGTTCCATTATCAGAATCAGTTATTCAGAAACTACTGGTGCAATTCCTAACTTACCCTTTTTTCTGAGAGGTTCAGAGTAAGCAAATGCAAGGTCCTAGTATGGGATGACTTCCAGTCTACAGGCATTACATTTCCGTAATTATCTGTCAGGGCATTCCAAATCCTTAGAAAGAAGAAAACTACAATCAATGAAAGTTAACATTCTGTATGTCATTATTAAACAGATACCTAGTACTACAGTGAAAGAGAGAACAAAAAGTATCAAAGCAAAAAAACAGGAGGCTATTGTTTCTCAGAAAAGCATCAACAAAGTAGAGGCTCCAGAATAAGACAAAAGGAAAATCCTATCATTGGGCCTGACAAGAAGTCCTGAGGGAAGGTGACAGGACATAGAAAACTCTCACAAAGTCGAGTTGACATTTCCACTGTATCGTGTGCCAGGCTCTAAGTAAGCAATTTACATATATTCTAAGCAATTGACATACATTAACTCATTTAATCCTCAAAAACAGTATTATGAAGAACTGTTATTATCCCCATTTGACAGATAGAAATTAAAGCACAGGAAGGTTAAATAATGTTTCTCAAACCAAAAGAGGTAGTAAATACACTGTGCTTTATACTTATTTTTCTTCTGTAACTTCCGAACATATAGACTATTTCAGAGAATGAATAATCTCTCTCCAACCAAAGAGAAAGAATTTTCTGGAGAAAGAATTCAGTCTCAATGTGAGACTAGGGTTTAATATCTAATTTATAATAGGCTAAGACTAAGACAAAACGAAAAGGGAAAGAAAGGGAGTTCACAATAAAATGCATATTATACCCAGTGCAGTCACCCTTCCTTATTATCAAACAGCATTTTGGGGAGGCAACAGGGTAAAATGAAAAGGGCACTTGACTGAATTCAGAAAACAGACTTGTCTACATTCATCCTCAATGAGTCTTTGACCATGTCCCTTAACCTCTGTAGGTATTAGCTGGACTTTTTAAAACGAGAAGCTTGGACAAGAATAGCAGACATTCCTTCCAGCTCTATTACTCTAAGCATTAAATCAAATGAGCTGTATTGAGAAAAGTCCCAAACCACACCGGAATAAGGACTGCAAACTCCAATTTCATGACCAAAATTCATTTCAGTCCCAAAGTATTAACCAGCATTTTTTTAAATGACATTATATGAAAAACATGAGTTCAGAAATATAAATGAGATGAAATTTAATTAGGGTAAGTTAAACACTACACATATAAGCTACTTAATGGCCAGAGATACACACATAGAAGTCATAAAGAAAAAAACAAAAAAATCAAAAACACCCTAACATTTATAACAGGTATCCAATTGTGAATAAGCCACTAAAAAATTGGGTGGGTCTTTTTTCCAAGCATGTAAGATACCAGGATACAAAAACAAGACCACCGGGGACATAAAAATAAGAATGCAAGCTTTAAAACAGAGAAACAACATACTGATTTAATGAATTGGGATTTGGAGCTAAAGAGAAGAAACAATGTGACCACAACTGCCAAAAATCCCAAAATGATGTTTGGCTTTGGAATGCACATTAGCCTCAATGAAAATGTGAGCCCAAAAAGCTCTAGAAAACTGGCTCATTTACCCAGAAAATCTCCCATACGCATGGTTCATTCCTATCCTCCTCTCTGCAGGAATCATCTCCTCTAATGCCAGTGTGCTCAAATTGGAAACAACACTTCTGGATGCTAAACTTGCTGGGTGTCTGGCCCACATCTTCCTGGGTAAAAGATCTGCAAATACTGCATAACTGACCATGTACCTAACCCTGGGTAGGTACTACTAGCATATTCTAGTAGGTGAAGACAGTCCAGAGTTTCTGAGGTTTGTTTTGTCTGCTGGTTTGCTCCCTCTTAGATGAGGCTGTAATAAAAGGACAAGTGGAGTGGAAGATTTCATGCAGAACTGACTGTGGGTGAATTTGATCCACCAAGAAAATGAAGCACAATTCACAGCCCTCTATCTTCACCAGGGCCAGAACATTTGTGGTCGGAATGACATAGAGCCGAGGTAACTGAAAGAGTTGTAGAATTCTCCAGTTAAGACAGGAACTGCCTTCGTCCTCATCATAAAGTATTACAGCCAGTCATAAACAACCAGCAGGGCAGCTCTTTTCCAAAGGTCAAAGTGCTGCTGACACTGAATCCCACACCAGACCCTTCTAAAGTAAAACTTTTAGCAGATAATCACAATCCGTATTTAACCAAAACTAAAACCGGGACTCAGAAGTGAAATAAAGTGCCCTAAGGCAAGGCACTATCTGGGTGAAAGAATTCTCAGCTCTCTCTAGTGAAAGAAACACGAATGGACTCTATCAAGCAATGGAGAGCAGATTTATGCAACAGAACAGGGACAATGAGAGTGGTGAGAAACCCCAGCTCAGAAAAGAGAGACAGAGATTTCTTATGCAGTCACAAATCAAGGGACATGCTGTACCACCAACATAACATCTACTATCTACTAAACCATTATCAAGAGTAACAAAACTTTTAAGTTTTATATCAACCGAAGATTTAAGCAAAGGCTAAAATACACTACTTTTCAGACAGTGCAAGTGATGCAAAAATAGGGAATCTTACCTGTGTACAAACCACTAATCTGTTTTGAGAAGTTATTCTTGATAAACCCAAACATATAATAAATATAATTTTAAAATCCAGAGAATGTCCTGAGTCTAGTGATTCCGAGTATATAAATCTATGTATAACACTACCTTCTCTTTGGGAATAGACTGTTTAAAATGTCATCTTTTGCCACTGATTGCATGCATATCTGTGTGTATAATATCCAATCAAAAACTTTTCCTTCTATGTCTGGGCAGAACGCTGTACAGAGGTAGCAATGAAAAGATATGGTCTCCAAGCATAGCTGGGCCTGAACCACTGCTAAGCTATGTTTACAGGCCCCCATTCCCAACCCCCTCTTCCTGATAAATCTTCTGATTCACAAAGGAAACTGACAAGCCCCTTTCTATGCCCATGAATCCTTCTCTCAAGAATTCTTCCCTAACCTCTCCATCCCTTCAATGCTCTGAAAACCCACCCCTACCCACAACCTCAGTGTTTACTCCATAATTTCACCCTCAGCCTCTCCAGGGCTCCTCTCCCCCTACATTACAACATTGTCAAATTCCCTCACTCTCATCATTCCTTTCTGTATCTTCTGGAGTAAAACTATGGTACATAATTACAACCCTTATCTAACCAAATTATAACTGGGTTTCTGGGCAGTTAAATAACCTCTGTCCCTCCATTCCCCTAGCTCTCATAAAGCCCTGCGAATTTCCTATCATTGCACTTAGGTGATTCTGTAATAATTACCTGTTTATGCATTGGTCTCCCTACCAGACTAGGAGATCCTTGCTATTAATAACCACTGCTTTTCCTTTATGCCTCTGTGGGAACTCACACTCAACCTGGGCTCTCAGATGGAGCCAATAAATTCCTGTGGCAAAAACGCTGCTTCAACGTCGGTACCTTTGCATGTGCTGTATCCCTGAACTAGAATGCTAGACCTTTTTCACCTGCCAGGCAAACTCCCACTCACCCACCAGGGTCCAGTTTTCACACTTCTTTCCCTATGAAGTCCTTCCTGACTCTCTCTCTCTCTTTCTCTCACACACACACACTAAATCTCCTATATTTTGTACATATATCCATTAGAGCGTTTGTCACACCCATACAAATGTTTGTTTACAAATCTAACTCCCACCCTAGGTTGCCCTCTGCTTGAGAGGGGTAATGTCCAGTCATCTTGGTGTTCCCAATGAGAAGCAGCCTCTGGCACGCAGCAGGCGCTTAAAAAAATGCTAGTTGAATGAATGAATGTCTACACATGTGCCCGAGGAGATACTATCTCTAACTACGGGGCTCTGTACAAGACTCCCCTCCAAACCAAACAGGGGTTGGTTTCTAGGAAGGAGGAGGACGTTTAGGGGCTCGTTGGGGGTCAGGGGAGCAGGGGATTTAAATCGCCAGGGGCGCAGAGGTCGAAAGCCCCGAGGAAGGAGGTAGGAGAACACGGAGGGGCGGGACGCCGGAGTTGATGGAGGCGGAAGGAGGGTGCGGGGGAGGAGCCTGCGGCCAGAGTCCCGCCGAGGCTGCTAACTGAGGGCCGGCGGGCAGGGCGAGGGGCTGGACGAGGGGCAGAGGGGGCTCCCGCCCGCTCCCGGCCGGGACCCGCACTCACTCGTCCCCCTGCAGGAGGCTGCATTCGGTGATGGGCCGCACGGCCGCCCTGGGGGGCTCGGCACCCGGACCCGAGGGACGGAAACACAGGCTCAGCTTTTCCTCCAAGCTGCAGGCCAGCGCTGGGAAGCCGTCGCCTCCCCCGCCCGGCCCTGCTTCGGCCTCGGGGCTCGCGTTACAGTTCTCCTGGTCCTGGAGGCTCAGGGCCGGCTCCTGGAACTCATAGAAATCCTGCCAGTCCCCGTCCGCCGCCATCGCCGCCTGGTGCAGTCGCGCGCCGCGCCCCGCCCCGCCCCGTCGTCTGGCCACGCCCCCGAAGCACCGCCACGCCCCCGAAGCACCGCCCCCTACCTCCGGCGCAGGCTTGGACCTGTCCCGGGTCTCGCAGCCCCGGCGTCTTCCCTTCTCCTGAGCCTTCTTTGAGTTGAGCGCTGGTCCCAGTAGAAAGGAAAACTTTAACTGCGTTGAGTCACCTCTTATAGTCTATCATTCAGGAATAGCTTTACTCTAAGATTTCCTTAGTGGGAACCAGGCCTAAATGTGGCTAAAATAAAGGAGTTCTTTAAACTTGCACCCAGTGTCAGATTACTCCCCAAATCATTTCCCCAAAGTAACCTGGCTCCTTTGGTAACTTTTCAACCAGAAAAACAGCCATTGTCACTTGGAAATGCTTAAATGGTACCAAAATTCATTCCACAAATATTTTATGTCTCCCACGTGTAAAGCACGTGCTAGACCCTCTGCAACATACAAAGATGAACAATTATGCGAGTTAATATTTGCAAAGCACTTGGAACAGTGCCTGACAGTAAGTACCAAATGTGTGTGTTTTATAACTAATACATGACTGCTCCCTACAACTGGCTTACAATGCAGTTAGAGTGATAAAACTGGAAAGCGTTTATACCAAAAAGTATAATTGGGAGTAGAGAGTTACTGTTTAATGTGTATTGAATTTGTTTTGCAAGATGAAGAGCATTGGAGATGGTTACTCAAGAATATAAATGTACTTAATACCACTAAACTGTACACTTAAATATGGTTAAGATGGTAATTTTGTTATGTGTATTTTACCATCAAAAAAAATTAGGGGAAAAGATATAATTCTAAGGGAGTGTGAATATGTAGAGGCAACAAATACCTAGGAGCTGATAGAAGCAGTATCTTTGGACTGTAGTAATCAAATACTTCATTTAGGAATCGGAACACAGTTGGGTCATAAAAGATTAATTCCTATTCTGAAAAATAAATACGAAGTTAATAATAGAAAATAAGATTTTCCCAGTATGCTCTGTCCATGTCTTGACAACGTGGAAACCTATCCTCAAGAATACATGTTAGGGGCTTCCCTGGTGCCACAGTGGTTGAGAATCTGCCTGCTAATGCAAGGGACATGGGTTCGAGCTCTGGTCTGGGAAGATCCCACATGCTGCGGAGCAACTAGGCCCGTGAGCCACACAACTACTGAGCCTGCGCGTCTGGAGCCTGTGCTCCGCAACAAGAGAGGCCGCGATAGTGAGAAGCCCGCGCACCGCAATGAAGAGCGGCCCCCACTCGCCGCAACTAGAGAAAGCCCTCGCACAGAAATGAAGACCCAACACAGCCCAAAATAAATAAACTAATTAATTAATTTTTTAAAAAAAGAATACATGTTAATACCAAAATTTCCTATTTACCATTCTGATTAATTTTGTCTCGTATCTCAATGATTTGTCCCATATTTAATAAGATACTTCTATAAATCAAGCCTAAGGAACTGTTGATAATTACTTTAAAGGCAATATCATTACCTTCCCATTTCCTTTGAAACCATGAAGGGAGCGCAGATGTTGAGCTCTACCTAGCCAAGAGCTAGAACTAATTACTCAGTGGTTAATAGCTTTGGGATTGATGAGAAAACATTAGCTCAGCTGACATTCACCTATTTGAATATTACTCAAAAGTGATACTCTAAATGTATCAAAGATCTATTTTTCTCTAGATATTGGGCTACAGTCATGAGAAACTATGGAATTGACTCACTCTTCTAATTATGTACATAGTTAAAGCAAAAAATATTTTTTCTTGACCTGTATTTCCATTTACTTGTGTGGCATGTGTATGTTTGTTAGTGGAAATCAAAATTACTTACTCTTCCCACCCAAATGTAACAACTGTCAAATTTTTCATATGCCTGCAAATAAATTGCTATTGGGTTAGCTTTAGTGGTCTCAGAATTTTATTTTAGTCAAATTTTCCAGATATGAGGCTTTTTACTTTCAATTAAATGCAAATTACCTGGTATCACCCCAGACACTTTGAATACCCCATTGCAAAAACAAGATTTGAATCACTTTTCTTAATTAATTTATATTAGCACATCTATAGTAATCTTGGCACTCAACACAATCTATAAAAGTGCTCCCCAGGGCTTCCCTGGGGGCGCAGTGGTTGGGAGTCCGCCTGCCAATGCAGGGGACGCGGGTTCATGCCCCGGTCCGGGAGGATCCCACATGCCGCGGAACGGCTGGGCCCGTGAGCCATGGCCGCTGAGCCTGCGCGTTCGGAGCCTGTGCTCCGCAACGGGAGAGGCCACGGCGGTGAGAGGCCCGCGTACCGCAAAAAAAAAAAAAAAAAAAGTGCTCCCCAAAAATGTGCCTAGGAGAAAACTGTGGTAGTTTATGGGGAAAGAGCAATGAGACTAGAAAAAAACTATAGTATGGAATAAAATGTTAATTGGTGCTTCTGTAGATTTTAAATAATGACTGTAAACATGAAAGAGGAACAATAGAAAAGTTTAAATGGTAAAACGTTCATAGCCAGGTAAAGTTATAAAGTAGCAGTACTTCAAAGCCTCCCACACACCTCTCTCCCCATGGGGTACCTGGGGGCTGCACAGAGAGCTCCACAGCTTCAAGGACATCCAGCAGGAGTCTGTATTCCACCCGGTTGTGGCCTCATTTCCTTATGCCTGCTCTTTCCTTTAGTCCTTTTGGTCCTCTACTCAAAACTGCTTTTTTTTTTTTTGTAGAAAATCCAGCTCCCAGTTACATTTGTTACAGAACCAGGTTCATTTTGCCTGATAGGCAGCAAGCAAAAGCACTGAAACGCCAGGAAACAGGGTTTATTCACAAGGCAGTCAAAGTAGAGACAGAACCAGTCTCAAACCCGCCTCAGGAAGACAAGAGGCTTGGGGTATTTATGATATAAAGACTAAAGGAGTAGGGCAGTCTGAGGCGTGGGGGGCCTGAGGAGCCTGAGTGAAAAGAGGTGTGGTTAATCCACACAGGTGGAACTAAACTACAGGCCTCTGCAGGTTCAGAAGTGGAGGCGCTTAGCACAATCTGAGGGCGGAGTTTTTAACCCTCTAACATCAAAAGGTCACCCAGCAGGCATGCCTAGTTGGAGGGTGGGTGGTCCTACCCAGTCTTAACCAGCTCATCTGGAACTAGACACACCTGACACCAATTCCTCGAAAATGACTTGGGCAAACATCTTACTGTTTAGGCTACATGCAGCTTACAGGACCTGCAAGTCTTTTAAACAACAATTAAAATGACCTTGATTAGTGAAGGCAAGTTACAGGTGAAATGGATTTAACTAATGATTACCTACAGTTTCACTACTCCCTAAACCTCCTCACTGAATAATTTCCTGACAGCAACCTTAGCCCACTTTCCAGCAACTCTTCTTCCCGTCTGCTAAATTCTAGCTTCCTAACGTTGCCACAGATCTGGCCAAACCATACGCTTCCTGCCAGTCTCACCCGTTTAGTTCACTCCCTCAACACCCAAAGGCTTCTGATTAAGAAGAGGTCCCCTCACTTCACTGTATCTCACATGACCTAATTCTACTAATTTGTCCACCTAAATCTATTTATTTCAGGCTTTTATTTCCTAGAGAGCAGATAAATATGAACATGTGTAAACATGTTTGCTCACTCCATGTATTAAGAAAAGTTAGCCTATAGAATGAATTTTCAGCCCTTGATTCAAAATTAGATAATATAGAGTAAGTTTTAAAGAGAGCTTCATGGCACTTGGGTATTTTGCTCAGATTAATCATTCAAGATGGAAAAAGTTACTTCTCTTGTTTGACAACGTTATTTAAATTTTGCACATATATAGTATATCACAGTGACAAATTTAAGTAACAAAAAATAGAAAAGTAGATTATTCAACATATAGACCACCTAAACATTTAATTAATCAGAAAATATAAGAACTGCAAAAGAGGGCTTCCCTGGTGGCGCAGTGGTTGCGCGTCCGCCTGCCGATGCAGGGGAACCGGGTTCGCGCCCCGGTCTGGGAGGATCCCACATGCCGCGGAGCGGCTGGGCCCG
>NC_041225.1:53955632-53985650 GCF_002837175.3 Physeter macrocephalus
AGGAAGGCCCACATACCACAAAAAAAAAAAAAAAAAAAAAAAAAAAAAAGAACTGCAAAAGAAAGAAACCAGTGAACACAGGACCAGAAAATATCTGGTTCTTAAAGTATCACACAAGCAAATGCTGAAGGCATTATAAAGCAAGAGTAAGACAATGAGAATGTATACAAATGAAAATTTCTTGAGGAAAGCTAAGCTAATGGCTAAGTTTATTCAATAACAAGGTAAAAAATAAATAAATAAAAACAGAGCTGACAAAACAAAAGTAAGAAGAATTGAGAAATCCATACGTTGAACCAAGAATTTAAGGAAAGGTTGATGGTCTTCCAAAAAAGGAAAAGGGTGGGCTCTTTCCATTTTGTCTCTGTTAAAAAAAAAAAAAAATCAAGAAACTTTTGAGTAATCAAAATATCACAATGAAGGCTTTATTATTAAAGAATATTTAATTCTAATTGTCCAAGTTTGTTAGTGATGAATCTTTAATTTTAATGATCAGATCAGAGACTTGATCAGGCAGAACTTGATCAAGGGTCTGTGGAAGCAGAGCTATACCACCAAGAGAAGGAACCAAGGTGACTAGCCATGGCCACAGCCTTACAAGGTATCAAAATAACTGAGTAGGAAAGACAGTGTCAAGTATATACCTGGTTGTGTTCTGGGTAGTCAAACGCTGGTCTCGAAAAATTAATGGAAACAACTATTAGCAGCGGTTATTTATCTAACATTATGACAGCTCTAACAATTTAACCTTCAAGGATCCTGTTATGGAAAGCACCCAGTGCACATTCTAAACTGCCGAAATTCTCTGCTTTGAAATATTCTTAATTTTCTCATCTGAAATTAAGATCATGCAGAGTTGAATATGCCAAATTTTATCTAATTTTTTTTTTTGAGGACTTGCAGTATTCTGTGCACGGAGGCATCTTGGGATGGTGAAGCCCTCTCTGTTCCCTCTTTTCTATGATTGTCAGTACTGTATGCCCTCACTCTTTATCTTATCATAGAACAAAGAACGAGGAGTGGAAACCCTTCCTCCCACAAACAAGAGGAAGAGGCATGGCTCTTAAAACTTGTAGAAGAATATTCTTGCCTCCTTTAGGACTATGAGTTGGACAAAATATGAACAAAAGAACTATAACAATGGGAATGTAATATCTTCTCTATTATTTCGTCTCTTCAGAAGATTGTGATCTTGGTTTTTCCACATCAACATTCATCTCTAACTTTCCCACAGGAAAGTTGGTCCTAACCTTAATCAATCAAGCTGACATTTTTGTGCACAAGTAACCTGAGTTCAGTACCTCTGTCACTGGGGTCCCTGTATGTATTTCAGCATCTTTGTCTCCCGGAGCCTATCCCGCCCATATTTACTGAACCTTTTATTCTGAATTCTTTGTCTCATTACCAACCAAGATCGTTCAGGTCTAAAAAATTCTCAAAATTAATCCACTGTGGCAGAAAGCAGATGGTTGGTGCCCGGGGCATGGGATGGTTTGGGGTAGGAGAATTAACTGCAAAAGGACACAAGGAAAACTTCTGGAGTAATGGAAAAACTCTATGACTTGATGATAATGCTGACTATGTAGGTGTATACATTTATCAAACAGTTAGCTTAAAACAAGTACATTTTATTGCATGTAAATCTAACTCTATAAAAATTTTTTTAAGGTGTGGCTTTATAGCCAAAAAAATGGAAACAACCCAAATGTACACAGACAAATGAATGCATAAGCAAAATAGGGTGTGTGTATATATATATATGTATATATGCAATGGAATATTATTCAGCCTTAAAAAGGAAAGTAATTCTGACACATGCTACAACATGGATGAACCTTGAAGACATTATGCTAAGTGAAGCCAGACACAAAAGGATAAATACCATATGCACTTATACAAAGTACATAGAGTAGTCAAAATCATGGAGTCAGAAAGTAGCATGGTGGTTGTTAGGGGCTGAGAGGAGGGGGAAAGGGGGAGTTAGTGTTTCATGGGTACAGAGTTTCCATTTAGGAGGATGAAAAAATTCTGGAGATGGATAGTGGTGATGACTGCACATATTGTGAATGAACTTAACTCACAGAACACCTAAAAATGTTAAAATGATCATTTTTATACTATGTATATTTAACCACAATTTTTTCTAAACAGAGTGGCTTTATTGAATCAATTGTTAGAATTGCCCTGTACGGATATGCCCTGCTTATTCAACATCTGATCTCTTTAAAGTGGATTCAAATCAGACATTTAAAATTAGTTCATACACTGTATGGAGTAATTGTTGATGGACTGTTAACTTGTTAATTATCTCTTCTATCTTACTTTTTTATTCAAACTGTATTTTATACTGCAATTATATACACTGACTTCACTAGAAAGTAATGCAAGATTGATAAAATCGACTGTTGTCATTTGAAGACTTGAGTTTGAGGGGCTAACTCTGAGGAGAAGAAATTCAGGAGAGATGGAAATCTCTCTGGCCCAACACAGGAAAAAAAAATAAAGAGGAAAAGGTGCCTTCAGGAAAACAGACCAAGTCCACCTCCTATTGAATTGGCGGGGTGGGGGACTAAACAATAAAAATAAGCTCTACTGAGCACAACAACAGACTGTCAGAAGGTGACACTTGGGAAGACGGACAGCACATTCATTCAGGGGACCAGGTGACATTAATAGAGGCTCCTCCAGATATATAGTAAGACACAGATGCAGACAGTTCATAGGAGTTTGCAACTGAAGAGAAACCAGGAGGCTTGGATCACATTTGGATGAGCTAAATGGATTCTGTAAATGATTATACTTTTTGTCTGATCCAGGTCGCACATTTTATGTTCATCATGTGCATTATGTTCTATCGTCTGGTATACGTATTAATATAAATTTCTTATAAGGGTATTTCCACAGTCTCAAGAGTGTTAGGACGGGGAACCACAGCATCCAGCAATACTCCATGAAATCAGCTGGAGGGGTCCTCCAAAATTTGACCGATGAGGGTATTACAAGAATAAGTATTAAAATTGGAGTGTCTCTGGACTATTATTTTCTCAGGTCTCTGTCTTCGATTTGCTTTTTCCCTCCGAAATTTTGTTTCCAGAGATGTTGGAAACAAAATTAGCATTTCTTTTGCTATCTTTAGAGAAGGAAAATTTCATTGTGAGTTGGGATGGGCTGAGACTAGGGGGGGATATCTGTTCTACATGTTACATTATAGTTTTTTAAAGCTGTAAATTTAACAGGGTTTTTCTTTTCTTTTTTTTTAAAAGAGTAGTCAAAATGTCTTGACATCTAAGAAGCTGCAGCAATATTGCTGCATCCAAACAGCCTCATCAAAATGTTATGGATCTAAATAAATAAACCACTTAAGTCAGATAGGGCTTGGATCTGCAAAAGCAAAGCAAAGTGGCCTATTAAGACAATTATTTACATAATTTGAGCAAACACACACATAATTGCTTAATTTTCTGCTTGATTTGACTAGGGTAGACTCAGAAGTGAGCTAATTGTTTCTAATCTTGTATCAGAGGGTTAAGACTAGGTATCTTGGGAATTCCATGTTGTTTTTTAAAGAAAGAAAGGTTACTTTTATTCCACGTCATAAAGAGAGAGTAGCTTTGTAATTGTGAAGGGCTGATTTGCCCTTTGGACCACTGGATGAGCGTACACCCTGAGTGATCCTGAGCCTCACCAGACTGGGTGTTCCAATGGAACTAGCTCAGTCATTCCCGCTCTGTGACTCAAGACTCCAAGCACTGCTGCTGCCTAAACACAGCAGGTGAGTGGTATTTGAGAGGACAGGCATGCTCAGGGCTTTACCCAGAGGGGCCAGCTAACCCCAGCCTCAGCCTTCTCCTCCTGTCATGGAATAAGTTGTGCTCCCCGCAAATTCATGTTGAAGTCTCAACCCCTAGTACATCAGACTAGGACTGCACAGACTGTCCCCAACTTGCCATGGTTCAGCTTAGGATCTTTAGACTTTACAAAGGTGCACAAGCAATACGCATTCAGTCAAAACCATACTTCAGATTTTGAATTTTGATCTTTTCCCGAGCCAGTGACAGGCGGTCTGACGCTCATGAGGCTGGGCAGTGAGCAGCAGCTCCCCGTCAACCACGTGATCACAAGTGTGAACGACCGATACACTTACAGCCATTCTGGACCCGCACAATCATTCTGTTTTTCCCTTTCAGTACAGTATTCAATGAATTACATGAGATATCCAACACTTTCTTATAGTTTTTTTTGTTTTTTTTTTTTTTTTTTCGTGGTACGCGGGCCTCCCTCTGCCGTGGCCTCTCCCGTTGCGGAGCCCAGGCTCCGGACGCGCAGGCCCCGCGGCCACGGCTCACGGGCCCAGCCGCTCCGCGGCACGTGGGATCCCCCCGGACCGGGGCGCGAACCCGGGTCCCCTGCATCGGCGGGCGGACGCGCAACCACTGCGCCACCAGGGAAGCCCCAACACTTTCTTATAAAATAGACTTTGTGTTAGATGATTTTGCCCAACTACTGGCTAATATAAGTGTTCTGAGCATCTTTAAGGTTAAGGCTAAGCAATGATGTTTGGTGAGTTAGGTCAATTAAATACATTTTCAAATTAATATTTTCAACTTACAATGGGCTTATCAGAATATAACCCCCTTGTAAGTCAAGGAAGAGCTGTATTTGGGGATACAATCTTTAAAGAGGTGATTAATTTCAAATGAGGCAGCTGGGGTAGGGCCCTAATCCAATATGACTGGTGTCCTCATGAGAAGAGGAAGAGACACCAGGGGTGCATAATGAAAAGACTATGTGAAGACACAGTGAGATGGTGGCCATCTGCAAGCCAAGGAGGGAGACCTCAGAAGAAACCACCCTGCTGACACCGTGATCTTTGACTTCTAGCCTCCAGAACTGTGAGGAAATAAATTTCTGTTGTTTAAGCCACCAAATCTTGGGTATTTTGTTATGGCAGCCCTAGCAAACAAATACACCTCCCCAAGTCATACCAGTGGTTTCTGGGAGCCTCCTCTTGAGCTCAGGAAAGATACGATTCCGTTCCTTCTTCTGAGTACTGGTCTCTCCTAGAAATAACAGTAACAGAATGTTAAATGGGTGAATTACTAATAAAGAGCAGAGCCAGACCTTTCCCTGTATCCCATTACTCATCTATAGGAGAGAAGACTAGAAACTATAAAGGATTAGAGTCATTGAGATGCAGAGCTGCCCCCCCACCATATGGTTGGGGTACTCCCCACTCAAGCCAAGTGAGAGAGCTTCCCAAGAACCAGAGAGTGGGCAGAGCTTGCACTAAGGGTAAGCAGTGTCCTTCTCTCCAGCCAGATGGTTACTGAGATGCAGGACCCAGATCCCAATGCTCCCATGGGCCCAGAGTAGGACACCGTGAGTTCCTGGAACAGAACTTACAAACTAGAGATTCCTCTTGCCTGGAGAATTCTGTAGACAGGAGGCTGGAGGAGCTGCCCATGATGACAGGTCCAAAGAGAGAAGGCAGCAGAGGAAGCAGCCACACATACACTGTTTGTTGGGCAAGTGTTATGATTCTCCCCTGTGGGCCAAGTGGACACCCCAGAAGGTAACTAGACTCAAGTCACCTTACAAGGTCCCACCAAAAATTATTAGCAGGGTTAAGGAGACTCCAGCAGGAGACCTCAACCAAGGAGGAAGGGAGGAGGCAGAGCAAAAAGGGATGTGATACAGACGGAGTGAAAAGGCAAGCTAAACCCCTTCCCCTGCTGGTTCCCAGGTCAACCCTGAGCAGGGGAGGGGAGAAGTTTTGACAGGAATATAAGATGGAAGTGGTTATTTACACTGAGTCAGACTTTCTCTACCTGAAAATGAGACTGTTTTGATTTATGAAAGTGATGGAAAAGCCATAGAATCTGACCAAGATGTCAGTCAGAGGTAGGGAGGAGAAACTGGACAGAGCATGTTAAAGGTTGAGATGGGAGAGGAAAGGGAGACTTTTCCTCATTGTATTCTACCAAATTCAACCTATACCATATTTCAGCACCATGACACTCAAAAACTTTAGCTCTAACCACCCTGAACAGACACCATAGACAACACCTCTGTATTCTCATCTCTCTGAGATGGTTCCCATTTCCTGAAGCCCATGCACAAAGCCCTCCCATTTTCTTTCAAAAACAGCAATGCCTGATAAATATCAACTCATACAAATACAAATGCTTAAGGAGTTTCCTAACCCAGTACAATCAAACTCAACCTCGACTGAGATCACCTGGCACCACTATAAGGATAATTAATCTACATTTAAACCACCAAATAAAGACAATACCGAGTAGAAGCAGAATGAAGTACAGATGAGGACCATCTAAATGAAAAGTCTTCCAAAATTCCAGGATGCAGTGCAGTTGCTTAAATGGGTCACAGATCAGGGGAAAATCTACCAAATCTCTGGTCCCATCATAAAAGAATGATGGCTGGAAGGTATTAAGTACTGGAAGTCACAGAGGACCAAAGACACCAATTCTGTGTCTTTGGTTCTCTGTGACCAAAGAAAGTTTGCAAGAAAATGCAGTTCAGGTGAAAATGACAAGGTTACCTTTTGCTGTGAGATGTTAAATGATTTGGTTCAGCACATGCATCCATCATCCCTACCTCAAAGTTTAGGGCTTTGGTAGTTGACAAATACAGATCCTTTCTCCTTTGCTGAATACATGTTTTAATGCTAATATATCATCATTTTTATTCGTCAAAAAATTTTATTATTCATTTCCTTTCCTTGGTTATTCGAGTTTGCTCTGTCACAAGGCTCAAATTCCAGCCCTCCAAATAGAGATGCCTGTGTACACGCTCAAGGAGAATGTTGATAGGAATGAAAAAATAATATATCAGAAGATTCTGAAGCCTCTTACTCCTCAGATTTCACTAATTGAGTAAAGACAGCCAAAATTTAAGAAGAAGCAGAAACCATTTGCTTTGTCATTAGCACCTGAGAAGTGTTTTAGGCAACAGAGAACTGAAAATCTCTCTCCAATTCTCCCAATAAAACACAAAGAGTAACAGTTGCACATGGACAGATTCTTGTATTTGAACAAAGAAGAGACTATGATAACCCACTATTATTATGGGCAGTGTCCTACCTAGGAATTTGTTTCTATGAATTGTTTTGAAGATCCATTTGTTTCTATGCTTGTTCTACATTTAAAATTGATATCAAATTAGTCTCCCCAGAGCAAAGGGCGACACAGCTAAAGACTTCACTTTAATATTCCCTGAAGCAGGCATTGATTTTATATGAGTTTAATAGCATTAAATGACCTAGGAAGCAGAGATCCATTTCCAGTGTCTAATAAAATAAACAATATTTAGTCCTCTGAAATAAAATTCTTTAATTGAAGACCAGCTATAAGGAAATATGGCACTTATACACCTTCTAAAAATGTCAGAAGAGCAAAGAAGGATGACCAAATTACTAATTATTTACTACTAATAAGGAAAAATATATTAATAAATTATGTTAGAGAAAAGATTGAATTTTCTTTCTGTTGTCTGTGGAAAATGATGTTACAAAATTGCAGTCCAATGAGAGGTAAATCAAGAATAACAGCCAAAATGTAAGAGAAAACTATTATAGAGATGTGTTAGAAAGGTAATTCTTTAGGGGAACCCTCCTACGCTGTTGGTGGGAATGTAAATTGGTGCAGCCACTATGGAAAACAGTATGGAGGTTCCTCAAAAAACTAAAAATAGAGTTGCCATATGATCCAGCAATCCCACTCCTGGGCATATATCTGGACACTACTATAATTCAAAAAGATACATGCACCCCTATGTTTATAGCAGCACTATTTACAGTAGCCAGGACATGGAAACAATCTAAATGCCCACTGATAGATGAATGGATAAAGAAGACCTGGCATATATATATATACAATGGAATATTACTCAGCCAGAAAAAAGAATGAAATAATGCCATCTGCAGCAACATGGATGGACCTAGAGATTAGCATACTAAGTGAAATAAGTCAGAAAGAGAAAGACAAATATCATATGATATCACTTATATGTGGAATCTAAAATAGGACACAAATGAACTTATCTACAAAACAGAAACAGACTCACAGATACAGAGGACAGACTTGTGGTTGCCAAGGGGGAAAGGGATGGCAGAGGGCTGGATTGGAAGTTTAGGATGAGCAGATGCAAACTATTATATACAGAATGAATAAACAACAAGGTCCTACTGTACAGCACAGGGAACTATATTCAATATCCTGTGATAAACCATAGTGGAAAAGAATATGAAAAAGAATATATATATGTGTAACTGAATCACTTTGCTGTACAGCAGAAATTAACACAGCATTGTAAATCAACTATACTCCAATAAAGTAAATTTTTAAAAAAAGAAAGTTACTTCTTTTATAATATTATGTTGTTTTTCTGGATTTTATAATGTTTGTGATATTTGTCACCCTTTTAGAAAATGTTACTTGTTATAAATTTTTCTCATTCTAAATAAATATTTAGTTTGATAACTAATTTTGTATTTTTTTCTTAAGCACATTCCACCAAATAATACAAGCTTCAGGATCCATAAAATCTGCACTGCCCCTAATCAAGTGGCCTCTACTAAGGAGGTGGGTGGAATCAGCCAGGTTTGGCCTGACATTTACCGCTATTTGCAAGTAGTTAAATTTTCATGAACATACAATTTTTTTTTTTTTTTTTTTTTTTTGTGGTATGCGGGCCTCCCTCTGTTGTGGCCTCTCCCGTTGCGGGGCACAGGCTCCGGACGCGCAGGCTCAGCGGCCATGGCTCACGGGCCCAGCCGCTCCGCGGCATGTGGGATCCTCCCAGACCGGGGCGCGAACCCGGTTCCCCTGCATCGGCAGGCGGACGCGCAACCACTGCGCCACCAGGGAAGCCCATGAACATACAATTTTTAAAGCTTTAGTTAAAACTGCAAAAGACTAGACTATGCTTCAGTATGTACAACATGTGTCTTGGGAGGAGATTTTATTAAAGCCAAACAGGGAGGATATCTGTGGTAGACACTGCTAGCCTATATCCTACCAGATTCCTCTTCTTCCTGGGCACACGTATGGACTACATTTCCCAGGCTCCCTTGCAGTTGGGTGTGGTAATGTGAATGCATTCTAGCCAATGGAATGTGGATGGAAGAGATGTTCGTCCCCCTTCCAGACCTAGCCCATGAAAACCTCCCACCCAAGAGCCTCTATTTCTTCCCCCTCCACTGGCTTAAGGCACGCAAACCCAGTGACCTGGCAAACCACAGTCAAAGGTAAAAGAGACATGAAGTGGAGGGAAGCTGCGTCTCTCTTATTCACTGCTGGGAAGGAAACCAAATGTGAACATCCATTTTGTTCTTCAAGTTAGCAAGAAATAAACTGTTTATTGTGTAGCCACTGGGATTCAGGGGTTTATCTGTTATGGCAGCTAATAATATTTCAACTAATGCTGTTTTATTACTGCAAGAATAGCACTTTTAAAAAATTATGTTATACGTAAGTTTAATGAGATCCTATTTGTATATAAAAATGTATATTAACGTATATATGTTTTATGTATATAAATATGTCTATAGTCACATTTTCTCTTATGGGTCACATTTTACATTACTAGTTAATAACAGACTACAGTATATGCTCAGCATTTCTGAGATCTGGATATTTTCTAACAGACATTAAAATTTCTAAAGACTTAAACCTATCCATCAATGTAACAGACCTTTAAGGATTGTGACTTCCCCTTTATTAACATTTAAGCTGAGAGGCTCTTCCAAGGATGCTAGAGAAAAGAATCCTGCATTGCGATGGAGGTTCCACTAAAGGACATCTATGTTCCTCGTCAACTTTGATTCTAGGTTCCATATATTCTACGTATAAAGCAAGGTTCCATTGGACTCTCTGGGTCAAACTACATTAATGACAACAACCCATGTTTTATTGCACTTGCCCTTACTGACTTATGCTGGTCACACCATGTCTGCCCTCACCTTCAGCTAGGTCTTGCCTCACATGTGCTTAGAATCAAGTCTTTTCAGTTTCTGCTTCTTCTAGCTACCAAGGTTCCTTCTGAGGACTTCAGCTTCTGCCAGACATCAATCAGTACCACATATGTAGGACACAAGTGCCATGGCTGGGTACCACAACAGGGGCTGAACATTGCACAGGCTTCTGGATTCCACAGGTGCTTCCCCTAGGGCCCCATCATACCTACTGTGTGCCACTGTGGCAGCTCTGAGCTGTTGCCCATTCCGATGTGCAGCACCACCTCTGCGAAGCCCTTGCCACTTCCATCGAGAACCATGCCTTCCTGCTGAGCATAGCCACTGATGCATGGCAGTCCACAAGATTCTAAAAGGACAAAATGGTCTGTGGGGAGGTGGGGAAAAAAATGCCTTTCGGTCTTTTCCTCTATAAGCTACTGCACTCTGGTGTCTTAGAAAACTGCTAATAGACAAGTTTTTGAGTTTTCATATCTTTGTGTTTGCCAATCCTTAGACATGAATCTATGGAGCTGGGTCAGGAATACTTTTGAATTACAGATATTTCATGGCTTTTAGAAACATGCCTTACCTATCACTCTGGGATTTCCTTTAGCAAGTTGGTCCTGGCTCCATCTGCCCTTAGGATAGAAGCTCTTCAGGGAGACACCGTGGTGATCCAGGTTGGCCAGACTTGCTGGAATTCCATTTTAGGCTCAGGTGTGGTGAGCTTGAACCAGGTGTCTAGTTGATAAAATTGCTCTAACTACACCTAATCCTCCAAGAGAATAGAACCTTCTGTACTTTTTGTTTCTCTGAACTTCTCTGATGACAAGTTGGGGCAAATGAAAGTCCTAACATAGTGGACATATGAAAATTGCCAAATGTGAAATTTTCTCTGAAATGAGAACAAGGTTAATATATATTTTACTCTATTACTACTATGGGGCACTTTTTAAAATTGGGATTTAGAAGAAAAAAATAGGAAGAGAGGTGGGAAGGAAGAGAGCAAGTGTGGACTGAAGATGAAAAGGTCTATTCATTGATTTACTCTCTGACTTACCTAGGGGGAGGAAGGTCCTTAAAAGCATTGTGAAGATCAGAGATCAGAATTTTTTTAAGGGGAGATTGATCTTCTTGATCTTTTATTTTTCTATTTGATCCACTCCCCACCCCCTGAAAACTATTAAGCAGCTATTATAACCTGTAACCTGTGATAATGAACAAACTGCTGTGGGCAGAAGCAATCAGTGACTTCTCAGGCAAGGCCTTTGACCTACCTTATAACTGCTCTCCACTTCACCTCTAAGACAAAATGGTACCACAGTTAAGCAGCCACAGAAACCATCCACAGACCTGAAAGACAGTGAACTTGAGTCTCTAAGAGGAAGAGGAACAGGGCATAGATGATACAGGTCAAAAACTGCCTCACCCCGGCTTCCCTGGTGGCGCAGTGGTTGAGAGTCCTTCTGCCGATGCAGGGGACACGGGTTCATGCACCGGTCCGGGAAGATCCCACATGCCGCGGAGCTGCTGGGCCCGTGAGCCATGGCCGCTGGGCCTGTGCTCCGCAACGGGAGAGGCCACAACAGTGAGAGGCCCGCGTACCGCAAAAACAAACAAACAAAAAAACTGCTTCACCTAACAGCAATAACTAACATCCAAACTAAACAAACACTGAGAGTCAAATCAGCTGGCATTCCTAACTTACACAAAAGTAAGTAACGAAAATTGAAGCGTTCATTAATCATGTTTACCAGATTACCTCTTTCCGCAGCACTAGACTGGAGCAGAAGTCTACAACTGTTTACGGTTTTTATAAATAAAGCTTTATTGGAACACTCTCATTAGTGTACACATTGTCTATGACTGCTTCTCACTACAATGGCAGAACTGAGTAGTTTCAGCAGAGATTTTAAGGCCCTTAGAGCCTAAAAGATTTACTGTCTGCCTTCTACAGAAAAAGTTTGCCAACCTCTAGACTAGGTGGATAGAGCTGTGAGGCTATTACTATGTTAAGGAAGTGGCAGTATTTGCTACTGGTAAGTGTAAAATAGTCACCCTGTCCAGGATGCCCTTTTCTTCCTGGGCCCATAGAACAGTCTCCAGGAGAGAAATGAAGTGAAACATACTAGTGGAAAATTATGCTTTTCATAGTGAAAAAAAAAAAAAAGGTTTCAGAAAAAGAACAGGAGACAAATATGTTATTTTTTTGTATATCAGCTACTGCTGTTTGCTACAAGATTTTTCTACAGCCTAACCACTGTTCACTGCTCAGAGCAAAAGCTGCTATTTCCAAACTAACAGAAAAGATAGATCAATGGTTTCCTGATGTTGGAATGGAAGAGTAATTTCTAAGCATAAAAGTAAAGAAAGAAACCAATAGAGTAGAAAAATGACTTATTCTCCAGTGAAATATTAAGTACAAATTATTTATGTATAAAATTTTATAAATTATAGATACATGTTCATCCAACACATAATTTCATGTTCTTAAATGACCTAAAAGAAGAGCAGAGAAGGGCATTAGCTAAAAATGTGGAGGATAATTTGGAGTGGGAGGTAGTGCCCAGAGAAGAAGTCCCTGTGTACTAATGAAAAGCCAATTTTCAAGACTGGGGCCCGGAATAAAGAGATGAAGGACCTGGCTGTACTGACACAGAGAAAGATCAAACAGCTGGCTCTGGAGGTCTGACCTTCTGGGCATTACTTCTCATGCCACAATGATACCTGCAGGAGAGCAGTTTCATGCACCACGTTCCACTGGAACTGTGGGTTGGCTCACTGGCCAGTGAGAGTAGAGCTGCTGTGATTCTGTGGGGAGCATCTCACTTCACTGTGAACTGGCTCTGTACCATCATCCTCTTTGCCCTTTGTACATCCTTTTGTCATCCAGATAAGAAAAGGTATAAAGAAGGAGAAAAAATAAAACCATCCCAAGCCATGAACGTCTAATTGTGTTATGTTAGACCCTAACAGATAATTGGTTAAAACCATATTTTATGAAGAAAATTTTAAAAACCTTAATTAAGCCTTTAAAGCCCAATCCCAAAGCAGAAATCTTATAGTAAACTACCAGAACTGACTTAATTTTTTTAAATTAATTTCCTTATGTTATAAAACGCCATAAACAGAACGAAAAAGCAAATGACAACCTGGGATTATATTTGAAACATAGATAAGAGACAATGAAAGTTGTTAACAGATACAGATGTTTTCAAATCTAAAAAATAAAGACAGCCCTAAAATAGGTGAAGATCATGAATGATCAATTTGTGAAAGAACAATTGGCTAATACACAAGTTAAAAGTTCAGTGTCGACAGTAAACAAGGAAATACAAATTAAAGTGAGATAATTAGTACCTATAAAATTAGAAGGTAATATTTATTTATTTATTTATTTATTTATTTATTATTTTGGCTGTGCTGGGTCTTAGTTGCGGCATGTGGGATCTTTAGTTGTGGCATGCAGACTTCTTAGTTGCACCATGTGGGATCTAGTTCCTCGACCAGGGATCGAACCCAGGCACCCTGCATTGGGAGCGTGGAGTATTACCCACTGGACGACCAGGGAAGTCCCTAGAAGGTAATTTTTAAATGATAATATCAAATGTATTCTTTATGGTGAAGGTTAAAGGGAAGAGGTACTTTCAAACACTTTGGGACGGAGTGTAAATTGGTATAAACTTTCTAGAGGGCCATTTGGCATATATATTAGAGCAGTTGTTGCCCAGTCAGGCATTTAAACACAGGAAATTTAATACAAGAGTTGATCAGATAATAGTTAGAAGGGCCAGAGAAACCAAAGGGGAAGATCATGCTACCTGGAGGTCATTAATTTCAGGACTAACTCTACCCCTTGGCCTGGAGAAGCAAAAGGAAAAAGGTGGTATTACACAGGGTCCACAAGCGCCACCACAGGCCCTGGGCAGAAAGTCAACATTGGTGTTTCTGCACTTGCTGCTGGACCCTGTAATCACCTGCAGCTGGCTCCCAAGGCTGCTGATGGAGCCAAAAGCAGGAAAAAAATGGCTTCTACCCAACAGGCAAAGGAGTCTGGGAAATGTAGTTTGCAGGCTCCCAGTCACCTGTACAGAAGAGAGTATTAAAGGGCAAGTATGGGTCTGAGAGCCAAAATTTAAAACTCCAGTGCGTGCATCAGTAGCATAAAAATGTTTATATACTGTCAATTACAACAATTTTCCTATATAAATGTTTAAGGAAATAAGTAGCAAAACACAAAAAGATTTATGTACAAGGACTTTTGTAATTGTGTCACACTCAGTAAGATTTGCCATGTCTGGTTGTTTTTCCCTTCCTGTATTCCTCGTGGTTGCAACTAGACTTGACCCATGAGTTCAGAAGTGGCATGTGTCACTTCCAGGATGCATTTAATCGTCCCTGTGAATCTCTCCAGAGTTATCTTTTCCCTCTGGCACAGTGAGCAACTACATTCGAGATGGCGCTGCTGTTAGACTAGGTCCCTACATGACTGTGATGTGCAGAGGTCCCTTACTAACCCCATACGTGAGTGAAAAATAAATCTCTGTTATTTTAAGCAACCGAAAATTGAGGGTTGCTTGTTATAACAACAGAGACTAGACAAATTTGACTCGCACACATGGAAAGCTTTATGAGAGCAGAGAATTACAACCAATGTGTTCAATAATATGGGAAAGTGAAATAAATTACTATATATCCACATCATGGAATATATTGTTGCCAGTGAAAAGTGCTTTTGGAGAATATTGAAAGAGATGAGAAAATCTTCACCGTAGAAAATTAAGTGGAAAAAATAGAATATAAAACAATATATTAAAAAAACCAGGGCTTCCCTGGTGGCGCAGTGGTTGAGAGTCCGCCTGCCGATGCCGGGGATACGGGTTCGTGCCCCGGTCCGGGAAGATCCCACATGCCGCGGAGCAGCTAGGCCCGTGAGCCATGGCCGCTGAGCCTGCGCGTCTGGAGCCTGTGCTCCGCAACAGGAGAGGCCACAGCAGTGAGGCCTGCGTACCGCAAAAACAACAACAACAACAACAAAAAAAACAATGTATATTAAATGAGACTCATACACAAGGTTATATATAAAATGTTTTGTGCAGTGAGTGCTCAAATGGTATGTTATTACTGTATAATCAGAAACATGTAAATGACATAGTACTGGGCTCAATGGATGGGCCACCCCAGATTCGGACACATGCTTGACATTCTGGCTGAGGTGGCCCTAAGCAGTGGCTTGTGTTATTCCTGTGGTCATGGCGTCAGGCAATGCTGCAGTCCCTCATGACACTTGTGGGCATGACCAGCCAGCGTCTTACCTGGACTTCCCTCTTGTTGCTGAGGCATGAGACGCCATGGGCTTTGGGCTAAATGATGGCATGGAACCCACTGGGCATCCACCAAGTGGGGCCTCCGAGGTTGCATGTTGCAGGCAAGGATGTGGGAAGTGCCACTGACGCATGCCTACACTCTGGCTCACCCTGAGGACTGTGACTTATGCTACAGATGCAACAGTTGCCATCTTGGATCTAGCCTCCCCGACAGACAGCTGAGACAGACAGCTGATGGAGGGAGCAGGTGGTGCAACCTGGAAGTGTGGGGCAGTAACGCCCTGCAGAGCAAACTCTGATCACTGTTAATGGGAGCCAGAGGATAATTCTTCTCCCTACCACCGCCAGAAAGGAGCTGCAACAGCTTCCTAACAGCTTTCTGAAGACATCCTGCAAGAACGAGCAGTCAACAGCACTTGTCACCCAGCTGTGGCCAGCTTCGTAACCCGCTCTCCTTCTTCCTTTGCCTCCCTCTTGCTTCCTGGGATTGGGCTCCCCAGTGAAGTGTTTCAAGGTTTAGCCTTAGGCACTGTTTTCTAGGGATCAGCCTCAGACAGTTACTTATACTTCCATACATGTTTCATGGTTCCAAGTATAAGAGCAATGCTTCTAAAATAGCTTACATGATGGGACTTACCTGGTGGCACAGTGGTTAAGAATCCGCCTGACAATGCAGGGCGCATGGGTTCGATCCCTGGTCCGGGAAGATCCCACATGCCGCGGAGCAACTAAGCCGGTGCGCCACAACTACTGAGCCTGTGCTCTAGAGCCTGCGAGCCACAACTACTGAAGCCTGCGTGCCTAGAGCCCATGCTCCACAACAAGAGAAGCCACGACCATGAGAAGCCTGTGCACCACAACGAAGATTAGCCCCCACTCGCCACAACCAGAGAAAGCCCGCATGCAGCAACAAAGACCCAACGCAGCCAAAAAATAACTAAATTAAAAAATAAAATAAAATAACTTACACGATCCTGTCCCCATCTACCTGATAGCAGCACACAGCCATGTCTCCTGCCAACGTCACCTCCCAATCTCTTTGAGGAAGAAACAGAGGTGAGGATAAGACATAGACAGAACATACTATGGAGGCTTTAGTGCCATAATTGCTTGAATCTCAGCAAAGCTGTATGAATTTTAGATATTTGATTATTTTAGAAATGTGAAGAAAAGAGCACAGCAACATTTCATTTCCCAAGGGATGATAGCAGACGCGAGGCTTGCTTATACAAGAATATATAGCTTTTCTAACACTTTGCTATAGAAGGGTTCCATCACAGCATGTTGCAGCTACCACAGGAAGTTTATTTCTTCTTTCTTCCTATATCTGACCTAACTTTCTGCAGCCTCATTCACCTACTTGTACCTGGAGGACCTAGACAAGCTCTTTTGTGATTGGTTTCTGACTCACGCCAGCCTGGAAGAGCTCAGAAACAGCTATCAGCCAGGTCTCTCCAGCATGGATGTGTGCTTTTGTCCCCCTTGGGCCCCTGGCTGGCCACCTTGAACTTCACAACTTCAGAGCTTGCCTTGGCCTGAGCCTTTCTGTGCTTGAAGCCAGGCTCCTGGCTTCCTCTGATTCCTGACATTTTGGTGTCCTGTGACCTGTGAATCATCTTGCTCATTGACTCCTGGCCTGCTTTCACTTCTTGACATCAGAGCTAGTGCTGGTAACTGCTCACCTTTCAGGCACTGACCCTTGGCATATGGCAGATGTTGCTGGCCCCAACTTTTGCCGTGACTGAATCCTTAGCCTCCCACATCTTGTAGCATAAAATATGAGCACTCATTTTTAAATACAACTGTCTCTTGTTCACACTAAATAGTACTAAGTATTTACCAATGGTCTCATACTTGATGAAAGCAGAAGCCAAAAGGAGTTATTTAACTGTGATCATGAAAGCTAAGAGAGGAGTCTTTTATGAGAACAAATTCTCTTAATAGAAATATCAGTAATACTTTACTGAGTACCTACTAGGTACCAGGTACTCATCTAGGACTTTTACAACTATTAGCTCATTAAATCATCACAACAGCCCTATGAGGTAAGTACTCTTATTGCCATTTTATAAAAAGGTAGAGAGCATTCCTTGCATTTCATTACCTTTCCGTGTTGTAAAATAGTTGATCAGTACCTTGAAATCTCTCACCAGTCTTATTGTCTCTCTCATAACAAAAATAATGACTTAATAATAGATATTAATTTTAATGTGGCCTCAGTATCTTAAATTTATATTATTCTCTTATTGGTCATCTTCCAAGCCAACCATAACAACCCCACAGTACAATTTAGCATTAGGTATCAAAACTAAAAATATCCATTCTTTTTCATCTCAAAATTTCACTTCTAAAAAAATATAAATTCTCCTAGTAGATAAATATATGTAAAAGAGTGTTTACTACAGTGCAGTTTATAGTATCAAAAAACTAGGAACAAATTGACTATGCATCAGCAAGAGATTCATTAACTCAATAAAGGCACATTCATACAATGGCCTACTATATACTATCAATCCACTGAAAAGGAGAAGGTAGATCTATATGAACATGGAAACATGTCCAAGATACGGTGTTGAATGAAAAAAGATAAGACTACAGATTCTATTAATGCAAAAAATTGTATTTATAAATTATACAATTTAAAAATTTATAATATATAGCATATTTATATAATGTCTGAAACAGTAAGTTATTAATATTAGTGATTTCTCTGTGGCATGAGATCAGTTATGGGGGTAGCAGTGGGGGCTTTCATTTTCTATTTTATATGCAATTATATTTTTTACATTTTTCAAGCATATATAATTTTTATAATAAGAAACATTAAATATATCAATTTCTATTTTGAAATTAAAATTTCCATGGAAGGCAAAGTTTCCATTTAGTTATTTTTTACTCCAGTGAACAGAGACTGACTATCCTCATGAAAACTTTAGGTCTTGTCCTATGTGAAAGGTGCAAAAATCCCCTATTCTAATTCTTTGCTCATCAGTTGCCAGTGTGGTATTAGATGAATTCAATCTTTCTTACACAAGTCAATATTTAAGAATTCCAGCATATTGTAAGTTACATATTTCTCTTTTTACTTCCTCCTTTTTTTAATATAATTTTATTTTTATACCAGGGTGACGTGTGTTTGGAAATCATTGTGATGTTCATATTACATAAACAGAGAAGCATATTGAATTCCATGGATTATCTCACATTAACCCAGTTAGATCAGATGTTAGTGTCTGTGCTTACAATAGATTCTTAAAAATCTTTAATGTGTTTTGAGATAATGGACTCCTCATTCCTTATATGGACTTGCTAAACAAGGAAGGATCAAATGCATAAAGATTTAAGTAGGGAAAAATGCATACCCCATGAATTCAGCTGTGTTACCCAACTTGTAATTATTCAAAGGTTTCCTAAGAATCAGTAATTGAAATTTAATTCACATCTGGGTCCCAAGTTTATATAAGAAACTAAGTTATCTAAATTTGGGGTTATCAACTTAATAAATTATCCCTAGTGTTTCTAGCCTTAGAATTCTACTCTTGTTTTAGGGAAACCCCCTCTGCCTTCTTAGCTATAAACTTCTCACTATAAAAATAGCAGTGAGGGACTTCCCTGGTAGTCCAGTGGTTAAGAATCCATGCTTCCATTGCAGGGGGCACAGGTTCGATCCCTGGTGGGGGAACTAAGATCCTGCATGCCACGTGGTATGGCCAAAAAAAAAGTAGTGAATAGTAGTACTAGTATTACTGCACATATTTTCTTAGTACCTTAGATTTATTATGGGCTTTCACAGCTACACACAACTTCAAAACTCACAGGAACCCAGTTTTACAAGGAAGTCTATCATGACTGTTAGTGCAAAAGGAACCCACAGGCAGCCCTTTGCAGCCCTTTGCATGGACTTGAAGACAGGTTTTTTTTGTTTGTTTGTTTGTTTTTGGCTGTGTTGGGTCTTCATTGCTGTGCACGGGCTTTCTCTAGTTGCGGTGAGCAGGGGCTACTCTTTGTTGTGGTGCACGGGCTTCTCATTGTCATGGCTTCTCTTGTTGCAGAGCATGGGCTCTAGGCGCACAGGCTTCAGTAGCTGTGGCACGTGGGCTCAGTAGTTGTGGCTTGCGGGCTCTATAGCTCAGGCTCAGTAGTTGTGGCGCATGGGCTTAGTTGCTCCGCAGCGTGTGGGATCTTCCCGGACCAGGGCTTGATCACATGTCCCTTGCATTGGCAGGCAGATTCTTAACCACTGTGCCACCAGGGAAGCCCTGAAGACAGTATTAAGGTGAAATGCTTATATGTACATCTTCAGAAAACAGTCTAAAATAAATGGATCTCTCTTCCAGTTTCTATATAAATGAAATCTCTTTGGAAAAATAATAAACAAAAAGCATAACTAATATTTGAAACATTAGTCAAAGCAAAAATGTATGAACCAAAGATGTTTTATCAATCCCAAACATCCCTCAAGTATTGAGGTTGAAAATCAGAGACTACTGTACCCAGGCCCCCTTCACTAGGAACCTGCTAGCAGACAAGCTTCACCCAACCATGAGACAACTGGGAAATACTGGCAAAGGAACTGGTGGTGAGCATAAACACATTTAGAAATGGGACTAAAATAAATTCAGAAATTAGTAGAAAATAATATGCAAATATTATGTGCTCTGATATTGTAAAACTAACACATCTAACAAAATGTGGGAGGAAAAGGGGAGAAAATGGATCATAGCCCAAAATGTAAAAGCTAAAACAATAAAGCATTTAGAAGACAGCATAAGAAAATGTCTTAGTGACTTGGTGGTAGGCAAAAGCTTCTTAGACAGGTCACTGGAAGCAATAACTATAAATTTTTAAAATAATCAAATGTCAACAAACTAAAAAAGTCTGCTTATCAAAAGATGCTGCTATGAAAAAAATAAAATAAAATAAAATAAATAAGATGCTGCTATGAAAGTGAATAAGCAAGCCACAGACTAGAAGAAAATATTCTTAAAATGTATATCTGGCAAATAACTGGTATCCAATATATCAGAACAAATAAACAAATCTACAACTCAATATAGAGAGACCAACCACCTAATTTTAAAACGGGCAAAAAAATTTAATACACATTTTATAAAATAAAATATGCAAATGGCAATAAAGGAATGAAGAGTGCTCAACATTATTAGTCATCAGGGAAATGAAAATTAAAACCATTAAGATACTACTACACATCCACTAGAATGGAAAACATTTTAAAAGACTGGCAACACAAAAGTTGGTGAGAAATGTGGAGAAACCAGCACTCTTATACATTGTGAGTGTGGATATAAAATGGTACAAGCAGTTGGGAAATGGTCTCAAAGTTTCTTATAAACTAAACATACACCTATGGCATACCCTATGATCCAGTAATTCTACTCCTAGGTATTAACCAAAGAGAAATTTTAAAAGCTCACAAAAACACTTGTACAAAAATGTTCATAGAAGCTTTACTCATAATAGCCCCAAACTGGAAACAAAGTGTGTGTTAATAAGAGAATATACAACAAACTGCCATATGTTCTTACAATGAAATACTACTGAGCAATAAATAGGACTAAATCACTGATACAAGCAACTGCATGGACGTGTCTCAAAGACATTATGAATGTCTTTGTGTCTGAATGAAATGAACGTCTGAGTGAAAGAACTCTTACTCAATGAGTACATACTGTGTGATTCTATTTCTGCGAAGTTTTTAAACCGGTGAAACTAATTTATGGTGGAAAAAAATCAGAAGTCTGCCTCTGGGAGGGGAGTGGGGATTGACTGGGAGGGAGCCCCAGGGAAATTTTGCAGGGGCAATGGTAACCTTTTATATCTTGTTAGGGGTTGGGTTACACAGGTGCATGCAATTTTCAAAACTAGCAAAGGTATACTTAAGATTTGGGTGCTTTACAGTATACAAATTTTACACCAAAAGAAAAATACTTCAAATAAATATTAAACTCTAGTTAATGATACATATGCTGACGTATTTAAGAGTAAATGTATTAATATCTGCAGTTTAATTTGAAGTGCATCAAAAAATGAGATGGATTGACCAATAGCTAGATGGACACATATTGATAAAGCCAATATAGTAATATGTTAATTACAGCATCTGGGTAGTGAGCATATGGGTGTTCACTGTAAAAATCTTTCAACTTCACTCTAAGTTTGGAAATTTTCACAATAAAATTTTGGAGAAAAAAGGGGGGAGAGAATAGGGCAAGTAGAATAACATTAATTGCATCATGAGCAGTAAGAGGGGGTCATAGGATATCATTTAATGCTAACAAACAGAACTGTAGACACCTAAAAGTACAAAGAGAAACACTAAGAAAGAGAATATTACTGACTAAAATTGGAAAGCAAAGAAGAGATGAGAGAGGTGCAAGCTAATTTTACTTTGCTCAGAGTGTGAAACCAAGGAGAGAGGGGACTGTTAGTATTTATAATATGTATTTTAAAATGAAAGAAATGAGATCAAACACAGACGTTATATAGATAAAGCTTAACTAACCTAAGATAAAAGCAGAATTCAACTCTATGCTGTATACAAGAGACTCGCCTAAAACAAAAGTGATTTAGAAAGGTTAGAAATGAAAGGTTATGCAAAGTAGTGCTAGTCAAAAGCAAACCGAAAGAAAGCAGGGGTTAAGGCTTTGATATCAGACAAGGTAGAATTCAAGCCAAAAATGTATTAAGCAAGACAAAGAAGATAGTATATAACCGTGCTGTCCATTTCAGTAGCCATGAGCAACACATGTAGCTATTTGAAATGTGGGTAATGTGACCGAAGAAATGAATCTTTAATTTTAGTTCACTAATTTATATAGTGCAGAAACCACTTCCATCATCACAGAAAGTCCTGTTGGATAGTGCTCCTTTATAATGTTAAAGATTCCAAGTTATGATGAAGATGCAACAGTTATAAATATCTCCATACCAAGTAACATAGCATCTACTTTCATAAAGCAGAAATGATGGAAAGATGCAAATCCTCTATAATAAAAGACTTTAAAATCAAATTTCTCCATTCAAGACAAAACAAGTGAAAATATCCAGAGCTTAAGTATTGAAATCGAAATATACGTTGCCAGAAGACTTAATGAGCTGATCATTCTGTAAGTTCTCGGAGTATCTCCAAATACTCCCCTCTCCCAGCACAAAGTTTGCATTTGCAGCCCTTGAAAACATTTGGTGATTACTTAATACATTTTCAGGGTTCCTAATGAATATGCATGGCTATAAAAGGAATTATGGGAACACATTTAACTGCCCTAAAAACATATTTACATGATAACTGTACTAGCCTTCAGAGTTGTGGTGAGAATACAATCAGTGGGAATTTTTCAAGTGTTCTGAATTTTTAGGAAGAAAGTCATTGCATAAGCATTTCTGTTTTGGCCTTTTAACTGAGTACATGGGTCCCCAAGGAAAAACCATCTTTGTCCTGCTTCAACTATTCACCCCAATTAAATCCTTCAACACCCGGGTACATTTGAGGAACAATGCCCCTGACTCAGCTGACATTTCCTCTGATAATAAGCTATTTGCAAAACATTTCTTGACTTCCTTTCCTAAGCCTATAGTCTGATGACCTGTGGAATAATCTGAACTTTTGGTACTGTCATGGAGGCCAGGCAGAAGAAGGGAGAGTCATATTGGTCTTGTCTTTAAAGACCCATCAGTGGCCCACCCACTTCAGCTTCCTAACAAACATAGGGCAGAATGTTTCACCAGGGAAACAGGTATAGAACTAGATGGAACCTCACCAAAGGCACAAAAAGCCCCTCTGCTTCCTTCTCTGATAATGACCATGTCCCTCACAAAGGCCAACCCAACATTCCAAGGCCACAGGACAGTTTTCTTCAATCAGTAGGTGTTATGGTAACACAGAACTACCCACACCTATTTCAGTTGCCTTTAAGGCTGCACAGCATCAAGGATTACTTATAGGAGAAGGGGGTCTCCCATCTTTACATCTTTTCTAGGGGTTATTAATTAAGATCTTTATTTTTAAAGGTTTGATGAGAAAGGGTTTTACCTGGTCTGCCAATGTGGTATCACAGGTTACCTGCGTAGCAACAAGCAGAGTTTGGCCATCAGAAGACCTGGTCTAGTATGTGCATGGAGTAGCCTGTGTTGCAGATGCTGTTTGCTTCTTATTTCAATTACTTATCATAATCGTTCCTTCTAACCCCCATGTCTTATTGTTGATCACATGACAGCATAAAGATAGGAACAACCAGGGCTGAAGCAGAGGTCACTGAAAACATTCCCACAGCCTGGAAGTGCTTGCCCATCTTGATGACTCATTGGATGGCTTGTCCATCCTTTTCCCCAAAAGAAGCATGTTGCCATTAGTCAGCTGTGTGTGACCAATGTGGATTGTCCTTGCTTGCAGATGGTCACTTTGCAGATCTTGACCAGCCCAGTTCAGCTGTATTTGATGATGATACGGTTGTTCTTGATGGATGAGAAATGAAAATGCAATATCCACTCTAGGGGCTTCATCGTGAACAACGTATTTGCCAACATCCAGGGGACCTTATAACTTGATCATCTTCCCATGGCATATATCAGAGGAGGTCACACTCAGTCTATCTTTGGCATGACTCCTAAAGTGGTGTGAAATATCAGAAATGGTGGGTGTTGGGAGCCTGGGAGGGCAAACATACCATCTGGGAAGGTGACCACATCAGTGAAGGCAGCAAACTTGCAGACCCCACTGAGGATTCTATAACACCTTACAGACAACATCCAGGAGTCAGGAGATGTAGCAGTTCTGTATAGGGCAGGCTTTGTGGAATGTTTTCTGTTCACACATATAGGTTGTTGACTGGAGGTCTGCTTCGCCAGGGAGACTGAAACTGTTTTGCTTAGAGAAATGAAGCAAAGAAAAACAAATGTATAACATCGTTCATATGTGGAATATAGAAAAATGATACAGATGAACTTATTTGCAAAGCAGAAATAGAGACAAAGACGTAGAGAACAAACATATGGATACCAAGGGGGGAAAGCCGCGGGGGGGAGGGATGAACTGGGAGATTGGGACTGACAATATATACACTACTATGTATAAAATAACTAATGAGAACCTGCTGTATAGTACAGGGAACTTTACTCAAGGCTCTGTGGTGACCTAAATGGGAAGGAAATCCAAAAAAGAAGGGATATATGTATACATATAGCTGATTCACTTTGCTGTACAGCAGAAATTAATGCAACATTGTAAAGCAACTATTCTCCAATAAAAATTTTTAAAAAAGAAATGAAGCAAAAGCCTAGAGATGTTTTGCTGTCCAACTCTTTGTGACAGCAGGAATGAAGTAGTCTGTTTTTGCTGGTGAGGTAAGCTTCAAATGAACATCAAAGGCAGCTTCAGCCTAAAGAAAACCTCACACACGCAGTCTGAAGTGTGAGTTCGCCTTGATAATGGCAGGTTGGATGAGCACGGCGGAGCAAGGCCCTGTTTGGATTCACTGCATTTATGTATATGGGCGTTATGTCTATTCTTTCTCCCAGAGGGCCCACTTCACTGACTTCCCTAGTGAAGCGTCAACAGCGTTCTCACAATATACAGGGTTTGGAGGATTCCTTTTTATACTTCTGAAATACAGAAGTCCAATCTTCTACTTACCCTCTTTCTTATTAGTCTTGGGTGGAGCAAAGAATATGCTTAGCAGGTTGTGTCCTGGAATCCAGGCTGCAGTCCAAAGGCAGGCTCCTTTCACCCAAGACTGCAAAGCATGGAACTGGCCAACATATAGTAGAGGTCTCAAAATCAGAGCCTAGACACATGGCCCAAATGCATCTGCCAATCTAAGTAACCAGATGGAGGAGCCCAGAGAATCAATTTTTTTCTTCATTCATTTGAGAAATATTTACTGATAGTCAAATAAATGCCAGGCACTTGTTCAAGAAGGTAGGGATTTGTCTATGAACAACAACAAAATACATACTCCTCCTTTGGGCATCTTACATTTAGTTGGGAGGAGACAGTGATGAAGGAATACGGAAGTGCGCAATGGAAGCAAGCCGGAAGGTGTCCCAGAATCAGGGGCAGGTACCTGCAGCAGGTTCACACACCAGCCTGCATGGGCATGAGGGGTGCTTTTATGGAGCCTGAAGCTGGGCAACAAAGCCAGTCAACCGAGAACCTCTCTTGATTCCTATTTTTTCCATTTGTAAAACTGAGATAATGATATCTGTTTTCAGATGCTTTGAATTCCAGGGGTGAAAAATAATCCCTGCTATGAGTGCAAAGTTATTCTCACTTAAGCACGAAAGTTCTCTGGGCTTTTTGATCTTGTCACATTTTGAAAGCTGTGTGCTCCAGTAGAATGGCCCCCTGGGCTCCAATCAGGACACTCAGGTTCCAGTCCAGCTCTGCCATCAGAAGATGTGTAACACTAGGCAAAGTGCTTAACCTCCTGGAACCTTAGTCTATGCACCTATAAAATGATTGTGTTGGGCCAGGTGATTCGTAAGCTCAAAATTTTTCTGATCTCCAATATACTTCAAAGAAATGTAATCTCCTGAACCCGTCTTACCAGTACAAATGCTGCTCATGACTAGGAAAATTCCCCTGTTGTGGCTTATGGCCTGAACTAACTTTTGTTCATCTAATGCAACAATCTTATTCTTGTTGTTTCAGAGACTAAAATTCTATATTTTTCCTACTTTTTGCTTCTTTCCTGAGTATTTAATTAGCAAAGTTTCAAGATCTCTTCCAATAGGTTTGCCATCATATTTAGCTTTTTGGTTGCTCTTATGAGCTTCTTCCTTTTTTTCTTACTTAAAATCAATGTTCTTGTTGTTATTTATGCAGCATATTAATAATATACAGTAGCTAATATTTATCAAGTACTTACTACAGGCCAGGCACAAATCATCTCATGTGATCATCACAGCAACTCTAAGAGATACACTATTATCATCTTTATCTTATAACAGAAGAAAAGATGCATTGAGGGGGTAAGAGGTATCCCAGAGTTACATGGCTAGTGAGAGCCCCGCTGGGATTGTCCGACTCTGGAGTTCAAACTGGAGACCTCTACTCCAAATGGACTTAACTGATGTCTAAAGAGAGGGGGGCAGAGAGAAGGGGGGGTGGAGAGAGAGGAAGGAAGGGAGGAACGGAGGAACGGAGGAAGGGGGGAGGAAGGAAAAGGGAGGGAGGGAAGGAAGGAGGGAAAGAGAGGGAGGGAGGAAAGAAAGAGAAGGAAAGGGAAAAAAAAAGAAAAGCAAAAAATATTAAACTCTGGGAAAATAATTTAAGCTGCTTACACTATTTTTTCATTCTAAATAAAAATAGTTTTATTTAGTTGCATGGAAAATGTATAATATTATAGTTTAGATTATCTGCTGTATTGAAAACTAGAGTACACATGAGAAAAATAAGACTTCTTATTTTAGCCATTACAATGTTGTTATCTGGGTCTATTTAGGAAGCAGCAAAATGGAAGCAGCATTCCAGTCTTTGACTCTGAAATTAGATCCTGGGCCCTATGACAAGGGTAGGGCAGGCAGCATGTGGCCCAAGGTCAAAGACTGCCCAACACGAACCCAAAGGCTCATGCCCCGAGAGAGGTAAAAACGAGTTCACAAATTCCCTAACAATAAATAGTGACTCTTTCTGAGCATCTCAATAACCCGTTCTATTTTCAAATAAGGTCAACTCACGAAGCTGAGGTTAGAACAACTAAGGGCAATAATATCCTTGGCTGGAAAGCCTGCCCTTCATCAGCAATTGAGTGCCTGTGATGCCCTCTGACTTACCTACATTCTTGACCATTTGGGGAAAGGTATATCTCGTTAAAGCCTCAGATTTGCTCCTAAAGTTCTGGTGCCCACAGCGGAGAGGCAGGCAATGGCTCCCGCCCACAGAGGTAGCATTCTGTTCTGCAGGGTAGGGCCTCTAGCACCAGCACAGCTGTTGTCAAGAGGTCCTTAACGCTCCATCACATCTATTGACAACCTGCAACCAGCTAGGTCATGGACTTAATGCTTCACTACAGTTATTTATGAGTCACTGTAACTTCAGGGTTTTTGTTTCATGCAAAGATCAGAAATACAAAAACAGATTCACTTAATCAGAGAGCTAGAGAATAAGAGTCTTGTACTCATAAATTCTTAATCTCTATAGACCAGCAATCACTCCTAACTGCCTTTTAAAAATTATATAATTTTATTCAATTTCAAGGATCTTATATTCCCTCAAACCATTCATGCTGGCAACCAGGGAACAGAAAGCCTGCGTGAGCAAAATACATTTATGTTCTACAAAGGCCTATAAAACATGTAAATCTAATAAAGACCAGTCTGCATCTTTTTTCCTTAAGATATGTTTGCCTGAAACCAGAGAGGAGTATTTTTCAATCAAAGACATAAAGTTTGAAAAAAAAATAACATCTATCTTTTTTTGTTTACCATCTTAACCATTTTTAAATGTACAGTGCAGTAGTATTAACCATATGCACATTGTTTTGCAACTTTTTCATACTGCAAAACTTAAACTCTATATCCATTGAACAACAATTTGCCTTCCCCCCTGCCTCTCCTCAGCCTCTGGCAACTGCCATTCTACTTTCTATCTCTGTGATTTTGACTATTCTAAGTACCTTGTGCAAGGTGGAACCCTGCTTTATCTTTCTGTGACTGGCTTATTTCACTCAGCATAATGTCCTCCGAGTTCATCCGTGCTGTAGCATTTGACAGTATTTCCCTCTTTTTTTAAGGCTGAATAATATTCTATTGTATGTACATACCACATTTTCTTGATTCATTCATCTGCCCATGAATATTTTGGTTGCTTCTACCTCTTGGCTGTTATGAATAATGCTGCAATGAAAATGAGTATGCAAATATCTCCTTGAAATCCTGTTTTCAATTTTTTAGGGTATACATCCAGAAATGGGATTGCAGGATCATATGGTAGTTCTATTTTTAATTTTTTGAGGAAATTCTACACTGTTTTCCAGAGCAGTTACACCATTTTACATTGCCACCAACAGTACACAAAGGTTCCAATTTCTCCACATCCTTGCCAACACTTGTTACTTTCTGGGTTTTTTGATAGTGGCCATCCTAACGGGTGTGAGATGATATCTCATTGTGGTTCCTCACTGCCTTCTATAAAAAGAAAAATAATAACCAAGCAAACAATTCCAAGTAGTTCAATTAAATATTCTATCAAATTCTTTGCCTACAGTCCTCAAACACTGTTTTCTTTCTGGCACTAATTTGTTCTTTGTCCAGTAATAAAAAGCCCTCTTTGGTGCAAAAAGTAGTCAGCATACATAGACCCTCTGACTTAGCATTCCACCCCCTGGTACACAGTCAACATAAGTGAGTAAGCATGTCCACTATCAGACATGTATAAAAATGTTCATAGCAGCTTTATTCATAATAGCCCAAAGCTGGAGATAGCCAAAGTCCATCAACAGTACAATGGATAAATAAACTGTCGTATATTGACATAGTGGAATAATAAACAGCAGTGAAAAAAATAAACTTCTGCTACATGTGACAACTTGGATGAATTTCACATACCTAATAAAGAGTAAAAGGAAGCAGAGTCAAAAGAATACGTATCATATTATTTCATTTGTATGAAGTTCAAAAAAAGGCAAAACTATGGAGCTAGAGGGCAGAATATCATTTCCATTGGTGGAGTATTGACTAGCAGGGTACACAGGGGTTATTTGGGATTTTGTAAATATGTTATATCTTAATCTGGGTACCAGTTATATGAGTATATACATATATGAAAATTCATTAAGCTATATAGTTTATTTAAATCTGCATACTTTCCTTTTTTTAAAAATAAAAGGTATTTATTTATTTAGGCTACGTTGGGTCTCCATTGCTCTGCATGGGCTTTCTCTAGTTGCAGAGATCTGGGGCTATTCTTCGTTGTGGTGCACAGGCTTGTGTTGCAGTGGCTTCTCTTGTTGCAGAGAACAGGCTCTAGATGCACGGGCTTCAGTAGCTGTGGCACATGGGCTCAGTAGTTGTGGCTCGTGGGCTCTAGAGCTCAGGCTCAGTAGTTGTGGTGCACGGGCCTAGTTGCTCCACGGCATGTGGGATCTTCCAGGACCAGGGATTGAACCAGTGTCCCCTGCATTGACAGGCGGAATCTTAACCACTGCGCCACCAGGGAAGTCCCTGTATACTTCCCTTTATATAAGCTATAACTATCAAAAAAAAAACTAAGAAAGATTAATCTTAGTAAGAAGATGCATTTGCAGTGATAAGATATCTCCCTTTGTGATTTTTTTAAAGAGGAGCTACTACCCAAAAGTCAACTAGTTACTGGACTGAATGTCAATATTATGACATAGTATGAGTGTGTTTCGTGTTTGGTAATTGCAATCATTGTTGCTTTTGTTGTGGTCATCCATTTACAATGCTTGGTGTCAGTTTATTTGCCTCTTGTAAAAATAAAATACAGTGTGTGTGCGTGAAAAAAAAAAAAAAAAGAGGAAATAGTGGTAAGTGCCAGGAGCTCCTGGAAACTACATAAGAGATGAAGACCCCAGAATTGTTGAGCTTTCTAAGAGGCCCAATGACTCAAGTAAAAACAGAAGGCTTAAAAGTGAAACCTGGGGATATATGTATACATATAGCTGATTCACTTTGTTATACAGCAGAAACTAACACAACACTGTAAAGCAATTATACTCCAATAAAGATGTAAAAAAG
>NC_041225.1:53985698-53989633 GCF_002837175.3 Physeter macrocephalus
TGTATGTATACACATAGCTGATTCACTTTGTTATACAGCAGAAACTAACACAACACTGTAAAGCAATTATACTCCAATAAAGATGTAAAAAAGAAAAACAAACAAACAAACAAAATCAACTAGTAAATGAGTTGGGGTAATATTGTAAAGGGAAAAAAGAAATGCCAAACCTAGCATTGACGTGAACTTCAAAAACTGGCAGGGAGATGGAAGGCAGAGACGAAATAATAAGCTTCATTCACTCTGAACCTAAGATACTCCATGGCAGTAAATTAGAAAAAATAAATTAACTTGGAGGGTATTCATAGTCCTCTAATTTACAATGGTGTCCTCAGCACTTGAATGTGTTAATTTTCAAATGCTAAAATCCATCACTCAGTTGTCATTCACAACAATCAACTGAGAATCCACTGTGAGCTTAGCTTTGGTTATATGCAGTTGTTGCCCTGCATTGTTAGGCATAGAGTTACATTTGTTTGTGTTCATTCCTTATTGCAACAAAGCAATCCAATGATGTAAATAGAGGGTTGAAAATCAAGCCATCGCTGAAAGATTAGTGTTCTGCATAACTCAGCTCTAAATAGAGTTCCATCAACTCTTCAATATTAGAGGAAGCATTGCCTCATGAAGTCATCCTAATTTATAGCCAGGACTCTATATTAGTAATAATAACATGGCAATGTCTAGATTTTGAGATATAAAAGTAAACCATATAATAAATCCTAGTTTAATTAGTCTGTGTTTTCCATTGAAACAGGTCTTGGCTTGCAACACCTATTCTGGGACAATTAGGTGGTACGGGATTCCTCCAGGATTATAAATATATACAATTCAAGACAAACCTACTTCTTGTGTGCTGAGCCACATGAAAACAGTTACAGCTCCTAGCACCACCCAGTGCAACCACGGTCGTCTCTGACCTGCACAATTATAATAGCATCCTACACAGAGTCCCTGCTTCTACCCTGCCCTTAGTCTATTCTCTATACAGCAACTGGAGTGGTCCTTTTAAAACCTAAGTCAGATCAAAACCCTTCTTTGTTCAAGACCCTCCAAAGTCCTTACAATGAATGACAAGGTCTTACACTATCTGGCTTCTTTAGCCCTCTGACTGTCTTTATAATACCCTCCCCTTTCACTCTCTACTCTCCAGCCAGCTGGTCCCTTCCTGATCATGAAAGCTCCTGTCCAAAAGCCTTTGCATTTGTTTCCTAGATACCTGCAGAGCTTGCTCTCTGGTTGCTTTCTTGACCTAGTTCAACTCTCACCTCACCTATTTACTTTCCATGTCTCTCCTCTAGAATGTGAGCTCCCCCTACTGGAGAGTAGGGACTTTGTTCACTGTTGCATTCCCAGAACCTAGTACAATGCCTGGTAATATGATAGGTGTTTAATAAATACTTGCTGATTAATCACGTAATGAATGATTTACTGCATATTCAGAGAGAATGCAATCTGTACGTGTTTTTAAGTTAGGAATTAGAAAATCATTTCTAAGCTACCCATTGTCTGAGTTATTAGGGTATCATCAGCATTCTTCTAACAAACATATGTATAAATGGGTTGCTTATAACATTTAAAAAAGCATTGATATATACGACAAACTGCACCTTTCATCCTGGTGACATGATATAAATAGAGCATAAAGCTTCATGATACTGACTATATCATAATTTTTGGCCATCAGACTCAGTGTCTACCAACAAATGTATCTATATCAGGGTTACAGAGAGCAAGAGGTTCCTTGTAGTTCCTTGATATACATCATCTGGTGCAGGAATACTGTAACTTTCACTAACTCATTGTTCAAGAGAAATATACAGACATGCATTACCACTCATCGCTCTACAGCAGGAGTAAGCTAACTATGGCATGTGTACCAAATACAGACCAGCAATCTGTTTTTGTACAGTCTGAAAGCTAGCAGTAATTTTTATATTTTATCGAGTTGTAAAATAAACAAAAAAGTATGCAACAGAGACCATATGTGGTCAAGAAAGTCTAAAATATTTGCTTTACAGGAAAAATTTGCTGATCCCTGCTCTACAAAATCAGGTTAATGGACATGATTTTGGATCCTTAGGAAAAAGAGTCTTGAAAAAAATACCTGGAACATAGATGGTGCTAAAACATCTAGTTTGGCTTATTGAATCAGTGCATATGACAAGGGCAATGCATTTTCTAACAGAAGATGCATTGAATTAATTTTTGCAAAGACCGAGGAAAGTGAAGCTGGCCAGAAAAGCATAAACTTCCCCGTGAACTTTGAATCTTGAGTTTCAGAAGAGGAAAAAAAAAACATATAAAAATCCATATAAATGTAAAAACTAATATAAGGCAAAACATGTATGAGAAGAAAAAAATAAGCTCAGGAGCATTGGAGCCAAGTTCCTCTTTGGACTCCAAGATGTCCATAAATAACCATTCTCCCGTCTTTTAATAATGGAACTTCTAAATTTGAGCTTGGAAGAAGTCTGTCCAACTAAAGGCTGTATTTCTCAGCCTCCCTTGCAGCTAGGCATGGCCATGTTCTGGAAAGTGGAATATGAACAGAAAAGATGCATGTCATGTCCACAAGAGTAGCTTCTAGGTCTTCTGTAGAATGAGATAGCCTGTGTTTCCCTTTACCCCTCCTTCTTCCCATTGGCTGGGAGATGGAAGATGCAGGTTAAGGGCTGCAGAGTCACCCTACCAACCTTCAACTGCTTAGCTAGGTAACTTTTTTAAGAGCAAACTAAGCTCCTATCTTGTTTAAGCCTTTGCCTTTAGTAGTCTGTTACAGCAACTTACATTGAAAGATGAGGAACAGTGCTGTTCCTAACAGCATGAGGTTTTTATATACATTAATGCAAAAAATATTGACATAACATAAAGTGACTTTAAAATTTTAACATAAGAGTGATTTTGCCTATATCTTATAGAATCGTATCCATGTATTAGTTTGCCAGATATATACACTCATGTTTTCTTTACAAAATATTATGGTTTTAAAATTTAAATTTAAAACTTTGATCAACCTAAGATTTCTTTTTTGCATAAGAAGATAAGGAGTTAGTGCTATTTTTTGTTGTTGTTCTAAAGAGCTATCCTGTTATCCAAACATTATTTCAAAATAACCCCAGTGATCTGAAAATCTACCTTTATTAATTATTTATGTATGGATTCCTTCTTTCACTCAACAAATGTCGACTGAATGCCTACTGCGCCTGGCACTGTGCTAGAATCTGAAAGGACAGTGATGAGCAAAGTACACTCCCTGCCATACAGTGCCATACAATGGAGCCTATGGTACGGTGGAAGGACAATAATAAGCAGGTAAACAATTATAATTTGCAAAGGGCTACGAAGGGAACAAATACAGTGCAGAGAGAGAATGATGGGGTGGAGATGCAGGGCAGCTTCCTCTTACAGACTGCTTGAAGGAAGTCCCGCTGAATTTAAGTTGGAGCCCAAAGCATGAGATTCAGCCAGGCTCACACTGAGCCAGGGGACAAGCATGCCATGTGGAAGAAGCAGTGCATGCAAGGGCTCCAAGGGAAAAAGAATTTGGCTCTTTGGAGGAAAAAAAAACTGGCCAGCGTGGCTGAGACATTCTGAGCATGGAAAGACATGCTGTGAGATTAGGTTAGCAGGACTAGTGGATCTGGGTATTCAGGGTAGGAATATGGATTTAATTTCAATTGCATGGAAAAACATCACCCTCCCTATCCCACCCCTCTAGGTGGTCACAAAGCACCAAGCTGATCTCCCTGTGCTATGTGGCTGCTTCCCACTAGCTATCTATTTTACATTTGGTAGTATATATATATATATATATATATATATATATATATGTCCATCCCACTCTCTCACTGCTTCCCAGCTTACCCTTCCCCCTCCCCATGTCCTCAAGTCCATTCTCTTTGTCTGCGTCTTTATTCCTGTCCTACCCCTAG